>NW_027248358.1:626250-939375 GCF_041260155.1 Ptychodera flava | reverse complement strand
GCTCATGCATTTCCACATGCAAATAAATCGATTCGTCTGGCATTGCATTAAAGTTGATTATAACACGATTGGAACTAATTTGTCATAATTCGATTGTGAAGTATAGTCAATTTAATCTACAAATATAATCTCACCTGCTTCTGTGTTTACGTTACACACTTGTTTTTTATGAGTAATTTGCAGTGTTGCACCATTAAGCTAGAGTGTAGCTTACACTTTTGAGAAAATTAAAAAAATACGAAAATCCAATTATCCCAAGTTAGTTCCGATCGTGTATATAAGAAAATATTTTCTTCGGGATGTAAATAAGGTAACACTCCAATCATATAGCAATGATCCTATAATGATAGTTTTGTTCACGGTTGTATACATTTTATATTGTCTGTAAGACAAAGAATCAAGTCAATGATTTCCGAGCATGATTAGAGTTGGTAGTAAGGGGTGTCTTGAAATTATCGTTGTGGTTGAATTGCATTCAGAGATATGGCTCTTCATTTTGTTTGGGCATTTCTGTCGTCAAAGTTCATGTTCATTTCAAGGGTAAACTATTAAGATTTTATTGATTTTCCGCATTAAGCCTCACAATAGACTCAATCTGGTCTCCAATAGCGTGTGAAATAATTAATGATAATGATGATATGGCGATTGGTTTGCTGTTCAGTACAATGACCTTACGTCATGTGACCTTCTACGCATTTGAAATTGTGAATACAGAACAAATAAGGCACTGATTTGTTGGATGTTGTTTGTTCTTTGTGTTTCATTGAATAATATCGAGGCACAAGCATAGTATGTCTTCAATTGATCAATTGTATGTACTCTCTCAGCCTGCAGTGCAGACATGGATTTTGTTGAGTTTGACTTGAAGTTGGGATTCAATTTCGGATATCTAGCGATATCAATAAACTAGTTTGTATTCGATTTCTTTCGATATAATTAAATTTAATAACCAACGTTTCCGTTACAATTGCTCTTAACAAGGATATTTACTCCATACCTACCTGACAGCCTCCAAGGACACTCTTTACTTACCGTTGAGTGCGTATGGTGTACGTGTTCATTGGAAATTATTCTCTCCTCAGTATATTACTAACATGTTGTTCTTGGTAATTCATTAAACAAAAATTGTAACTTCGAGAGTTTACATTTTATAATTACGACATTTGTTTTGATTTTTTCCTAAGAAAATGGCACGAATACGTCTACGTAGTTTTCAGAACAGATGTACAAGCCTTCTGTGTGACATTTGGCAGTCTAAGAGTACTCCTTTCCAGATTGATTCACAGTTACATCTTTCCACGTGATTGTGTCCATCAGGACGGTGAGCGAGCTGCAGAATCGAAGCCAATTCCTTCATGTTTTAATTCTCGATTTCGTAGCTCGGCTAAGGCAAGTTGGGCAAGTATTTACTGCCCCTTAGCCTCGCTGACTCATTGAACCTTGCTGCAAAGCGTTGAAGACCGTTGAGGGCGCATCATTGTTCGTATAAGAAATAAGAGCTGCGTGCGAAACGACGAGTAGCACGATGCGTTTAATATCCCGTTATTTGTTTGTTTTGTTATGTTTTTTTTTTTTTTTTTGCTGGTGGTCCTCTTTCTGTACGCCCGACTACCATATAACGTTTCTTTTTCGTGATATCAGATTGAAAAGATTTCTCTCGTAGTCCGAGGTGGCAACAAAGATGGCAACATGACACATCAACGTCGAATAAAGTCTGACGTCAATGAACCCAAAAAATCGTCACCTCTATGTGACTGTTGTTGTTATAAAGATATGTAGATCGGAATTTTTCACTGTAGCTAACAATCAATGCGAAAGTGAATTAGTGTGAACTTGAGTTTCCTCACACGTAATACAATCCACAACAGTTTATCGTTCAACCCAAGATAAGCAGATATGTAAGTTCGAATATCTATGATGTGTGCTAAATTCTTAGTGGTCTTTCCTGATGTTATAACGTCCTTTTTGACAACAGTTTGTTTTACTCAGTCGATATCGGAGGAATAAGACGGACGTCTGCACTGAAATTACAGCAGTGTGACATTAATATTGTCTTTACCAACGGTAAAATACATTTAAATTGTTCTCACAATCGATATGAGTTATACAGTGTCATGCCAACATTATCAGACAGCATTCGTGTAATTATATGTCTGAAACAAAAAAATATAAAGGGCTAATAAAATATTCTCAGATTCCATCAAATGAAATCGAAAAATCGAGTGTGTTAAATTAAAGACAGTTGTCTCACTAGATGAGACACCAGCGTTACAGTTTTCAACTTTGATCTTACTCTATGTGCAATAAGGAGCACACTTTAAATCGATTGTAAGTTTTACAGATAACCCTCAGTGAAGTCGTAACTGACAATTTTAAACCTCGTACAGTCGTTAAACACACCGCGTGACGTCAGTGTAAGATTGATAGTGAGCATTTTACTAACACACTGGTAACTTCTCGACACTGAATAACATATGTGATAACTAATAATGTTTTCGGAGAAATATTTTGTGAAACAGATTATTTGTGAAAATTAAACACTCTCCGAAATTTACCATTGATATGTTTTATACCAGTCATACATCATCAAGTAAATAACAAACACATCGATCCACATTTTCATCCACTGTATATGGATTTAGAAGAGTGTAACAACGACCGTACCTAATATGGCAAGATCATAATTAACATCTCCTGAAGTTACTTTCTTCGTCGATCAAGTCAATGGCACCGATTCTTCTGCTCAGTATAACAGATGTCCAATGTTATTTGCTAAAAGCGAACATAGAGGGTGACACAGATACGTGCAAGCAATAAGCTGATCTGTAAAAACAAGTGTACTTGTAACTGGCTTTTAGACAACAGTTGTACCAATCCGTTATTGCCTTTGTCATACATAGGTGCATTTTCCTCGAAGAAAGTTCCTTCGACATATTTTTACATGATTTAGGCTACGTTCACAAAAAACAGTTAGGGTTCTGGAGGAATTCAGGGGGATTCGAAATTTTTTGTGGTAGTAAAGGGGGACTTGAAAGTTTTGCTGTGCCTATAGGGGACACCTTAATATTTTTGGGTTCCCTTTTTTTAAGATTCGAAGATTTGGTGGGTAATTCAATGAAAATTTGATGACATTATAATGTCATGCAATTGTTACAATTTTAGTAACATTTAAACAAAACCTAGAACCATTTTGTCTCATTTCATTACTTTTGTCACAAAAACGAAACTGTATGAATT
The DNA here is from genome assembly GCF_041260155.1 of Ptychodera flava. Classification (NCBI taxonomy): domain Eukaryota; kingdom Metazoa; phylum Hemichordata; class Enteropneusta; family Ptychoderidae; genus Ptychodera; species Ptychodera flava. The sequence continues at coordinate 936,138 of NW_027248358.1, read as the reverse complement.
TTAATAAAAACTAACAAACAAATAAGCATGGAATCGGGGCAGAAGCTGCAACTGTTGATGATATTTTTCAATATTTCTACGCATTATATCTAATACAGTTTTTGCTGTCTCCCTACAGCATGCTGAAACACACAATATTCAGTTTGTCGACGAATGCTTGCATATATGAATATTAGGTGATAATCGAATTTGATTCCAGACTGAAAGTCATTTGTCAATGATACATATGCCAGGTATATATTCACAGGCTATGGTGGCAAGGTGAATACTGGACTATTCAACACATTGTAGGAAGTAGAACAAGAATGCAGTTGTATAAACTGAACACAATTATTGTCAAAATTATCAAAGTTAATATAGCTAATGCTCTGCTACTGCCCACGGGCAGTGGCACTGTCACTGCATACCGGCAGTGACAGAGATAACTCTGACTATGAAGTAGCTGAAGAGTTCGGGTCATGTGACGCTCATGACAGTGAAACATACTTGTACACAAGATCAGGCAAGAGAGCAACATATGGAAGACCGGAGACTTGGAAGTTATCAGGGATTTTTGAAGTAGCATTAAATGTAGCAAGGAATTCACAATTTGCACACTTTTTCATGATCGTCATTTTGGATAACCTTCAGCAGGTACCATTGGCCTTGCCAGATCGAGATAGACTAACTCAAGTCGGCTTTTAACTCATAAATCATAAATGTCAACTGATGTGTTTTAAAATGAATCGATTTAAGAACTTGCCTTTGGAATATAGCTCTACAAACTGCTAATAACACGTAGTGTTGTATGTGCGAACAGAATTGCCAAATGCATGTTTATTTTCTTTCCGTGCATCCTAAATAAATATGCGGCTATATGATACATTTTTTTGGGGGGGGGGTTGAAAAGTTTTGAGGGTAATGAGGTGGACTTGACAAATTTGCGGGTATCGAGGGGAAGATCTGAAAAAAAATCAATGGTGATTACTCCAGCCCCAACTCTAACCGTTTTTGTGAACGCAGCCTAAGGGAGTATTTTCAGGGTGGAACTGAAGGTAGACAATGTTTGAAACTGCTGTTCGGTTGCACTGGCCTAGCTATTGTCCAATATGTCTTACTGCTATCAACCCTAGCCTGCAGTCACCTCAGTATGCGTCACAAAGATCAGACACAAACAATCACTAGCTGCGCCAACTTGTATTTGTTTGACAAAGCATGTATAATACGTAATAAACAGTTTCAAACTTGTCTGTGTGTCACCAAGCAGCACAACTTAGACCTTCTTATGGCGCTGGTTTATTAGGGTAACATTGATTTGCTTTCTTATTGATGGAATCTAGTGCCACATTTCAAAGACACTAAATACTATTTGACAGTAATAAAACACATGAAGTCATCTTGTCTCTATGGGGATTTCGATGATGTTCTTGTGCTGCTAGTTTGTTCTCATGATTTAATTGCAATATTGCAACATACCGCTGTATTGCACCTAACACGATTGAGAAATTTGAAAAAATACGAAGATCCAATTATTCCAAATCAGTTTTAATCGTGCTATGCATAAATTGACTTTTTGGACACTCAGTCTGAGCCGACTTGAGTTTATCCAACTCTGGCCAGACAGAGTGTAGATAGGAAAATTAAATATGTTCGCCATCGCAACGCAAAATCCTCTATACGCGTACTGGATGTGTATTTCGGAGGCTTTAATTTTTTCCTTCATTTGCGCGGATAGCTTGGCGTCAAAATTTTGGCTTTCGTTGTCCCGGTGGCTCTGAAAACGTTCGTTTGCTGAATATTCTACCCCGAACACTGAGGGCGTTATACTCAATCTTCTGTAAAAGGCAACGGATTGGCAATGTAAGTGCGTTGGCCCCATCTAGTAAACAATTGCGCGATAAGGAGCCCCGATCCCTTCACAAAATACGTCGTACGTCGAAGTAGGGGGCCAGAATGGAAAAGTAGGCGGCTTGCAGCTGGCATGACCACAAAGCGGTCGTTGTTGGGGGAGGGTCCAGGAGGGGGTGTTCCCCCTCCCGGTCGAAGGCTGGAAACCCTGAAAAATGAGCTAAAATTCACTTTTTACAGCTCGCAGTCACTTGAATTTCTAGTATTTTCAGGAGAACTGTCAGCAGTGTTCCAGGGCAATTTGTGTTCATATCATAAAAGCCATTTTCCTTGGAGATTAGGCCTAAATATAGGCCTAAATATGATAATTCATAAAATGTGGTAATGTTGACGATATTTTGAACAAAGAAAACTGAAGTTTTTAGAGCCTCTATGCTTTTAGGAGGTAAACTATAATAATTAATTATTATTAATGATATAAATTTGATATGTACATGATATTATACTGTGTTACATCTGGACATGGCGATAGGGGATTTCCCCTCTGTTGAAATGTTGGCACCCCAAATTTATTTGTCAAGGGGGACCACTCCCCCCAATGAAATGGTGCCAGTCACACCTTAGAGGTACAAGTAGAACACATGAACTGGTGAAATGCCCCTGAAATTTTCTGGTAAAGGGGTAAAATCCCCCTTGTTGATGCCATCCTGGATGAAACACTCAGAACATTTTAAGCTCAGTAAATGAGAAACTTTTCATTAATGTATAATGCTATGCTTAAAATTAAGAACCTTGATGTTTTGGTATGAAAATCTGCAGATGAAGAACTTTTATACCACTGGGGAGGTAAAAAGGATAATTTATATAACAATAATGAGAAAAACTGACAATCATTACCATATTTCGCAAATATAATCAAAGACCCTCAAGGTTATTTGACTATATGGGTATGCAAAGTAAGAACCTTGATATAGGATATGAAAATTTGTACGGTCAGAAACTCACATTTGGATTTAACCTGACGACCGTTTTTGAAGTGAATTTAGAGGTCTGATCGTATTGTAACCACTCTGTGCGACATTGTTATTGGCGTCGATAGACCGAAAAGCAGTACATATCATACTAGACTTGGTTCAAGTCTGTGATTTGTGAATTTTTGAGTGGAGTGAACGCAATGATTTGTATTTTGCTTTCATGTGAAACGCGCGCGTGAGTGGACGCTATGAGTGAGGTGAACGCTATACAGGGGAGTTTCACCCGGAATCACAGAAACTAACACACTATACTGTGCAGACTCAGAGGTAACGCATTCAATCGCTGGGAAAACCTGGCCTGGGCTACCAAATTCCGAATAGGTTTGTACGAAATAGGAGAGACACAAGAGAAACTATTATAAATGATTTTATTTTTTAAAAATTCACCGACTTGAACCAAGTCTAATATCATACGTCCAGCTGGTTATACCTTCACATTTAAGCCTACAGCAGTGCAACGCACGTCGGCTTACTAAAATTCGAACTGTAATCGGGAAGTTTTTTTATGAGAAAAAAATCATGTCATTGCCTTCGAAAACAGTTCAAATCCACGTAATAATCCTTCCCTTGTTTCTTGGCCCACTTCAAAACCGAGGATCGTACAGCGAAGCCTGACCTTGCGATCGCTTCCATCTTCATTTGTTCATTGACCATTTTGAGTCGAGCTAACGACGGCCGACAGGTGTAGTATGCCCGTTTTCATTGGCGTATATAAAGGTCACTACATAGGAATCAGCAATTCAGGTAGCCAATAGAATCTTCCGTTGCAATTCCGATTTTTATTGCGGCAGTACCAGTATACGCAAGACCGTGCTCCATCGTAGTACAAGGCGATCGTAGTAGTCGGTCGTCTTCTAAATTTTGTTTCACATAAAAGCCGTTGAAAAGTTTGATTAAACAGCTTGTGAAACTTGTCCGTATCATTTCAGAAGGTAAACAATATTTTAGCTATGAAAGAGTTCAAATTTCCGAAAAAGTAGCCGGCGAAATCGTGAGAGTAACCGGTCAATTTCGCCGGCTGCCGGCTCTTAATGAAACCACTGAATGCCATGTCAAATATCCTTCAGCTTGTAGGTTTTCTCTGTATTCCTAGCGTGGATAAGGAATTGACCTTTTAGCTGTGTTGCAAATTGCTCCCTGCACACGAATACATGCAGGAGACTACAGTTTTTAGGGGCCCAAGCCGACCGGCTGGGACCCTATTGTTATTGCTCAAGTTCTACTGACTTCTCTTCTTCTTCTTCTGCCGTTTCTTTGCTCACCTAGATCTCTCGAACGGCTGAACGAAAACTTCTCAAACTTGCAGGGTTAATAGGAGCTTATTAGTACTCGTGCACCTGACCCTTGAAATTTGATTGGTCACGTGACCTGGCGGCCATATTGGATTTTCCAAAAACCTAAAGATGGCTTCTCCAGAAGACGTAGGGGTCTAGTCGATTTGAAATTTTTTGCATAGCAAGCATGACCTAAGGTCTTTAGAATTTGCAAATAAAATCGCATGCGGTCACGTGACCTTGGCCGCCATATTGGATATTCTAAAATACTCATTTAATCTTTAAAAATCTTCTTCTCCAGAACCAAAACACCGATTGAGCTCAAATTTTACTCATGTCATTCTTACAGTGATCTCTTTCAAGTTTGCAAAAATCATTTTGATCGGTCACGTGGTTTGGCCGCCATATTGGATTTTGTGAAATCACAATTTATTCTTTAAAAATCTTCTTCTCAAGAACCGATTCACCGATTGAACTAAAATTTTACATATATCATCTGAAGTGTGATCTCTTTCATGTTTGCAAAAGGCGTTTGGATCGGTCACGTGGTTTGGCCGCCATATTGGATTTTGCAAAAAATCGTAATTTAATCCTTAAAAATCTTCTCCAGAAGAACAAAAACACCGATTAAGCTGAAATTTTACGCATGTCATCCTAACAGTGATCTCTTTCTAGTTTGCATGAGATATGTGGATTGGTCACGTAGTGTGGCCGCCATAATTAATTTTGCAAAAATAGCAATTTGATCTTTAATAATATTCTTCTCCAACACCAAAACACCGATTGAACTAAAATTGTACGTGTATTATCTATAGTGTGATGTCTTTCAAGTTTGCAAAAGGCGTTTTGATCGGTCACGTGGTTTGGCCGCCATATTGAATTTTGTGAAATCGCAATTTAATCTTTCAAAATCTTCTCCTCCAGAACAAATACACCGATTGAACTAAAATTTTACACTTATTTTCCTTAGTGGTAGTCCTTTTAAGTTTGCGAAAGGCATTTTAATAACTCACGTAATTTAGCCGCCATATTGGATTTTGTGTAAATCTCAATTTAATCTTTAAAAATCTTCTTCTCAAAAACCAATACACAGATTCAACTGAAATTTTATATATATCTTTCTTAGTGCGAGCTCTTTCAAGTTTGCGAAAGGCATTTGGGTCGGTTAAGTTGCCCCATGTCATAAGGCTGTTGTTTAAAACCCGTCAGTCAGAAGATCGATCAGTGATGTATGTGCCGATGTAAATGTTATATTGTACACTTGAAAGTCAAAGACGACATGACAGACTGCAATGCCCGCTGTCTAATTAAACTAGCAGTCCCACGAACCCTAATCTCGGCCCCTTGTGTAAGGCTATATTGATGCCAGGTTTTGTACGCCAGGTGACGTTGTCAAGTATACTGCCACAGAAGTACTTAGAGGAGTGTGCTCCTAGCTTTAAGGGGTGGCCGACTGCTGTGATTGACTGAATAAGAGCGGGACAAGGTCCCGCCAGGGCACAATTACTGGGGTCTACGCACAGCTAATATGTGAGTGTCAAGGATCATAAATGAAGCTGTTCGGGTAATTTTATATGTAGGTGTCTGAATGCATGCTCACTTGTTCGTCACGAGTAAAAAAAGAAAGATACATGACATTGCAAGGTGTGGTGATTGTTTTGTTTCTCTATCTGACATGCATGGAGTGGCCCTGGTGTCTTATGTAACTGAGAGCATGTAACTGATAAAAAATGTAAACAAGAACACATCAAGCCAAGCTCTTAATGTCGTAAAAATCGGTGATACTTATCCATTAAAACAACACCTTGTTCTGCAGCTTGATCGAATGTCATGTAATTGCTTTGTGCCATTGCATGCCCGGTCTGTGAAATCGCCGAAATTTGCCCGATATTTATCGGCGATTTTGGGACTCTAATATCAATACTAGACGATAGTAGAATGACTTGTCCTGTGCTTCGGTACGCCAGATCTGTAAAATCGCCGATATTTACTCGATGTTTATCGGCAATTTTTTTGGACTCTAATATCGATAGTAGACAATACTAGAATGACTTGCCCTGTTCCTCGGCACGCAAGGTCAGTGAAATCACCGATATTTACCAGATACTGTATATAGTTATCAGCGATTTGGGGAGTCTAATATCGAAATCAGACAATACAAGGTTCTGTCAAATCGCGGTAAATATCCGATATATATCGGAAATTACACCACCTTACAGATCTGGTCAAGCCCGACTTCCAAGGACTGACTCTTACTTTAATACTGAACGATATAGATTCTGTCAAATTGGGGGATATCCGATATTGGAGATTTCACCACCTTCTGACCTTGCAAGTTTTGGTCAAACCCGACTTCCAAGGACTAACTTTACAGCTCTGACTTTAGCTTCGATACTAGACGATATAAATTCTGTCAAATCGCGGGTATATGTCTGGTATATATCGAAGATTTCACCACATTACAGGTTTTGCCAAACCCGACTTCAAAGTACTGACTCTAGCTTCGATACTAGACGACACTAGCTAGATTTTGTCAAATCGCGGGTTAATGTCCGATATATATCGGAGATTTCACCACCTCACAGTTCTGGTCAAACCCGACTTCCAAGGACTGACTCCAGCTTCGATATTAGACGATATAAATTCTGTCAAATCGCGGGTAAATACAGGGATCATGAATGAAGCTATTTGGGCAATTTTATGTGAAGGTGTCTGAGTGCAGCCGTATTTTTTTAACAGAGATAAGGCGCGCAGGTTAGACTGCACTGCATTGGCTTCTGTCAACTTGATCTGGCATTTCTATGCACAATCCCAGCCCCTACGCAGTGTGAAAAAAGGCGTTGGTCAGAAGCATTGATAATAACTTATAACAAGCTATATGCATCGATTATGTGTTTTACGTTCATATCAGAGAGTAAAGTCTGTCATCGCGCTGTAAAATCTGGTCCATACTACAGCGAAAATAATTGTCGCGAGCTCATTTTTCAGTTATTGATGTTTGTCATGTGATGATTAATATATCATTACAATACCTATGACAACAACTCGCTGGAGCACAGTCGTGGTGACGATGAGATAGACGTTAAGTCCCTAATTGAAACTAAAATGTCAATATTATGAAGTAAGGGTGTTTTATTGGATAAACATTATAGGCTGTTTGTCATAAACATTTTGAAACCGGAAAGTGAGAGGTAAATAATTGTAGAAAACTGTATTGCGTCATTGTTGCTGAAATCACAGGCTATCGACTCAATGCCGGCGATTTGAAAAATCGTCACTCACAGCCTGCAGGTAAAATGGTTAATCAGACCTGGACGCTCTTGCCATTGTTCTAGGTCTAAATAGGTGCGACAATATCAGTTGTTAGTGTAGCTGTTCAGAATGTTTGATTGCACAGCTTATTACAATGGGAACACTCAGTAAACATGCACTTCCTCAATTCCAAGGTTTTGAATATTTACGAATTGGTGTGTGGACTTGAGTGAGACCAAGTTCAGAATCAAAAATGCTAGAAACGTTTGCTCCAAGTACTACTACTGTCACTATTTAGTCTCAACGATCAACTCCATGACTAATTTAGCACTTTCCTTATGTGTTTTATCCAAACACTCTACATTAGGTGCCACACAATTAATTCTTTGTTTGCCGTTCGCGTGCGGGTAGGATTTTCAATGGACGAAATCTGAAAAACAAACATAAATCGCCTGCTTGAAAATAAGGCGCGTTGCCCTTCCTGTGTTCGCAATGACGCAGGCAGTGTTTCTGCTGCCTGCTCGCAAAATCGCAAATGCGAGAAAAAAGTAAGTGTTTGCCGAGACAATTTAGGCAAAAATTAGCCAAACTTGCGATTCGAAAATTGCAGTATGACGTCATCACTTTGTCTGTCCACGCGCTGTCCTGCATTCAACTTGAGACGTAATCATTCTTTATCTCTGTGCATCCCTGACCTTATGCGTCAGAAGATAGAATTTGTAACACATACAGTCATGAATAAAATTGTGACGAAATAGCTCACAATCCAAAAGTACCCATATGTTTACCATGACTATTTGACTACAATGTTACTAAGTTTTGGGTTGGACAACTTCGTACAATGTGCCTACAGATTACTCCTTGCAGTGACAGCCATGTCATCGTCAACACTGAAGGATCGTAGTGACGGTGAAAGTAAGCAAAAACGGCAAACTTTCGATTTTGACTTAAACAGCTCCACCAATATTGGAGAGAAACCACCCCTAACGCAGGTTCTAAGCGCAAGTAAAGATATGACATGGAAAGAAAGATTATGATGAGAGTAGGAAAGTCGACTGGAATTTGTAAAGTTAGGAACGGCATGGTCAAAAGCATACGGCTTTTTTCAACGTAGAGCGAGTAAGGCACTACTGAACGGTGAAAATGTTGGTGATGTATTGCTGCAAACAAGAAAATATCTTTACTGACATTAGGAACTTGTGTGAAATTTCGCAAAAATTTTCAGTGTATTCTGACGTGATATTGTAAACAGATTTTCAGAGAAGGCGCTCGCTCGTCCGCCGAGTACAGTCGATGTACCTCCGCATTAAATATTGTGCAAATGAGCAAGTCTTGTCGCGATATTTGAGCATTTAACTTGACCGTCATTGAAACAAAAAGATGTTCCTCCATATCAAATCATTATGTGCTTTATATTTTAGGGTTCTCTTTACATAATAGACATGAACATTTGGATTTATGATCCGTGATTTCCGCGATCCCTGGCATGATTCAAGCTGGCCGTGAACTTACGCACTGACGTTTTTGGTGATGATCCCTGACCCTGTGCGCTGTCCGAGCATCGCTTGCTAAATTCATGGAGCTACCAAAGCTCCATGCTAAATTCAAGCGTAAAGCAAATGTATTGAAAGTCTAAAATGCACACATTTCTCTAGTCTGAGACTATTTTACTTTTGAGCTGCTATGGCCGTCGATAATAAAAGCTGACGCACGACAAACGTTATTCTTTCGTTTAGGTGGGGAGGGGGTATTAAGCTCATTTCGTTTTGCGTGCGTCAAAATCGCATAAGGATTTTCGTCTATTGTTTTCGGAGTGCGACTTTGCAGCGAGAACGCAATACTACCTTGCATACTATATTCAAGAACAGAATGACAACAAAATACGGAGACAAAAAGACAACGAAAAGACATAAATGTGAAATAAAACTTGTAAGTTTTTTCAACGTGAAACATATACATGAAACATTTTCCTTCATGCGAAATACATTAAAATGTTCTGTGTCTTAAAAAGTGAAACGCGTAAAGTGAAGGTTTAGTAATTAATGTGAACTTCCGGTGTTTTTTCATGGGCGTGCGGATCGCCGCACGCCCATGTTTCATGTTTCATATGTTTCATGTTTCATCAGAAACAGCATCATAATATGAAGCTGATTTCGCATAAGAACTTTCGTTTTGAGGGGAGGGAGGGGGTTTCAAGTAAAACGAAGGAATTACGTTTCTTGTGCGTCTGCTTTTATTATCGACGGCCCCTAATTCGTTTGAAAAACTGGCATGCTGAAGCAGGTTTCGTGCCGTTGTCTATAGCGCGATATGAACAGTACTGCATTGAAAGCGATTACAGGTTTGTAACTATTACATATAGCTGCATCGCATACGCCTAACTTTTGACAAGTATAACTAGCCTTTAAAGTTACAGCTAAGGGAGCATTTCACTCAACATAAACAGTGCTCAGGACAAGTATTATTTGACACTTAAAAGAAGGAATCGTACTCAAGGCTGTTATGATTTGTTCAGCGACCCACTCTTCTTACCGTAGAAAATTGTAATCTTATTAAACAGACAGTAGTTTTAACTTTTACCACGATGTTTAGCATTTGTTTCCTGAGTGACAACTCCATACTTTGTTATTGCCAGTAACTTTTGCAGTTTAATATTTGGACTTTTCAGGTTTTGAAGAACACCTTTTTGTTCTACCCAACAGTTTGAAATTCATAGTGTACAGGTCATCAAAACAACTAGTACGCCAAGAAAAATAAAACGTTTCTTTCTTATCCTAGACATATTTCAAAAATTAAGTGGTTACGCAGTGTAAGTGTAAGTGTAAAATTTTAGTTCAATCAGTGTATTGTTCTGGAGGAGAAGATTTTTAAAGATTAAATTACGATTTTTCACAAAATCCAATATGGCGGCGAAACCATGAGACTTACGCAGGTTTCATTTTTCATTCTTCAATCAACAACGCGGGAAAAAAAAAATGACAACAACATACGAATGCACGCAGAGATAAATGTACAGCAGTGTTGCTTTATTATTTTTGTACAGCAACAGTTGACTTCAAGTGCAGCATTTGCAAAATTTTCACAGAGTAATATAAGAGTGAAATACGTGTACAGTTCTGAATGGAATGTTAGTGTCAATTATTTAGTTTACGGTTCTGTTTTATACATGCACTATCGTGATGTATTTTTTGCAGTTTTTTTCATTTATTTCCTCATGAGCAGAAAATAGGTGGACGCAGCAGATATGAATCGACACGCGCAAGGATAAGAACAAAACTTTATTTTTCTTGTCATCACATCAGTCTGTATGGCTTACAATCAGTGGTAATGCTATATCCCCTTTGTCTATGACACACATTTTTCAAAGTCATGTAAATGGGAAATGGGGAAAACGATCTTTGACACGAAATTTTCATGTATAACAACTAGTTTAAGGATTTATCAACACATAGGACACATGGTAATTTCCAGAATGAGCTATGATGGTATACATCAATTGTACTTAAAATTCTTGTTCGCCTCTCTCTGTCAAGCATACTTTTCAAAATCATTTTAAATGAGAATTGAGAAGCGTGAGCTTTTAAATGTTTTTCACATGTGTTAACAACTAGTCTAAAGATTTGTCTACACTAGAGACACATGGAAACTCAAAATTTGCACATTGTATCATCAGTGCAAGTACTTTCAACCATGGCAACCGCTTGGGCCCGCCAACGCTGCTTGCAGCTTTAATTATTTTTGTACTCGTTTAATCATTTACATTCCCGAACAGCGCCTAATCAAGAATGTGGAAAGAATCCCATCAGGTCAGGGGTTAGCTAAATTCTTGAAATCATAAGTTCTCTTTGTTTGGGAATATTGATTTATTATTGATTATACATTGATCAAACAAATTCTTGACACACTTTGATATCATGTATACGTATTGCATGTGATATACCAAGAGTACCGCGTTAGTAACGGGTCAATGAACTCTGGGATGCATACACAGCTGAAAAAGCACATGTGCTTGTGGGAGATGCGTTACACTCTCCCAGCATCAAATTGGCATCGTTGATTGGAACATTCGTGGACATGATTCAAGACGCAATTTTCAATCCCAGGTTCTCTCATCAGTGTGTTCTCCTCCAAGGCACACACTGGATTAATTAATTAATGGTTAAGGTGAAGTACTACGAATTACGTCAAAATTAAGTTGTGGTGTCATTTTCTCGAAACTTTGCACAAATATTCTTGGAAGTTGTGCAAGTGCAAAAATAAAATTAAAAAAAGGGGGTCACCACGCTCGTTTCCATGGAAAGGACTTTTAAATGGCGTCGTTAGAAATAAATAAAAATGATATAATTCACTTAAACTAAAGAAAGCAATTATAAAAAGCTTAGCAAATGAATTAATTTTAATAAATACGAAGACTTAAGATCCATATCTATCGAATATATAGTTTTCATGATGTTTGTAAAGAACTTTTTACATAAGTATCGATTACAAAATGACGATATCGAAATTATAGCACTACATAATTTTCGAACTTTCTTCCTGTCGCTTTGAATGGTGTCATTTTGACCAAACTTGGCGAATAAAATCCTGACATAATACCATTTAGTTTACACTTTTAATAAAAGGGTGTCACCACGCTACTTTTTACAATATCTCCAGGTGAATGGGTAATATGCGCCATGTAAATGGGAGAGAAATGTTAATTTTTCGCTCATATTGAATAAAAACCAGCTTCCTAGGGGGTCAAAATATGACAAGGTTATAAGTCACATGTATTCTAAGAGACTGGGTCAAAAAAATTAGGTAAAAGCGCAATTTAAACAATGACAGGTGATGTTAAATACATGCGCTACAAAGTAACCCATTAGCGACAGGCTGGAGTTAAATCTGCGCAGAAACGTTCTAAAGCGTGTGCGCGTCCGAATTCGTCGCCCTTACCTTAATTTGCTCGAACGTGAGTTACACAATTTATCGCAGGCGTTTGTCACCTCTGGTAATCCTGCTGACATATTGCTAGTATTTGCCGGGTTTATATTTTTGCTCTGACATCTCGCACAGAAACCGAAGCGCAATTGGAGAGTGTGTGGAGAGGGACTGTATTATCTCACTTAGGCCATGGAGCTGCATGTAATTAGGCCTACTACGTACCAGACTTCAGACCTGTGCTCTGTGACGTAAACCCTAACGTGACAGCGAACCACCGCTGAGAACAGATATCGGACTTCGCTCTATTACACAAAGTGCATGTAGTGCCTCACGACAAAGATGCTAGATTTTGTGTAGGGACGTGATTTTACAAATTCAGCACAAATGATACTCAATCTACATAAAATTTGTATGCACCGATCTTTAATAATTAGACGTAAATAGAGGAAAATATGAAAGATTTTCGAACGTAAACTTCGTCTTCATTGTTTTGACGATTAATGGCTCGTTGCCGACAAGCTTTTGTTCTGATAATTTTGAAGTCCTTCAAAATGAATGGTTGCTGCGGTCACAACTACGAGGTCTGGATCATTTCGCAAAGCCACTTGAAAGCTATTACTCCTAAACCTAGCCCACTGCTGTATGTTGCAGGTCGAATTCTGTCCTCTCGGATTCCCGACCTATTAAAATCCATGTAGAGACAAGGAGCGATGCGTCGCTGTTTACCGATCGGTAGAGCATTGACGTAATTTACGTGCTTGGACTGATTAACTTCTCCGTTCAAAGATTTTATATTGTTTCGGGATGGTTATGGATGAACAAATGCTGCAAAACTTTGCAGAATTTATTTGAAGGGATAGCTTTGGTTCTTAATGTACTATATTTAGTTGATTTTTTGTTGTCTTCGTCTACGCGGGCCGTCAAAAGCTAAGGTTGTCACGGTGGCAGGTGGACCTTTTGATGACCCTCACTGTCAAAAAATCCCGAAATATATGTGATAAGCTCCAAATCACTGATATCTTTGAAACTATCTTACTTTTCTCAAATCCTGATTTTAAAAAACTAGAAAAAATTTCCAGACCTACCTACCCTATTGCTGAGGGACCTAGACCTGATCCCGATTCAGCTTCTTGACGTGGCCAAAAGCGAGTGCAGTAATTTTCGCCTTGCAATGAGGGAAATTACCGAATTTTTCCTAATTTACGCGACTTTTAGCACTTTTTTCGGATTCTCGGGCTTTGTTTCAATCAACTCAGAGTTAGAGAATTTGAACTAGAGTAGGTCGGGTAACAGGAAACACATTCTTTCCAGGGTGGCATTCGATTTCGTAATACCAAAAAACTACAAACCACCGGAGTTGGCTAGGAGACGTAAACAGAAAGAATCCGGTGGCAAGCACTAATCGGTTCGACTTAGGCTGCACAGAAAGTTCTGGAACATGCCAGATAGTAAATTCCCCCATGGCGTGATCAGATATACCTTTCACGAAAATAGCTCTTAATGCCTGCCGATGATGTTTTCGTCACAAGACGCGCTGTTAACTTAATGCCAGTGTGCGTGACTTCCTTCATCCAATCTTTTATATCCGAACGTGGGGTAGAGTAACCGTGATCCGAACTTGCCTTGGATACCGTACGTCGAACATCGCTGGATCAGCAAAAACAGTCTTTCTCAGGACTGCATACCAAACGACCCTGTTACATTATCTTAGTCCCTCGGCACGGAGGGACTTTGCCCGTATCACAGTCTCTTCTCGTGAGTGGACCGGAAGGACTGTGACTGTATGTAAAATTTCGTAACACAGCAAGAATGTTCGTGATCGTATCGACAGCGAAGGTACGTACATGTCCTAGCAGATGGTTGAACTCCAGAACCGTGAAATTTGTATGCATTTGGTTAGTTATTTGTCTTACAGAAATATGTTTATTGGTGTTTTTTATAAAATGGCAAGTTGCAAGATAGCTTGTATGACCATCTTTATTATCCACCATGTATTTGCACAGTACATGAGAAGGCGATGTACGTGTTCATTGCTATGTACAATGACAGTATGACTGAGCGGCACATCAAGTGTTGATTGACAGCGCGTTGAAAACCGCGAACGGCCATTTCTGGCCTAGATTTTCGCCATCAACGCACGAAAATTCTAAACAATCCTCCTCATATATTATCAGTTATTGATTGTAAGTGCATCTATTGATTGCAAAGATACTTACGATGGTGACTTGTAAGTATATGTGACATTTTGCGAACGATAAAAATAAAGGCCAAAAAGTCGCATTTACTGGAAGGTGAGCCTGTGTGTTAACCCTACCGCGTCCTCTTACACAATGAACTGCCATTGCCTTGCCCTAACAGATAGGCCTACTTTCAAATTTCTAAACAAAGATTATGTCACCCTACAGTTAAGGGTTGTCGTAAATATGCGACTAGGGTTGACAGTGGTCGACGACAGTGGCGTTGTCGGGTGGAAACCGTATAATTGGAAAAAGCCGATCGTCTGCTAGACGATCAAAAGGTGCAAAGCGTATCTTCCAGTAAAGTAGTTAAAAGTAAACTACGCATAACTAACAAACGGGGTGTAGAACGTCGTTTCATGCCAGATCGAAGGTTTACACCCCATCACGTTCTGTGTGGGTGCAGGGCTGTCATGTTTGCTTGGATAATCGATAGAATGCCCGGGATCGACATGTTAGGCCAAAGACCGATCCTCGGTACTTGTGTAAAGAATACGTATTCTTCGTATACATACATATCCTCAGATCTAGTGAAAAGAATATGTATCTTTCGATCGACTATCCAAGCAACGCAGCATGCACGCTGCATTGGTCACGGTTTGCATGGGTGATACCATAGGATATTGCTGGCATTATTCGTCTAGAAGTTATGAATATGATCAATTAATATCAGGTATTGACATATTCAACTTTTTCTTCGTATACAAGCCTTACCTGTGTCGCATGTGTACCTATTACTTTACCCTCGCTATCTCAATGTAGTATTTCAAAGAAAACAGTCCATATATGTTAATAATATAATAATAATAATAATATAATAATTTATTGTTTAAAGACCACTACACACCTTGTCTCAGTGGTCTGTACATTACAGAAAATTACAGGAAGAACTAAAATAAACACAGAAAATACAAAATAACTCACAGAGGAAAGAGTGTAATTAAAAACAATCGATAAAATCAAGCAAGCTAAAATCTAGACTAAAGGATCCTACCTAAAAACAGCAAAGAAAGTAGTTTAAAAAATTTCACTAAAACTGATAAAAATAAATAAACTATAAAACATGCAGGTGAAAATCATATCCAAGTCAACAGTAGCATTGACGAAAAATAATGGTTTTAAGAGACTTCTTAAAAAGAGCGAATTTCTTTATCATCCGAAGTTCGGGTGGCAAACTATTCCACAGTTTAGGGGCATACACGCTAAAAGCTCTGTCACCATATGTTCTAGAAAGTTGTTTCCCGTGATCTTTGACAGAAAAGGGATTCAATCTTACACCGACACTCCTTCTGGTATTATGTACTGGGATATCAATTGTTACTAGTTCTGATAAGTAATTTGGAACGAATTCATCTTGATGGACAATTTTGAAAACCAAACAAAGAATTTTAAAACGGATTCGTTCCTCTACTGGAGCCAATGTAACTCCTTGAGTATAGATGTCATATCAATGTGATGGCCCATCTTCCGTCCAGTTACCAAACGAGCAGCAGAGTTCTGAATGTGTTGAAGCTTGCTCAATTTATATGCAGGTAGGCCAAAAGTAGACTGTTACAATAATCTAACTTCGATGTGACAAAAGCGTGAACCAATTTTTCAGCACTGGGCTGGTCTAACAATTTTCTAATTTTACTTATCCGCCAAAGTGAATGAGATGCCACCCTACAAACATAGCGAATATGCTCGTCCATGAGACCGAACGAGTCAAGCATTACACCGAGGTCACGTACAACAGTGGATGGCGAAATCGTGGCCTCACCTATTCGTACATTCATAGAACCAAATTGTGAACCAACCGTACAATTTCGGGGTGTAAACCAGACAACCTCTGTCTTCCCGTCATTAAGTGCCAACTTATTGGACATCATCCAATTACGAATTTCATCGACGCATGCTTCTATACGCTGAACAATAGTGGAGCTGGTAAGGATGTCACAAGCAATGTACAATCCAGAATCATCTGCATATATAACAGAATTTAAGCCATGACGTGTGATGATATCCTCAATCGGAGTCATGTACAAAGCAAACAAGACAGGACCCAATACTGAACCCTGAGGTACACCATACTTTAAAATGCATTTGTTAGATAACATCGACTTGACAGAGACCTGTTGTGTTCTACCTTTCAGAAAGGATTCAAACCATTTTAAAGCAACCCCTTGAATACCAAAACGAGAGCGTAACCTACCCAGTAGAATGTATGATCAATTGTGTCAAATGCCGCTGACAAATCCAAAAGAACCAGGACGACATGATGGTGTTTATCGAGAGCGAGCATGAGATCGTTCAACATGCGTATAAGTGCAGTTTCAGTGCCGTGCCCCTCGCGATAAGCAGACTGAAAACGACCGTACAGAGAATTTTCGGACAGATAGCGATTTAAACGAAAAAAGGCACACTTCTCCAAAAACTTGTCCAGAAAACTACAATTTGATACAGGACGATAGTTTTTCATTGTATTACAATCAAGTCCACTTTCTTAATGAGTGGACGAACAATGGCTGTTTTGCAATCAGTTGGAAAAACACCAGACGAAAAAGAAGAATTTACAATACGGAGCAGTAATGGGGCTAGTTCATTTACACATGCTTTAACCAGCTGTGTGGGCATTGGATCTAGTTGACACGATTTAGAAGGCATCTTACTAACAATAGAACTTACATCATCAATACATAAAGGTTCAAGAATGGAGAGCGAGTTCTGATATAAGAATGGTTCAATACTAAGAGGACTAGCATTTTGAAGTTTTTTGCGAATGTCTACTATTTTCTGTTCTAAAAACGTTGCAAAGGCAGCTGGTAGTTGATATAGTTCATGATTATTTGGGAGAATGTCAGAAGCAGATTTCTTTGAGCCGGAAATGTCATCAACAACTCGGAACAGTTCCTTGGTATTTGCGTTTCCAATTTTACTTCGATGAAAAGACGCTCTCTCAAAATCCAACTTTCTGACTCAACACGAGCAGTGATAAAAATCTGTCTGTCAATTTCAAGCTGAGAAGAACGCCACTTTTGTTCAAGTGATCACAGAGCCTTACGCTTAGCCAGTAGGTCTTCTGTAAACCATTCGGCACGAGGTTTCTGCACAATAGTTCTCTGTTTGGCAGGAGGATGCAAATCCATCAAACTTTTCAATGTAGCATTGTAAACTTCTGTCAGCTCATTTATTTCATCAATCGACTCCGGATGATTAAGTGTACTTGAAATGGAGTGTTAAAAATTCATTAAATTAATGCTCTTGATGTTTGCGCGGTTCTTGTTGGAAGGGGACGATTGATCATGGACGTGAAATGGACAGCAGAATTATCGGATGGCATTTTGTTATCAATTATGAAATTTCCAAGCCATGGTTCAGATGTTCGGGTCAATACAAGGTCTAGAGTATGACCGTTCCGGTGTGTACTCCTACGTACATGTTGAGTTAGACCGAGAGATTGAATGAGATCGTCAAACTGACAAGCATCACTGTCATTTGCATCATCCACATGAATATTAAAATCCCCTGCAATCAGTAGGCGACCAGGTGCAAGTAACAGGCTTTCCATTAAAGTGCCAAATTCCGAGATAAAAAATTTCACGGTGAATTTATGTTTCGCTGAATACGGTGGACGATAAATGATGATGACACGAAGAGTAGAACTGCCTGTAGAGATATTCACATCCATGGCTTCAAAAGATTTAAACTTGGTACACTTGTTCTTCTTAGTGTCCAGATTAGATCTTGTTATCAGTGCTATACCTCCACCCTTCCGATTACAACGCGGTGCTTGCAATATATTAAAGCCTGATATGGAAGATGACAAATTTGCTTCTACCAGGGTACGATTTTTATCCGTAATCCAGGATTCACTAATCATAAAAATATCCGTAGTGTTGGAAATAATCGAAGCACATAGAGCACTAACTTTACCATCCATCGATCTTGCATTCCACAGAGTAAAGTTTACACAGTCACGTAAATAATATGAAGAAACTCTTTTTACTGAAGTTAGCACAGTACTTCTGGCTGGAGTTGAAACAAACTTGTTCTCGGCATGACGTGAAAAAATGCCGATAACTGTAGGAATTTTCCGCGACGAAGGACGATAATTCACATAGCCACCTCTCTTACCGCCGGGTCTTTTCCATCTTTTTGACCGCCAACTTCCAGTGGCAAAATCCTGTGGAGGGATTTCATCTAAGGTAGGCGTAAGCGTACCTGGAGTAGATCTTCGTAGTGCGAGAAGTTCATGACGGCCATATTGTATTTTCATGGCTTGATCGATGGCTGGGCTACCAGATGAGAAATTCGACAAGAACTCAACAAAACACACCAATAACGCCAATCCAGAAGTCCAAACGGTCACCTGCATCGCTGTTACACACGATAAAAAGGTTTTTGATGGCTAAAAAGGCTCACGGCTGCTAAAATACCATAAAATACCATAAAACTTGCGGAGCGCTGAACAACGTGAGGCTGCTACCTAGAGCGCCACCATACATAATTGGTCTTCCTAATCACCTTCATTAGTTATTTGTTCTGCCGATCACCAACGGGGTTATCGCCCAGACCAAATAACTCGTTAGCAGCTCACAAGGGGAACAGGTTGCAGAATCGAAAAGAGTTCCTCTGATGTTTGAATTTTCAATTTCGTGGAAAAAAGCGCAGCTCAGCTCAGGCAAGTCATGCAAGTGGAGCAAGTTTTTACAAAGCGTCACCAGCCTGGCTTGCCTAATGAGCCTGTTCAAGCATAGAAGCCCGTTGAGGGCGCATCGTTGTGTGAAATTAGAGCTGGGAGCGTTCGATTAATACAATCATCATCGATCGTGATTTGCCAGTCATAATTGTGATCGTATGTTTGTATACGCCCAATAGTTAACAATCTTGATTGACAATTACAGCAATCATGCTCCAGGGCGTGATTGCTGTGATTACAAGATGGCGGATAACACAGCCACCGATGCTGAAAGCGGAAACGGCAGTAATTTTTAAGTTTCAGAGAGTAAAATTTGATTTTGAAAGCAATATTTTCAGGCGATTTTAGTCGCAAGATGCCGGTTTAAAGGGACATTATTTGTATCTTTTGCAAACAAGCAGTTGATAATGTTATTCGACTTACTGAAAGATGTCTAAAAAAGGTCGACCATAGACAACTTCCATACCGTTTGCGTACACCGTATAGAAAAACCTCTGGTCTGAGGTTTATGGTTGGCTACTGTTAACCTCAGAGTTGGCAGGTTGACCTGCGATCAGACCACACTGCTAACTGCTATCTAGGCCGCTGTAAGCATCCGCGTGTAAAAAAATAAACCACACGAAGTAACAGTCGAAAGCAAAATATTGCAGTTTCGGGATTCCCTATTACCGATCCTGTTTGCTCAGTTACATTTTGACGGTTAGTTTTTCATGGAGATCTTGACGGCCAATCCTGCTCTTAGATACACCATTCTTTGCTGCTACAGAGCACATTTTAGAATAGCCCTGCGTACCGTGCTGTGTGTTTCGGTCGTTACACGGCATGGCATGGCAAGAGTTGAATTACCAGTTAATATTACGCTGTAATCTTGACTTGATGGGTTTTGGGGGCCGTGTAACGCCCGAACACACAGCACAGTACGCAGGGCTAATTTTAGAATGGCCATTTCATATGCCTACCAATACCAGCTGACGACGACAAGGCGGATCTTTTTCATCTCGTTTGTTCCTCCATATGCATATGTAGACTTGCCCCAAGTCTTTGGGCATAGAAATGTGAAAACAGAGTAAAATGAAGGGATATTTAACTTCAGTAGACCGTCACGTTATTGTCGAGGTGATCGCGAAATTGAGCAATGTACTTTGGCGACTGACACGTACATTATGTACATTGTTGGGTGAAAGCTAACTCTGCGTGGCAGGCTGTGCCAAACCGCTGGCAGTACCTCGGTTGCGGCGTGCAGTTTCTCCACCCAAACAACCCATTTTTTAATCCCAAACTTGCATTGAGTTTCGTTTTTCAAGCACACCCACCTCGCCTGGGTACACGGTTAGCCTAGCTGCAGTACAGTAGCTCGAGGTTTTGCCTGGGTATTTGGGTCAGACGGTTTTGACGTCCGACCCAAATACCCAGGCAAACCTCGAGCTACTGTACTGCAGCTACGGTTAGCCCTGCGTACAGGTCTATGTGTTCCCGGCGTTACACGGCGTGGAGGCCGTACGCAGGGCTTTAGGTACACGATGTGCTACGCTGCTCTTCGTACGTAAAGCCCACTTTTGGGAGTCGCTGGAGTGGGTCGGAGGCACGGAGGCAGTAAGTGATCGGGTCTAGGCAACTGTCATCGCGATGTACCCACTTTTGGTTCGAAATGCGATTCAACTGATACAAAATATTACACGATGCACAGAGAATAACAACATTCAAACAGATCTTTGTGTCGAGAGGTGACTCCAATCGCGAGCAGTATCAATGACATCACAGTCGCTCGAGAGCTATTCAGCTCTGGGACTATTCGCCCCATGGACGAGTGTACAGAAGCGAGAGATACCCCCTCGTCTATGGGGCGAACAGTCCCAGAGTTGAATAGCTCTCTAGCGACTGTGATGACAGTACTCGCCCGGCGAGGTGTCACTATGTCACCGATGCTACACGCCGTGCAGTGTTCAGTCCGAGTGTGATGTTTCCTGGTTCAACAAGTGATCATGTCGTGTTTGTAAAACGAACCAACGTAATGGCAAGAAAATGCCCTAAAAATCTTAAAAGTTGACGAAGATTTGCTAACGATCAAATGCACAGGAAATGCATTACTCTGTACCTGTTTCACTATCACCACAGCAATCTGACATTGTTTTAGTTTTACCGTTGACCCAATTGCGTTTTATTTGTTTCACAGTCCCTGTCATCGATACTAAAATCAAACTTACAAGCAAATGCCCTGCTTAGTTTCTTTTATTTTGTTAGTCCCCACGGACACCGTCCGGGGGGACTTATAGGTTTGGTCATGTCCGTGCGTGCGTGTGTGCGTCCGTCCGTGCGTCCGTCCGTTCACGCAGATATCTCAGAGATGCAAGGAGCGATTTCATTCAAACTTGGTACAAGGATTACTTCATATGTCATACAGATGCACGTCGATTTGTTTTGTGATACGATCCAATATGGCCGCCAGGCGGCCATTTTATTACGATATTTTCATGTACAGAGCCATAACTCAGACATGTTTCAACTGATTTTATTCAAAGTTGGTACAAGGACATTGACCAGTGTCATAGATATGCATGTCGATTTGTTTTGTGATACGATCCAATATGGCCGCCAGGCGGCCATTTTATTACAATTTTTTCATGTACAGAGCCATAACTCAGACATGTTTCAACCAATTTTATTCAAAGTTGGTACAAGGACATTGACCAATATCATAGATATGCAAGTTTATTTGTTTTGTGATCGGATCTAATATGGCCGCCTGGCGGCCATTTTATTACGATTTTTTCATGTACAGAGCCATAACT
Source organism: Ptychodera flava (assembly GCF_041260155.1). Taxonomy (NCBI): domain Eukaryota; kingdom Metazoa; phylum Hemichordata; class Enteropneusta; family Ptychoderidae; genus Ptychodera; species Ptychodera flava. The sequence goes on along the minus strand of NW_027248358.1, from coordinate 914,124 downwards.
CAGACATGTTTTCAACCGATTTTATTCCAAGTTGGTACAAGGACATTGACCAATGTCATAGATATGCATGTAAATTTGTTTTGTGATACGATCCAATATGGCCGCCAGGTGGCCATTTTATTACAATTTTTTCATGTACAGAGCCATAACTCAGACATGTTTTCAACCAATTTTATTCAAAGTTGGTAAAAGGACATTGATCAATGTCATAGATATGCATGTCGATTTGTTTTGTGATACGATCCAATATGGCCGCCAGGCGGCCATTTTATTACAATTTTTTCATGTATAGAGCCAAAACTCAGGCATATCTCAACCGATTTTATTCCAAGTTGGTACAAGGACATTGACCTATGTCATACATATGTACCTCTATTTGTTTTGTGATACGATCCAATATGGCCGCTAGGCAGCCATTTTATTACGATGTTTTCATGTACAGAGCCATAATACTCAGACATGTATCAAGCGAATTTATTCAAAGTTGGTACAAGGAGATTGACTACTGTCATACATATGCATGTCAATTTGTTATGTGCGGCCATTTTGTTACGATTTTTTCATGTACAGAGCCATAATACCCAGGCATATCTCAACCGATTTTATTCAAAGTTGGTACAAGGACATTAACCTATGTCATACATATGTAGGTCTTTCTTGTATGTAGGTCATTCTTGGCCATTGAGCGCTATCTGTAACAAAGTATTTTTATCACAGACCTAATTAATGAAGAGGACTCTATCCTCTCTGAGGACATGTAATCAAAGTACCCATTAAAAAGTGGGGACTGTGTCATCAACGATGACTTGTTGACAGTAGTTTGTGATACGTGCATTTGTTTATGCGCCGTGTGCTCCTCGATATCCGTTGTGCTGAAGTTAGTGTGTAGGTCACAGGCCTTTCACGTTCCAGCTGTACTTTGATGGTTGACGTATGCGTAGTAATATTGGTCATGTGCAGGGTTTCAATCATGGCGGTTGGTTCAAATCGCGCGGACGCCCTTACCAACATTGAACCTTGCCGTAAAGAGCAAGAAGGTGGTTTTACATATCCTTGAAGCCGTCCATAGTCACAATTTAGGTCTCCCATTGATTTGACCGGGGATTTCAGTCATCGAAAAAATGAAAAAAAAAGTCAAAAAATAAAAATAATGTCCCTTTAATCGCCTCTGTTATTAAAAATTAAATACCCTGATTTACAACGAAATCAGAAAAGATATTTGTTTAATTCTTCATAACACATTGCAGGCTAGCTAGGCGCACTACCGTATAGGAGTGTATGTAGTAGGTACAATAAACTATTCTACGCGAAGATTTAATGGAAACGTTTACCGATAAACTAGCTTGTAGGCATCGCTACGTATGCTGCAGCTCTGTAGAAATGCGCAAACACTGAGGGCAGCCAAGTCAACTGAACACGTGATCAAGATAACCAGTTTTGCTTACAACCTCGATTTCGAAAATGATGTCACATAAATCATAATCATGATCGTGCAAATCGAACGCTCCCTTTTTTGCCGAACAATGGGTGTAGTGAGAGTCTAATATCCGGTTATTTGCTGTTTCTTGTCCTTTCCTTTACGCCCGAATACCATATAGCGTTTTCTTTTTGAATCATATCAGATTTTAAATGTTTCCCTCGTAATCCAAACTTCAGAGGGCAAGAAATCATATCAATGTCGAATAAATTACTAAAGTCAATGAACCAATCTTAGTGATCAGACTTTAGAATCCTTGACAACCTGATGATTTATGGTGTTGTTATTAAAACTGTCTTAATCAGAAATTTTCTCACTTTAGTTGGCAATCAAAGCGAGCAGTCATCTTGAGTTGCCTACATCACAGTAACCTACGGCAGAATATCGTTTGAACCAAAATAAGTAAGGCTATACGGGGTAGATCATGCCTTGTCAATGTGCAATTTTCATTGTATTTACCCGATATTATAATAACTAAATATTGTGTGCAGAAGGACATCCAATCTTTGACAATAGTCTTTTTTACTCGGACAGCATGGCAAGAGTAGGACAGGTATCTGCACTGAGATCATAGCCTGAGTGTGACATTTTAAGGTAAAACATAAATTTAAATTGACCTCACAATGGATTTGGGTTACACGGTCCCATATGTCTGCATACTCGAACAACAGCTATGTCTGAAATAAATGTAAAAAAAACCTTATTTATCATGTCTCTGAGTCCAGGAAATGAAATAAAAATCGAGTATTTCAATTGGAGACTAAACCTATATAATTGAATGAGACACTACATTAATTGTTTTGACTATAAGTCCACCACTAATAGGGTGTACAACTTGTAAAATCACGCACCTATTCTACGCAACTTGTCACGTAGATATGTGGATACTTTAAACAAGTTTAGCAGGGATGTGTACAGTATATTACTCTGCTTACAAGAAAATACTGATGACAGCGACTGACAACGCGCAACGTCGTGCACAGGCAAACTGGAAATGAAAAGTCTAAAACATGATATCATTTTCATTAGTATTAAAAATAATAATTCGTAATTATGAAACATTGATATCACTAAAACAGAGTTAGTATTTCATCCGGGTTGAGCTTCCTTCCTGTGGAGCAATAGTCGATAAAATCACTGTAGGTGTATGAGTTGTGTATGACATGTGCGGCCGGCCGGGGCGTCCAGTATACTATCGAGTATATACAAGGGGAATCATTGTATACTGGACGCCCCGGCCGGCTGCCCATAGCATGCCATACACAATTTATACACCTACAGCGATGAAATAATGACTCGGTTTAAGTGATATCAATGTTTCTTGATTACGATTTATTATTTTTGATAATTATGAAAATTATATCATTTTTAGGACTATTCATTTCCAGTCTGCCTGTGCGTCGTGTTGTAATTTGGCTTGGTTTCACGATCTATGTTGCTTGGTTAGGAATTTCACATACAATCGTGATATGAACATTAACATGACAACCAGTAACCAGATATGAACTGAAATGCTCACGTGTTTCATTATATATGCATTTATGTGCAAGTTTGAACCTTTGCTACATGCTTTGCTACATTTAAAGTGTTATGATCAACACAATGAATTTCACCACAGATCAATTCTAAAGGTCATTAAGTATTCAAATATGTAATTAGCTGAAATAAAAATAATTAATTTCTTTGAGTACTGTCATTGTATCACAATATAGCATGTGTAATTACCTTTGGTCAAGTCCTTCAAGCTCTATATGCCAAACCGTGAAAGCTTGTTAGCTATTTATGCAAATTATGAATTAGCTGACATGAAAATGCAAAATGACTTTCAATACTGTTATAACCTGGTATAATGATCAATGTACACAGCATGTTTCGCCAAATTTTATCAAGTAAATGCCAGTATATATCCCTAATTTGGAAGGTTCATTAAATATGCATATTGGGAATTGGCTGAAAAAAATGTCAAATGACTTTCAATAATCTTGTATCATAGTATCTTTAATGTACATAGCAAAATTTGCCAACTTTGGTCAAGTCAAACAGATAAATATCGCTAATAAATGCGGGATATCGGACCGCAGGCGGGCGAAGATTGCATTATAAGCGCGCCAACCCAAACTCACTGCATGGACATCACATTTACGAAATCGAAGTCCAAAGTCAACTACGTCATTGTTAGAATAAGAGAGGTTTTCCATCACACGGGAGCATACCACCACAAATTTTGCACAGATGGCGTTGCACTGGCATTGAAAAAGGGTGCATGGGAGCATGGGAACGCGGGCAGTTTCCCTCGCTATGGGTAGGAAATGCATTGAGCAAGACACACTTCCGGGTTCGCAAAAAAACGAGGATCCCATTTACGGGGCGCTCAAATATAACTATTTGCTGTGATACATAGCAGAGGCGTATATGTTTGTGATGCTGAGAATAACATCAGTAAATAAATGACGGGTTTTAAAAGTTGACGTTTTTTGCGATGAACAGACTTCTGACTTAGAAGGTAGCTCGCTTGGGGAACACGTCATCCCGGCCGCTGTCCGCTTTGACCCCAGTAATTCACACTGGTTTTGGTCGGCCCCAGGTACCCAAGTCACTTCGACCCCGTCACACTTTTGCCTACATGTCCACGGAGACGATTCAACATGTTCCACAACAAAGCCAAGACAAAAATTGAAAATATCAATAAAATGGCTTCACAAAGGCTGAAATACACGATACTCGATGAAGTATGAGTTTATGAAATGAAATCAAAATTGACAACACAAGTGTTTGTCTCGGGTAATACCACTTGAAGTTGAACAATTCTACAGACTGTTTCCATACAGTGCAGTATTTGTCAGTGACAAATTAATCTTTGCAATACATTTTTTTTGCGATGAGCTGGAAATTTGATTAATATCGAGTTAATGTACATAAATATTCCGTTATTTACTGGGACACGTTTATTTTCTCGATCCGCTATCTGCGGACTACGTGCTGAAGTACATTGACTGTTCATGTCAACGATCGTTTCTCCCTCTGCAGAGTTTCTGTATCCCGTTCAACAACGCTGTACCTCGATCACACGATAGTGACGCTATGTAGCTGTGCAGTATTGAAACTTATCATAAAATGGCCACCTCGTCTAACAGTAACACGTATTGTCGGGATTATCGTACGGAAAAAAGACTGCCAAAGTAAGACTTATGAATCTTCATCAGAATTGAACACATCATGATTGTACACGAGTATCAACCGTGAATGCACGTTGAGCTCGGCAGTTACACAAGCATGGTACGCTACATGCATAGCCCTACGAGTATGGCGACAGTGTCCGGCTTTGGCTACGCCGCCTACCGGAGGTGGGCGGCGGCGTAGCCAAAGCCGGACACTCTCGTCATACTCGTAGGCTAGCTACATGCACTGCCGCGATGCCGATCGTATACATTCCAAGGCCTATCCCGGAATTTGTTTCACAAACAACCTCAAAGGAGAGCAAACATACTTCTATGGACAATGACGAACACGTTTCTTGGCGAAGCAAAATCAAAACAGTGCAGAAGTACATGAAGTAGGTCATGACCTTGGACTCTGTGCACGAACCTGATTGGACACTTCAATACCTTTGACCCAAAGTTATTATTCATCAGCACTTCCATGCCATGAGGCAAGGTAGAGAACGTATGTACTCATTTCTGGCGATCGAGCAGCGAGGGAAACAATCAATTACCAAGGATAAAGCTAATTTGCTAAACGATATTTTATCTTGAATAGTGAGTTGAATGAGTAATAAAATATCATATTTTTAATGTTCAATACGAGGTTAAACACGGAGGGACCGTGGTTGAAACCAGAGCTATCCAGCTGTTAGCCCTGCGTACGATGCTGTGTGTTCCGCTACAGCTAATAGCCCCGCTCACCACAGCCCTGCAAAGACCCGTACGTAGAGTTGGTGACTTCAAATCCATTTTTGGACTTGACGTAAAAAGCCAAATTACTGCCGAAATTCAGCGTTCTTGGCGCCCAAGTCGTATCCTGCCTACCTCAGCTACTCGATCGCTTCCAAAAATGCCAGTCTTTTATTTTTTTTCGTAAATAACCGTCGATGTCGGCAACTCTCTCGCTAGCCCTGCGTACGTACGCAGTGTACGCTGTGTGTTAGGAACGCACACAGGAAATGCACAGCGTACAGTGCGTACGTACGCAGGGCTAGCGAGAGAGTTGCCGACATCGACGGTTATTTACGAAAAAAAGAATAAAAGACTGGCATTTTTGGAAGCGATCGAGTAGCTGAGGTAGGCAGGGATACGACTTGGGCCCAAGAACGCTGAATTTCGGCAGTAATTTGGCTTTTTACGTCAAGTCCAAAAATGGATTTGAAGTCACCAACTCTACGTACGGGTCTTTGCAGGGCTGTGGTGAGCGGGGCTATTAGCTGTAGCGGAACACACAGCATCGTACGCAGGGCTATCCAGCTGTAGCCAACCTGGACAAGCACATTTCACAGCGCCCTCAAACAGTCGATTGTTTTCACTTGTCATACGCGGCGTAACAGAAAAATTAAAACTTTCATAACTTCATTAATATCCAAGCCACGCCCACCAAAACCTTTTCAGTTCTAGCCATTTGAATTCTGAAGATGTCTACCAAATTTGACTGAAATACGTTCAGCCGTTTTTGAGAAAATGGACCAACAGACAGACAGACACACAGACAGACAGACATCGCTGCGACATATGCTCACGTGTTCACACGTGAGCAAAAAATGACGCTCGCCTACTCTCTTTGATATAGTGGTAAAATACGGTCACCGTGTTTTTGTTTCTCAGTTGTAAGTGGAACACACAACCAGTATGTGCCAGCCTTATCTGAAGGAGCGGGGCGTTTTCGCTGAAACAGTTTTAAGCATCAATGTGTCGCCATATAAATCTCCAACTTGTGACAAGTACTGATAAGTTTTGTTTGTATCCCTTTGCGCTGTTAAATTAATCATCGTCTAGCTCGTTTGTTTACTCTGACCTTTTTGTCTTTATAGACCGGATGAAGGGTGATAGAATACGTGATGGCGATAACAGTTTGCTGACCTGTAAAAACTACTTTACAAGTAACGGGCGTTTGAAAAACGGTTGTACCACTCAGCTTTTACCTTTGTCATAAATATGTGCACTGCCCTGCCAAAACATTTGCTTCGACATACATATATTTACAAGCTTGGGCAATACTTGTCAGAGTAGAACTGAACTTTGTCAATGCAAGTAACAGCTGTTCGGTAGCACTGGCCTAGCTCATTTGTCAAATATGTCTTACTTCTAGCAACCCTGCAGTCGCGTCGGTATACGCCACCACAGTCGCCTGGGTAGTCGCTGTGCTAATCACCTATATGCGAAGTGACTAGCCAGACCCTGTATGCGCATTGCCGGCTGAGTCAACTTGTATTCGTTTGACAAAGCATGCATTATATGATTAGTTATAAACTGTTTCACATGTGTCCGTTGGTAACCAAGCAATACCACTTAGACCTACTTATGGCGCTGGTTTAGGGTTAGCCCTGCGTACAGGTCTGTGTGTTCCCGGCGTTATACGGCCTCCAGCACAGCCCCGCAACGGTCCATGGAGATAACTGGGGACTCTGAGGTTAGGATCTGGACTGCAACGAAAAAACAAACAAACAAAAAAACCTGTCTTTTTGGCCGAAATTCTGCTCTATCGGGGCAATTGCCTTGCATTTTTGTGACTGAAACCTAGCGTCATATCCCGATGACAATACATAATATTTGAAGGTAATAAAGAACATGAAGTCATCTTGTCTCCATGGTGATTTCAATGATGACCTTTGCTGCTTTTTTTTCAAATGGCATTGCTTTTTGAAGTACATTTTGACGGCTGATTAGAACTTCATACGCTGGTGGTGCCCAGTACTGAGGGCGCTGGGGCGACTTGTCTCGGTGACCGCGATATGGAAGGGTGAACGATTTAACACAAGTCAGTCATATAAACTTGCTTTTCTAGAGGCAGGAAATGCCTTGCGGACAGGTATTAGTCCGTGGGCTAGAGGGGGTCTACGTGCACCCCCCCCCCCCACAGGATAACAAACCTGTATTTTTCAGAACCCTTGGGATCCCTAGAATACGAAATGGAATTTTAACAGAAAAAATATAGGGACGCAATAGCTGTTATGGTCATGTTTTGAAGGGTACCGCAAAATCACGATTTTCCAAGCCAAATGCATTTTCGTCAAACCTGTCTTCTTGTAAGTCATGTGCTGATCTCATTTTTTGACATAACCTCACTTGTTTGGTATCATTAGCAAGGGAATTTATTTTTCTTTAAGATGACATATTGCATTATGCAATATCGTCTACAGTTTTTGTCAAATATAACCAAAACTTACCCCTTAACCCAAATTTAACATTACAAATTACAGAAAATCTCAAATTCTACCAATTTTTTAGCTAGGCATATTAAAAAAATCCAATGCTTTGTCTGAAATCTGTTTTATTTGATACAGGGACATGTCAGAAATATGAAATAGACTTTTAACAGAAAAAATATTTGGAATCTACAGCTGTAACAGTCATATTTTGAGGGTACCGCAAAATAATAGTGTTGCAGATTTGCATACATTTTTGTTAAAACTGTCTTGCTATAAGTTATCTGCTGAGCTTGTTGTTGAATATAACCTGGCTTGTAAGGCATTATTAGAAAGATAATTTACTCATCTTTAGAATGACATATTGTAACATGCAATATCTTCTATAGTTTTCATGATATGTAACCCCAACTTACCCCATACCCCAAAGTTTACATTGAAAATTTCAGTCGTAGCTAAAACTAAATTCTACCATTTTGTTAGCTTGACACAAAAAATCTGGCCGTTTTTGCTATTAAATCTGTTTTATTTGGTACAGGGACATGTGAGAAATATGAAATAGACTTTAACAGAAAAAATATTGGAATGTACAGCTGTAACAGTCATATTTTGAAGGGTACCGCAAAATCACAGTGTAGCAGATTTGCATGCATTTTTGTTAAATGTCTTCTTATAAGTTATCTGCTGAGCTTAGTTTTGAATATAACCTGGCTTGTTAGGTATCATTAGAAAGATAATTTACTCATCTTTAAAATGATATATTGTAACATGCAATATCTTCTATAGTTTTCATGATATATAACCAAAACTTACCCCTTACCCCAAAGTTTACATTGAAAATTTCAGTCATAGCTAAAACCAAATTCTACCAATTTTTTAGCTAGAAACAAAAACTCTGGCCGTTTTTGCTATTAAATCTATTTTATTTGGTACAGGGACATGTGAGAAATATGAAAGAGACTTTTAACAGAAAAAAATATTAGGACTCTACAGCTGTATCGGTCATATTTTGAAGGGTACTGCAAAATATCAGTGTTGTAGATTTGCATGCATTTTTGTTAAATCTGTCTTTTTATAAATTATCTGCTGAGCTTGTTGTTGAATATAACCTAGTTTGTTAGGTATCATTGGAAATATAATTTGCCAATCTTTTAGAATGACATATTGTAACATGCAATATCTTGTACAGATTTTTATGAAATATGACCAAAACTTACCCCATACCCCAAAGTTTACATTGAAAATTTCAGTCATAGCTAAAATCAAATTCTACCATTTTTTTAGCTTGACACAAAAAATCTGGCCGTTTTTGCTATCAAATCTATTTTATTTGGTACAGGGATATGTCAGAATTATGAAATAGACTTTTAACAGAAAAAATATTGGGAATCTACATCTGTAACAGTCATATTTTCAAGGGTACCGCAAAATCATAGTGTAGCAGATTTGTATGCATTTTTGTTAAATTTGTCTTCTTATAAGTTATCTGCTGAGCTTGTTGTTGAATATAATCTGACTTGTTAGGTATCATTAGAAAGATAATTCACTAATCTTTAGAATGACATATCGTAACATGCAATATCTTCTATAGTTTTCATGAAATATGACCAAAACTTACCCAATACCCCAAAATTTACATTGAAAATTGCAGTCATAGCTAAAATCAAATTCTACCATTTTCTTTACCTAGACATATAAATTCCGGAATTTATTTGTATGAAATCTATTTCATTCGGTAATGGGTCATGTCAAAAATATAAAATAGACTTTTAACAGAAAAAATATTGGAATTCTGTAGTTGTAACAGTCAGATTTTGAAGGGTACAGCAAAATCTCATTATTCCTGATTCGCATGCGTTTTTGTAAAATCTGTCACCTTATAAGTCGTCTAATGAGCTTGTTATTGATTATAACCGGGTTTGTTTAGTATCATTGAAAAGGTAATTAAATAGTCTTTACAATGACATATTGTAACAGGTAATATCTTGTATAGTTTTCATGGAATATGACCAAAATGTACCCCATACCCCAAGGTTTATATTGAAAGTACTGTCATAGATAACGTGATCAAATTCCGTGAATTTTTAGCTAGACATGATAAAAATAGCTCTGTTTCGGTATTAAATCTGTTGTATATGGTACTGGGTCATGTCAGAAATGTGAAATAAACTTTTAACAGAAAAAAATATTTGGACTGTATAGTTGTAACAGCCATATTGTGAAGGGAAATGCAAAATCACAGTACCGCAAATTGGCACCTTTTTTGTTAAATTCTTCTTCTTGTAAGTCATCTGCTGAACTTATTTTGTGACACAACCTGGCTTGTGAGGTATCATTAGTAGGGAAATTTATTCTTCTTTAAGATGACATATTGTAATATAGAATGTCATACATAGTTTTCCTGGAATATGGTCAAACTTTACCCCATACCCAAAAAGTTCAAATCGCAAATCACAGCGTATCTTAAATTCTACCATTTTTGCTGCACATAATACAAAAGGCAATTATTCTTGTTTAAAATCTGATTTATTTGTTACAAAAGTATGTCACAAGTATAAAATTAACTTTTAACTTTTAGATGATACAATTTAGTAGCCATTTGGATCATTTTTGGAGGGGAAACCCATATATTGCAAATGTAAGTGTTTCGGCAAATTTGCCCTGATACCTGGGTACCCTTCCAAATTTGATCCAAAAGGCTACAAAATCATATTATGTTCTGTTAAAAGTTAATTTCTTATTTGTAACATACTTTTTAACAAAAACACATATTTCATAGATTGGATACAAGCATTGCCTTTGGTATATAAAGTTAATAAATTGTAAAACATGGTAGAGTTTCAGATTTGCAGTAATGTGCTGTGTAAACCTTGGGTATGGGGTAAGCTTTGGTCCTATTTCATGAAACCTAAACAAGACATTGCATATTACAATATGTCATTTTAAAGACTAGTTAATTACCTTTCTATTGATACCTAACAAGCCAGGTTATGTCAAAAATAAAGCTCAGCAGATGATTTTTAAGAAGACAGATTTACAATAAAGCAAGCGAGTTGGCAATACTGTGATTTTGCGAGACCCTTCAAAATATGACTGTTACAGCTGTAGAGTCCCAATATTTTTTCTGTTAAAAGTCTATTTCATAATTCTGACATGTCTCTGTACCAAATAAAATAGATTTAATAGCAAAAACGGCCAGATTTTATATGTCTAGGTAAAAAAATGGTAGAATTTAGTTTTAGCTATGACTGAAATTTTCAATGTAAACTTTGGGGTATGGGGTAACTTTTGGTTATATATCATGAAAACTATAGAAGATATTGCATGTTACAATATGTCATTCTAAAGATTTGTAAATTATCTTTCTAATGATACCTAACAAGCCAGGTTATATTCAAAAACAAGCTCAGCAGATAACTTATAAGAAGACAAATTTAACAAAAATGCATACAAATCTGCTACACTATGCGGTACCCTTCAAAATATGACTGTTACAGATGTAGTCCTAATATTTTTTCTGTTAAAAGTCTATTTCATAATTCTGACATGTCCCTGTACCAAATAAAATAGATTAATAGTAAAAACGGCCAGATTTTTTGTGTCAAGCTAAAAAATGGTAGAATTTGGTTTTAGCTACGACTGAAGTAGCTAAAATGAAATGTAAACTTTGGGGTATTGGGTAAGTTTGGGTACATATAATGAAAACTATAGAAGATATTGCATGTTACAATATGTTATTCTAAAGATTAGTAAATTATCTTTCTAATGATACCTAACAAGCCAGGTTATATTCAAGAACAAGCTCAGCAGATAACTTATAGGAAGACAGTTTTAACAAAAATGCATGCAAATCTGCAACACTATTATTTTGCGGTACCCTTCAAAATATGACTGTTACAGCTGTAGATTCCCAATATTTTTTCTGTTAAAAGTCTATTTCATATTTCTGACATGTCCCTGTACAAATAAAACAGATTTCAGACAAAGCATTGCATTTTTTATTATGCCTAGCTAAAAAATGGGTAGAATTTGAGATTTTCTGTAATTTGTAATGTTAAATTTTGGGGTAAGGGGTAAGTTTTGGTTATATTTGACAAAAACTGTAGCAGATATTGCATAATGCAATATGTCATCTTAAAATGAAATAAATTCCCTTTCTAATGATACCAACAAGTGAGATTATGTTAAAAAATGAGCTGAGCACATGACTTACAAGAAGACAGATTTGACGAAAATGCATTTGGCTTGGAAAATCGTGATTTTGCGGTACCCTTTAAAACATGACCATAACAGCTATTGCGTCCCTATATTTTTTCTGTTAAAATTCCATTTCGTATTCTAGGGATCCCAAGGGTTCTGAAAATACAGGTTTCCTTATCCTGTGGGGGGGGGGGGTGCACGTAGACCCCCTCTAGCCCACGGACTATATTGAGTGAATCTCTATCATGTGTCGAGAGGTTTCAAGGATGGAGCATGTGTCAGTCTATTCCTGGTTTGGAGAGATTTTGCGATGAGTTGGAGAATTGTAAGTTGTGGGAATTCGTTCTTTTTATCCGAGTCGTAGCGGGAGAGCAGTCGCCAAAAGCGTTTGCATCCCGTCCTTTGGTATGATTTTCCATCTGAATATCTGAGAACGTAGATGTAAATTTATAGAAAACTTTAAGCAGTCGGGTGATATTTGACATATAGATATTCTAGTCCTGAGTACATGTACGTTTGGTTACAAAGCAGTGCCTTGTCAGACTTTTTTCTGACTGACAAGAGGGCATTTCCGTGATCAAATTTGACATTGAGTTTTACATGTTTTCCTAATTTTTTTTTATTATCTTTTCCAGTGTTAGACCATGGCGACATTATGCATTCCTAATAATAGTATCATCAAAGCAACAAACACTTTATATATCATTTGTAAAGGCCCAGCTACTGGATATACGAGGAAGTCACCAAACACACATTTCGGCCGAACTTTACACCTAGAAATCCAATTGCATCTTTACTCCAGAAGCACCCATTTACGATCTTCAACACGTGAAAGATGTGATGAATCCACGATTAAAGCATTTGCTTTTTTTCAGTCTAATCGACTTCGTCGACTCCCAGTGTTTGAAAATGTTTAAGTGCTTCTGACATGGTCCATTCAAATAAAGTCATAAACAGTTCTGCGTATTGGCTCAACGTTGTGTCGTTGCCAATTTTGATTATAATATCACAATTGGAACAATGTCCGCTTTTAACAGCCAATGTATTTTATGGCTTGCGTTGAGGTTATCAAAGGGCTTACTGTCGGCACATGTATGACTAAGTAAATACCGGCTCTGCTAATTTTAGACTGTGTCAATGTTTGTTTAATACTTTGCCGGGGTAAGCCTCCTGCAGATTGACCTTTCTATGACAGCGGAATATCGTGTGCTCACCTCAGTTACATTAGTTGTTAAGGTCAGAAGCTGACATTGACTTGGTTGAAGTTATTGAGTGTGTAACATAAAGTCATCTCAGCAAGATTTTGACGCATTGATGAGTAGGTATGTGGATTCGCGCACACGTAGAGTGAACGAGATTGACATGATGTTTCTAACATATCACCACTACATCGTAGTCAGTAATAAAGTTAAGATAACTCTACTACATCGCATTTTCTAAATTATTAATTATTCAGGAGGTCATAATCGTATTCCGTGTAACTTTCGGACACAAAGCAAAAGCTACTCAGAATGTCAAACGTCAAAGCTGACGATATACATAAGTTTGAAGTGTTTTAAAGCACTGTTCGCGATCCCTGGGATCGCCTTTGTTCTAGTCTGTAAGAGGACTATGGAGATGTGATAGCCTTGTGTTTTCCATTGAAATTGTAATCTGGTGGTTAAATTTCCTGATGAGACAATCTGGTACCAACACAGGCTTTTTATCATGTTGCAAAATGAGTTACAATGCTGTACCCACTTCAAGTTTTCTCTAATCCGGCTACAGCGTCCTTTTTGACATGGCAAATTCGGCATCTGGAATTCGAACGTCTAGAAGCATGCACAATTCTTGGAGAGTAGGTCATTGACAATGACATAGTCCCCACTTGTAATAGGGGAGTATTAGTCTTGATTGGGCTGGGAAATGTGGTCATTAAGAAGTATCACTGGAGTGTATATATTGAGATCTATGGGTACATAGGTCTATGTCGTTGTTCCCAATTTGAAACACATGAGGAATGTCTAAGCTATGGTTCTAAATCGGGAAAAAAGATCAGACCTCTAGCTGTATTGGCCAGCCAAGAAATACATATGTCATAATAAATGAGGTACAAGATGTGACATCTTAAGGTCTAATATCCTATCAAAATTGGAGGGTATAGAACTTGTGGTTACTGGGTCTGCATATATATGTATAATCAAGGTCAAAAATCATCGAGGTCATGCGACATTTTGAAACAAAAAATTGTATTGCTAATTAATCCCTATATGCCAAAAACCAGACCTCTAGCTCTATTCGCTTGCCCAGAATTAGATATGTGCATAATTAATGAGGTAAAGCGTGTGGTGTCATAAGGTCGCCGATCCTACTAAATATAAAGGACATAGCACTTGTGGTTACTTATTTATTGACATAAATGTATATTTTAGGTAAAAGGTCATACAGATCAAATGGCATTTGATCAAAAATTTTCTATCCTATAGTTATTCCTTTATACTAAAAATCACACATCCAGCTCTATTGGCTTGCTCAGAATTAAAAATGTGCATAATTAATGAGGTACAGTATGTGGCGTCATAAGGGCTTCCTTGGTACCAAATATGGAGGGTGTAGCACTTGTGGTTGCTGAGTTATGGATAAATATGTATGTTTGAGGTCAAAGGTCACAAAGGTCATGTGACATTTTGTCAAAATATCTGAGATATCTGCGTGAACGGATGGACGAACAGATGGACGAACGGACGGACATGACCCAATCTATAAGCCCCTTAGACTTCTTGGGGAACTAAAAACTGTGTCACTGCATCCTCTTGTAGAATGCCTTATACATGGGAGTCTATGGAGAGCTGCCTTATACATGGGAGTCTATGGAGTTGTAAATTAAAAAGTCCTCTAACACGGCGTAATTCGATCGCACTGTGAAACAAATCGACGTGCATCTCTATGGGGTAGGGTACTATCCTTGTGCAAAGTTTTAAAGAAATTGACCAGGGCATGTCTGAGATATCTTCGTCCGTGGGGACTAAAAATCGACTGGTACAGCTAATATGTCCAAGCTGCATTCATAGATGCCATTAAGCTGTTCGCTTTCGTGCGCTGCGCAGCCACTCGATCCAGCACTTTTTTGTGATAGCGCAAGGTAAACATTTAATTACGCGATTTTTGCTGTTTATCTTCATAAACTTTTCGTGAATGGCTGAAGATATTTTTCACAATCCGGAAAAAAACACTGATAATTTTACAAACTCCAGCCTTCCTATGACATCTACCATTGTACGTCGTAAATATCACTAAACATGTGTAGTGTTAAAGGGAAAGTTCACCAAGGATGATTTTTACATATGTGGAGCTCTGTGGTCATTTACCCCAGAAAAGCTATTTTCACCATTTATAACTCGCCCGATTTTCTACGAAAATGATAAAAAAAGTACTGGAAGTTGCCCATGTAATTTGAATCATGGGAAAAAGCCCCAAGCTTGGAGCTTGCATCACGTGATATGAAGGGACCATCTTCGGATGGGTATGGCCCCAACATTCTCCACTCACAGTAATACAGTAGTAAACAGCAACACAAAATCTGACAGTGGACAGTTTATTATAAGTGATTCACCGTTTATGCAAGGATACTCAGTATAAACAAAAGTTATGTAAATACGCACAGCCTGGTTTAAGCATGGGTGAGTGGACAATGCCATACCCATGGGAAAATGGTGCCTTCCATATCACATTATGCAAGCTCCAAGCTTGGCGCTTTTTCCCATGATTCAAATTACATGGGCAACTTCCTGTACTATTTCTATCGGTTTTTGTAAAAATCGTGCAAGTTATAAATGGCGAAAATAACTTTTCCGGGGTAAGTGACCACAAAGCTAGCACATATGTAAAAATCATCCTTGGTGAACTTCCCCTTTAATGTTTTAACAGTTCGTGAAAGTGTACCACAACCCACCCTGAAGTGGAGTGACCAAACAGCGGAGTAATATCAACAACCGATATGGTTAACATATCATTCCTAAGTAACCAACTTTCCATGAGTACTGCAAGGAGAAAGAAAGACCAACTGTTTATTTGTCGCTAATTTCGGAATGTCGCGAGGAAAACGATCATGACCAAAGAATGAATGTGCGATAAAGGGTTTACTGCAATACAAATTGTCAGTCTTACTCATATATATATATAGAGAGAGAGAGAGAGAGAGAGAGAGAGAGAGAGAGAGAGAGAGAGAGAGAGAGAGAGAGAGAGAGAGAGAGGAGAGAGAGAGAGCGAGAAGTCCAATGACAAATTTTGTACACATAACGGTAAAATCAATTATTGCCCTGAGTTTGTTGAGTATCGGTCTTGTGACGGCAACTGTTGAAATTTTGGCATAGCAATGTGAGGTAAGATGCCTTTTAATATAAATAAATCAACTTATAAAATGTAATGGAACGCAATGCACTGAATCACGCTTACAGTGAGGAATTTTATGCCTTCAAATTGGAATATTTAGACGTAATACAACTGTCAGTGTACAGCAAATTATTACACAGACGTACAGAATGAAGTCAACTGATGACATTCGGAAGGGTGGGAATTCAAGAGTGGGGGGCGCTGTAAATGCACAGGGTGATACAAATCCAGACAGGATTACCATCTGTGATGCATCCTGAAAACCATACAGGATTGCCATCTGTTAGACTGTAGGAATGATGCATCTTCAAAACAAAGAACAAGGTCAAAGGTTGCTGAGGAAATTCACAGCACAAGAGCTAGGGCACAATATGTATTGTACAGATAAAACAGACCAACAAGCAATAAAAAATAAAAGTATGGAGACAACAATCAAATAAATATAACATTGTACATTTTGGAAACAGATAATATGAAGTAAGTAAACAAAATAACAACAACAACAAGAGAGATAAGCTATTGATACTTGCAATAAAAGTTCATGTCATTAGTAAACTTAATCACGGCAGAAATAATGTCATTAGTAAATATTTCGACCTTAGCCGCGGCAGAAGTAAGATTACTGTCCTGTGCGATTTCATATTTCTTCAACTGAGCAAATAGTTTTGATTTTCCATGAACATACTAGAGATGGAAAATATGCAAAGGCTTCAAGTTATCATACAGTGTCGTATGTTTTATCTTTGCAGTCATCATATAACCATCATATTTCATATCTGTTTTCGAAGAAAAATCGAAAATCAGTAAGCCCAATCGATTTTCAAAAGCACTACGCTCATGTTTAGCCTAGTAAGAAAGCTCTATATGATAAAATCACGAAGTAACATTTACAATTAACGGTTGCATTTCAGCTTAGAGTGAGTTCGTGAATCGTGTCAAAAGCAATTGCTTACTGCGTGTGACGCAACCGTCAATTCAACAGCAACTTTATTGTTAGGACGTCGGCGATCGGCATGACTTGTGTGTGAACTGTCGTCCACCAAAGACTTCTGCTCTCGCCTCCTATTTACACTAATACCCTATGCTATATGTATATTTCATTTTTGTCAATAATTAATTGATATTCTCTATGAAATCTGACTGATACAATTTCAATCGGTTGTAAAATTACACCAGGCTTACCCTTGCAAAGACTTGGCTCCAACGTACACTATGTACATCTCTGTGATTGCTATGCAGCAATTATAGGCCTGTAAACAGTGTGAAATGAGCGTATGTGCTTACTTCGCTTCTACCTCCATTAGCCATAGACAGATTAACATTTGCATATTTATTCATGAAAAGCATTTACGCTTTAAGACTTTCTTTTCCCTTTTTTACATGAAGATAACACACGTTAGAGAAATACTGTAATTTCGGAAAGAAACTTGGTGGTGCACCAATGTCCATAGATCTAAACCACAAGTCATTTAATATCAACAGCCAGCCAGCTGCTGTTTGAAGTTTACAGGGTTTGGTCTTAATAATCGTACAACACTACTTCAGAAGAAAATTGCATGCTCCAGGCCCTTGAAGATAGGGTCGCGAAATAGATGAAATATATTTCATTTTCGTAGTCTTGACAAATAGTTTCTAAACAGCTTGTTCAAATTCAATATAAACAGTTACGAGTGTAAGCTTACTACAAGGCCGACAATTCACTTCATGTAAGGGAGAACCGCATAGTTATATCAATTTGACACTACAAATATCGGTCAAGGGGACAATTGAAGTTGATATTTTAGACCGTTCTACTTAAATAATGTCTTCGACCGGGAGACTTCAAGGTAGGTTTATAATATGTCAGTACATCACAACTCAACACAAATATGTCCGTACTGTGACCTCTCAGACATTGGTAAAGTGTTATCAAGTTGACCACAGTCTACATTTTTGCGTTGCCACTGTTCACTGTTGATCATTAGAGTACCTAGATATCTCAATGTAACAGATCGCCCGGTACTTGTGTCACTTCCACCATAAGAATATTACAAACTGATCTCAACTTCTGTATCTACATTAAAAATCGCAATACTTGTCTGTAAACGTTTAAGTTTATCATAGAGTGCTTATTTTTATCTTTTCCAAATAGTTATTCTTAGCAAAGCATTATATCGGTTTTCGGAAGTATTTCTGTTGTTCAATGTTTCCTGCTGTGAGGTAACTTACATAAAGGAACCGTTTGCTATAACAAACACTGACAAGATTAGAGAGATGTCAATATACACCCGACGATGTTTATTGATGTTTTTGATGAAATAGGATAACCAGAAGTTAATAATTGACCCATAATATACGTATCTTTGGTCACGAGACCCCTTGAGTAACGTTAACGCCATATTTGTTTCGACAGACTGCCAGGACGTTGAGAAGGTGCACGCCACTAACGAAGTTGATGATCTCCTGGCATTGTCTTTGGCATGACCATGGATGCCAGCAAACGTAGGAATCTCCAGGTTAGCGGATTTCACAATATATATATATATATGTATATCTGCACAAGTTGTACTCTTTACCTATCTCCATCTTGACACGTGTCAATAAAATATTGTCAACAATGACAATATGGTACTTTGAAATCAACGTGTTAGCCGTTTGCCCTTTCATGACTACATATCTCCGTTCATAGCAAATCTAATTATGCGTACAAACTTGTGTATAATGTCTCAGTAATTGTCATTTGACAGCACGCCGACAAAAATATAGGTGACAACGGCAAACCTGGTGCTTCTCATTGTCCATTCTTATGATTCAAGAGCTTCGGGTCAAAGCTCAAGTCGTTGACATTGTTGTACAGTCAGTATTTTTGTCAATATTTCTGAAATCAAGAAATATACCAAATCAAATATTTTATACTAAAAATAGATCACACAGTATATGAAACAAATTAGATAAACTTTAATCTATTGTGCATTTTCAAATGAGACACAGCTTATTGGTATCAGAACTAGTGAGACAGGGATTCACATCCGAAAGACTCGTGAAGACTTTCAAAAAGTTCTACGGTCGGTATGATGACGTTGTGGCCAAATACGAAAGCTCGGTCACTCAAATGTCCTGGTTATGTATTACCAGGACCTGGTAATGTTTTATTTTCAGGTGCCGCAAACTGGTAAATTTCATCAATTTTGCAAAATTATCACAAAACATGTTCTGAAGGCTGATATACTGATTTTCCTGATTTTTGTCCTTGACCTAAAATCTGGAGGGGAAAGTAGAGCTGTTCGTTACTGCCCTCCCACTGGCATACACGGAAAATGTACCCTCCCACTTAATTTTGATATCCTTTGCCCTCCAGTATCTATGGTCGAACCCCCATTCCCAACAACAACAATGCAAGCTCCCAACTGCCCTCTCTCAATTACTGAAATGCCCCTATGCCCACTAGGCAACCAAGATCAACGTAAAACCGTGCGAGCAGCTAGCAGTATACCTTGGAATATTGCTCCCCTCTAAGTTATGCGCTCTATCCTCCCTCAAGTTCTATCAACCATGGCTTTCACTCTCCCTCTAGTATTTTCAGGTACCCATGGTCAAAAATTTTCTACCCGCCCACAGAAAATAATCAAATTTCTTCCCTCCCACAGTAAATATCAATTTTTTCTCCCCGCCCGCTGATTAGTTTTTAAATTTGCCAGTCCGCTGAAAACTGCGCACGAACAACCTTTTGCACGAACAGTTCAATTGGCGGCACCTGTACCTTGAATGGAAATGATTAATGGACCAGTTTGATGTTACATTTCCTTGCTAGGGCTATAATCGTTATCAGTTGAGTTATTAGATGAGTTCAGTTAATGTTCGAAATCACAAGAAGTGATCAAATGACCATCTTGCGCCAGCTTTGCTGTCCTTCGTACTGTTGTCCTTGGCAATGAATAAAAGAATCAGAACGAAGATGGGTATGAGACATATATAAGTTCTGTGTATTGCGCATCAGCATTTTCTGCATTTCAATTTACGTGCTATAAGATGATGATGTACAACTCACTAAATTGTATGTATAAATGTAAACAAGCCTGGGCTTGGTACTGAAATCCATTTAAATCCATGTATATGTTTGTTTATCATCCAACATGCAGTCTGAATCTGAGCTTAGCAGTGTATAACTAATTGTTTACCATCACAGGAATCTGAGTATAGCAGGGTATAACTTAATGTTTACTGTTACAGGATCTCATTGATGCAGCAAAGGGGGGTGATGTTGAGAGGGCTAAGTCTTTGATAGATGATGGATTTGATGTCAATGGTAGAGGTTGCTTTCGGGCTAGGGTGAGTATTATGAACATCTGTTTCATGTGTAAATATGTACAAAACCAATTCAGTGAAATCCCAAACAAAGTATATAAGAAATATTTTGGTATGTTAAGGTCGCTATCTCTCATAACCGATCACTAAAATAGAAAAATAAATTAAGTTAAGTGCATCACGGAAGGGTCGGGATTTCCCTAAATCTCGTGTATCACGATATCTGTAAGCGATCGCGGTCGGCTACTCGGTTGCTCGAAGGGTGACACAACAAGTCATGACGAGTTATGTTAATTTTCTGAACAATTTTTGCGTGAAACATTAGTAAACCTCCGACTGTAATCAACCACGAATTGTGTTCAGAGATATATTCGTTATTGAAGAAATTAAAGTCCAACCTTTGTCGAAATCTTACGATATATTGCCTACTCAATGAACCGATCTCGGACACACGTATCCTCTTAGGCCTAAAGCCTTTAGAAGATCGGTGATAACGCCCACTTGCTCACCGTGAACTGACAGATACAATGTTTCGACTATTCAGATGTCTTGCAAGTTTTATATTATTCTCATAACAGAAGTCCAAACGTTAATAAGGCAACCGGTGTGTCAAAAGCTTACCGGCTTTCCTAACATGACATGTCATTTCCATGTGTGAGAACACGTGTACATAATCACAAACCATACGGTCGTTTTCAGGGCTAGTATTTATATCAAAA
Organism: Ptychodera flava; assembly: GCF_041260155.1. Lineage (NCBI taxonomy): Eukaryota > Metazoa > Hemichordata > Enteropneusta > Ptychoderidae > Ptychodera > Ptychodera flava. The sequence continues at coordinate 892,721 of NW_027248358.1, read as the reverse complement.
GCAATTGTAGAGTACCGGTACTTTTCGGTCGTAGATGGGGGCGGGGCTGTTTAAAAAAGTGGCTCTCTTCACCTGACTGGAATCACGGTCCCTCTATTAGAGGGACAGTGCTGTAATTATGTTGATCATGGAGGCTACCGCCATGCTTTGATGTTTATTTGTTTTCGATGTCATTGTCAATTAAATCTATGGACTCTGCCTACAGTTTTGTAAAATACCATGTACACAATTTTTGGCAAGAATACATCGTACCGGTACCGACTCATCTTTAGCGAAGTCACGTCCAAAAAGGGTTCACCTTAGCGATGTCATTGCATCATAGGCGCTAACTTATGACATCTACAAAGTTTTCTTCCTGTGTGCACGCCAAAATACATGTAATTCTTAGCGTACACTTGGTTTGTTTTCATCGTATTTGTTCTCGTATGCACAGCAAATGTTTGACCAGTTTACACCTCTTCACGTCACTAAATGATTGACAATTGTTTGAATCACGGAACGGCTGTTCCTAGGGGCCATTCCCTTTATTCCGAAAGCGATTTTACCCCAATCGTCGTAACTTTTAAAGGCTTTGTGAAACTTTGCTGGTTGTTTATGATACAGTCTATGTTTATGGTATGCCAATTATGTTTGTTTGAAAATCGTTAGGCTGATTTTCATGGAGCGGTCTACCTTACTGTTGCCGGTTGTCACTCAAGCACCATTATGAATTTTCAATGAGTTGGGGGTCTTTTATACCCCGCACTGGGGTTTAACACCGAACCATTCTTCATTTCGTCTTTCACTAACATGCGTGAGTGAATAAGGGAGATGAAGAACATCGACACACTTCTGTAAGGGGCCACGTATAATTGAAACACGCGCAAGGTAAACGCAACTTCTTCACTTAGGGGGAGTTGTATGGTTGCATTTCGCCGATTAGCATGCGTAAAAATCGCGATACATGTTATTATATCGCAACATCTCGCTATACGTGTCTATGTATAGCATAATATTGCTATATTGTTTGGCGTGCACCAGGCCAGCACAATTGGTCACCAGCACTGCACCAGTATTCTTTTTACATAAATGTGGTTTAATTCAGTGCACCTGTAAGTAAATTCGTATTTGGATACCCAGTTTCAATTTAGTTCATTAATTAATAATTTACCCTCTCCCATTTCTAAAATTTGGGGCATATTTGTCGCAATTTTGGTTAAAAAATAAATATCGTGGCTTTTTAGCTAAATTTTATCTTCAAAGTAGCTTAAATTTAAAATTTGTTGTTCTTTTACAGTGTAAAGTGAAAAATGCAATCATGATATAAATATGAAAATGATGACCTGTTTTATTGATTTTTAGTGATTTTGTGAAAAATCATGAATTTTCAATGTCATTTTGTAAAAAAACAAACGCTGTGACCCCATCTTTTTCCCCAGTTTTGGACTACTCTCATGTGTGGGTATTCAAAAAAAACATTAGAAAAAAATTACATTACTTTTCCTTTTTCCGATCGTACATCCTTAATTTCCCATCACAATGAAAGCATACTCCTTGATTACTATGCCTTTCTTGATTTTAATAATATTGTCAGACTTTTTTGGTATATGCCGACATGATTTGGTTCTTATCGGTGAACAGCAATTGGTGAACAGCAATTTTAACATTGTTTAAATTTTTGTAGCTCAATTCCACAGCATTGCATGCATCTTCTGGAGCAGGTCATGCAGACGTCACTGAATTGCTGATTAAACATGGTGCAGATGTCAATGCTAAGAATCGGGTAAGTAAATGTGACTCGGTACTCTATATGGATATCGGAATCGTAATACTTCAACAATTCCATTTATCTCTCTTCCACTTTAACATTCACAGTCGACATCACTAAATCTTATAATGCTATGACATTTTATGGTGTCTTAGTTATACAATCCCATTGCAATACTTCATAATGTAGAAGAACAGTCTGCAAAGAGGGTGACCCACCACTCATATGGCGTTCGATTTTATTCAATTAATTTTGCACGAAGACCGGTAACAGTGTATCATTATTTCTAAGTTGTATTGTTCTGCTTGTTTGTTTAGCGATATATTCCACAACAATAGCGTTCGCCTCGAAAAAATATAACGGCAGAGAGACAGATATACAGAGAGAGAGAGACAGAGAGAGACAGAGTGATGTATGTCTTTGAAAAATCTATTATCCAAATTTTGAATGTTTGATAGCGGATTATTTAATGCCTCTGACTTGAATTGCTCTTTATATTAACCATACATTGGCAAATCGATTTTTGCTTACATGCTGATGGTATTGCAACTTTCAAATATTTCTGTTAGACACAACTGCATGGTATTATTGTCGGTTGTTAGGCCTCGCTGATGAACGCACCCATGCAGTACATCAACCTGGTTTATGTCTCAATACAGCATAGTACAAAAGAACCAATCGTGTACCGTATAATAATGTAATTGAGGTTAAAAGTTACGTGTGTTGAAATGTTTCTTCAACTGGGCGTATATTTGTTGATTTTTTTATTCTGAGATCACGATCAAACCTGACAAATCCGTCGATCGAGCTCGACTGTTGGGTACCCGGAGGTGTGTCTGCATTGATAAAGTTGTCTACTTTTTCCCTCTCTACTATGTTTGACAATGAGAAATCGGACGTTTTCCGTCCGCTTTTTCCTGTTTTTTGGTTACTTTTTCGGAGATTTGATCCGGCTCGCGGGTTTTTTTTTTTTGAGCAAGCCCGCCAAGAAGACGAAGTCAACCTCTGGAATTATTTTAATGTAGCTCAAAACTTCGTGTCACATAGTTAATTTATTTGAATCAATAACTTTGAGTAAAAAACTTCATAATTAGTTGTGGGATTCGTAGTATTCGATATCTACCACTACCAGGCAACATTCAGTGAGGTGTTGGGGGTGTCCGGTGCGGGAGCTGTGTTTCATTGTATTTACTTGGCAAAAGCTAACGTGTAGGTCGTAGTACGGGCGCTTTTCATCTCGCTGTAACAGGTGTCGAGTCTAGTACACATATACATGTATTTGAAATGAATATACTGAACCGGACATCCATGATAGCGTTATGCTAGCGCCTGTGACTCGGTCTACAGTAAGCGAGCATCAAGAACCTAGTACGGCACAAATGAAAAACGAGCCCGAACAAAATGCACATCCACTTAGGTATGAGAGTGGTCAATTGTAACGGAAAATACATGATGACCGAAACAAATCGTGCTCCACCATGCTCCAATAACCGACAAGAACTGTTGACCTAGCATTCAAAGCTTAGAAAATCTCCATACAACAGCTTGCAAAGTTATTATAAATAAAATTTGGCCAACAATAGGCGATATTTGGCGACAAATAAGTTACTGTAAATTTACTAGTGTCATATCCTGACAAGGACAATCATCAAAGGTTGCAATTTTCGATGTACTGGTCATTTGTGTCGGTTGTCATGTCGACTGTACTGACCATGTGCGTAATATCTATATCGAGAATTTACCGTGTGTTAAAAGTAAAGAATGTCTTTAGCCGAAAAGATCCGAAATCGTCGCAATCTTCAAGCTTACAATTACACAATTCATTATTCATGAGGTTGGCGACTGACGTCCACTGATTAATCCATCCTACTATGCTGTAATTGAGACATAACCCGGAGTGGTGCTCTCATCACAGCTCCTCTTTCCACTGGAGCGGAATTCGTTCTGATCTCATGGATGTGTGCCCTCAACGACGTTATTGGTCTCTGCTGATCAGCGCTTAAAATGCATGCTAAGATATTTTGTGTTTAGATTAAATTTGACAGGTGGATAGTAAAGTGATTTTGTAATGTAAACTGAGCTCAAACTTGGCTTTGTAAATATGGCATGTGTTTTTTATTTTCTTGACGCTATGAACATAATACTATTGCAGTAGACATCCCAAATTAGAAAAACTCAGGATATTGCTAATTTGTGTCAGAGTGATTTAAACAAGGAAAGTGTCTTTAAGCTTTAGTTATGAGACATAAAAATATTGAAACGAAAAAGATAAAAATCGTAGCATTGTATCTCTTTGTACTCTCATTAATATGCTTCCATTTTTTCGTGGCTGACAGAGCTCAGTATTTACAATGACAAAAGATCAACAATACAATATTATCTATGATCTGGTAGTACGCAGTAATTTACTAAATGTTACATGAGCATAGTCTTATGAACATTTTGATTCTGTTACTGCTTCATTTCTTCATTCCATCCTTGCATCTGATAAAAGAAGAATACTCGTCTTTGAAAGTTTATGCTCCAGTAACTTTTAGTTGATCATAGCCTGCTACAAATACCTAAGTTATATTTACAATTAGTAATATCACATGACATGTTCTCGAAATGATGGTGTTCTTGCATAAAGCGACCTGCGTTTGCACTTTGTATGCTCTTGGTCAGAAGTGCACCATTAGCGACACTCGTGCGAGAAAGGTTGGGATGCGAGGTCATGTGAAACCAACATATTACAGTGCGTGTATGTATACTGTCTGGAGTCCAATGTGACACTTCGATACTCGTTCTGCTCAAAGCGTAGAACTATTAATTATTGAGGTCCGTATAGTGGAGCAAACATAAATGGCCTTTATACACAGCAAAATGACTGTGGCATCAAACTAAGGATGTTCATTCATTAGATTGCCGTATCTGATTTGAACCCACAACTCACAGCACCTATTCATCTAACGGAAATAGCAGTAGTCAAAAGTAATTGGCTAATTCCCAACCTAAAAGTGAGTTAAACGAACTAACTTGTAGCAATTCATTCTGCGCGACAATTCAAAACACTGTGAAGTTCATGAAGCATTTGAACTACAGACAGAGTCGTGCATTACACGCAAACTTATGACAGCAATCTTACTAAGCAATGATATATATCGCTGAACAGGGTTTCAGGTTGTTGGCTTCAGCTTGAAATTCCACAGACATGGCCGTGGATCCATCGGCGGAATTCGAACCTTATGCAAGTGTAAAAACAGCCCGCCTTACGGTCCACCAATAGATCCATGGGTACAATTGCAATTTTCTTTATTGATTCACGGACTCGGAGAAATGCCTTCTCCTTCGCACTGGAGATTACTCGTTTGGCTTGCTCAGAGGTACTTAGAATATATAGAGTATTGACTGCACGAGACATCCAGAGTTCTTTGGTACTACATTGTATTTATTTCAAAGAAGACAAGCTTACAGTAGCCATCACCCAAGTTTCTCCCATGTCTCGGCACAGAGCGACGACTGACATTGTTTTCGTCTCGCTCCTTATAGGAGTCATTCGTCTATCCATCGTATTGTTAGGACATGTTTAATGACTGAAAGGCGTCTGGCTTCATTACTACAATACCTAAGAATTTCTGAAAATAGATTCCTCCAGTCAATAAACGTATGGCGTTTATTTGCATAATGCAAAGTCGTGACGTCATTCTATTTGAACTGTAAATTACACAAAACTCATGTATCTCGTAATTTGTCCCTAGTTATGAAATGTATCAATGACCAGCACCATAGAAATTGTTTGATCTTCATTCACAATTGTACACCAGCTCATTGACCTTTACGCAGACTAAAGAAGAAGAAAATACTATTCAAGGTGAGGTCTCTGTATCACTACCTACACTGCACTTTGAGCAACTGTATGAATTCATTAAACGCGAAGTTACAGGATCGTGGGCGCACAATATGGGTATTACTGATGACGCAGCAGTTTGCATCGCCTTTACCGTATGATAAAATTGAATAATCATGATGGCCTCTTTCGTGACATATGCAAAGAGGAGTCAAATGATCGTACAGGGAACACAATGTGAAACATATGCGCTCTCCTACAAAAGCGGAACATTTTTTCAGTTATTTTCAACTCAAGTTTAGTCGCTATATATTCACCGACATTATATGCAAGATCCAATGATAATGAACACTTGAAACATGACAAGACTATGGGATTCTTGGACCAAACACGGCACGTCCGATCAGTAGCGTGTTTTTTTACATTTGCCTAGATTTACGGTAATCCGGCTTTTATGGGGGGAGTAGTCCGTTTTCACCCCAAGGACCCGGTGTCTATATCAACTGTATACTTAGTCCCATTATGGATGTTATCCAAATATATCGTAATCAGGGAATATCCATAAACCATGTCATTCTGTATTGTGGTTCGACTGCCCAGAAATATAGTTCCCGTTTTCACGTTTCCTGACTATATATTTAAGATTACGAGAATTCCAACAGTGTAGTGATGGAGTATTTGTAAACACAAGTTAGAAAAATAAAAACGTATTTTATCACAAAATTATTGAGAATGTGAGAACACACGGGTTCAACACTGGTGTTCTTATACTCTTCGCATACAAGGATCGGAATTGATGTTTTTTTCTCGGTTAAATTAAATACTGCAGGCTGCACCTGATCACCATAATGCTTTGAAAATGACACAATCTTCGGACCCTGTGCGTTGAAAGATTGTTATACAAGAATCTTTCAGTGCACAGGGTCCGAAGTGTTTTGCCTGAACTAGTTATAAGGCGTTCATGGTCTCTTAGGGCAATAGGGACACCAGTAAGACATGACGTCAGTAACCGCAGATCGCCATCGGCCGCTGTGTATCTCGTTCATTTCGTTGTGTTTGACTTAATATTCCGTAAAATTGTGTCATATGTAGAGGTCGACCAAACGATATTTCTAATGTGTCGAACGTGGCAATAGCGCTGATCGCAAATGACGTCACTTTTTCTATCATTAATATTCATAAATAAATATTTGTCAGCATTTCCGCATAAACGACGACAATAAAACCTGCTACTGTTACCATGCCTACAGAGTTGTCTGTAGTCGCGCGCGTGCAGCTATACTTTTTAGTAAGGCCAAAAAGTAATAGGGTTGTGTCTAGTCATTGACATGTGCAAAAATTATGCGGCGACTGGATGTTTTTTTTCATTTTTTTATATTTTTTATATTTTGGTGGAATTTGATACATTGTCTTTTTTCCGTAGGGGCAAAAGAAAAACACACAATAAAGACTTGACACGCACACTTCGAAGTGATGCGCGATGCGGGTGCTAAACAGAAACAAATCACTCTTTTTTGCCAAACAAACCTAAAACGCGATCTACGCTATCAGAGGTTATTTGTGTACTGGAGATTTTTGATGACCGAATGATTCAAGGAATCTTCTATGAAAACTTAGCGGCAAATGGAAAAGACAAACAAACAACAAAAAACGGCAAACAAAAACAACAACTCTGCATTTTTCCATCTATTACTACGAGGGCGATTATGGTTGTCCCGTGGTCACGATCACCTCAGCACTGCTGTCAGACAAACCTACACACAATTTTGATATTGGATCGCCGATTAAACTGCAGCATTAAATATCCTATGGAAAAGGCATGTAAGCATATCACTTGCTGAGAATATGATACAACTAATCCTTTATATCGTATTCTTAGCAAGTGATATCCTGATCTTACTCTACGATTATCTCAGCCAAGATATATACTGAGCCGTTGATTGAAAACTGCGTTGACATACACGACCAACACAATAACTGTCACCGACACCAGACAAACACTGCATAGACAATGCAATGGTTTTCGTCTTTATCATTTACATCAAACTGGTGAACAGAATTATTCTATAAAGCGTGCGTAAATTATGTCTTCTGGCACCCTCTATTCCTGAAACTGAATTAGTGACACATGATGGCGTTGCAGTAGATAATAAATATAGATGCAGGGCTCCAGGGAGTGATAATGTTGCCAATATCCCAGTCAATCCACCTCAAGTATTAGCCAAACCAATACAACGCTGAAATCCAGGACTACTTCATTGTCCTATCATGTTGAATTTTTACATGTAGAAGCAAACGTTGACTTCTACTTTACTATTTGTATTGGACGTAATTAATTGATAAAGGATGACAACCTTTGATACAAGATATGAAATTGCAATCACTTTTTTATCGTCATGTGCATTATTTTCCGGTAGTACTGTATCTTCTGAAACATGCGTTTTACAAAATAGTTCATTTGACATATTTGCATATGAATACTAAACAGCTTGTATTGTTCTAAATGACTCATATACGCTTCGTTTCAAATACTCGGACTCTGAAATGTCACATTCTTTTGCTCGTTTCTGCTTATATTTTGAAACTTTTGCGTGAGTTGAACTTTTGAACACGTAAGATTATTTGATAGATTGGAGTTGTGCACGGGTCTAATTGACTTTGAAAAATCGATAATGTTGGTGATTTGTTTCTCTTTTACTAAAATATATTCAGGTCAAAACAATGCGGACAGGCAATGGGAGATGCGGAAAATTGCCCGACAGTAATTTTCACCTGCCTTTGGCATGTATCAGTCAAATGCAGTTACCAGAGTAAAACTTGAACTTTTGAAGGTATTTTTGACCGTTCGACGTTACATTTTTAGGACAGATGTTATATTTTGTTGATTTTAAAGTGGGTTTGGACTTTCCGCCAATTTGTTGTGTCATAACTTCTATTCTTAACACTACCACGGGTAGGCCTTCGGCCTTCGATCGATGTAATTATCCTAAGCGAATATATTATCCCTCTTTTGAACCGAACCGAACTGAACTGAACTTACTATTCAAGCAACACTGTGAATGAAGGCACCGGTACACTCATCATAGCTCACAGTACCGGTGAGGTGGACTCCTCACACTACGAATGCAGCCCGGCATAAACCCTGAGTGAATAATCTAGCTGGGACCTTCGGTCTGACAATCAATTTAGGAACTTTAAGAAAGCTGTTTGCGCATCGCGCCCAAGAGTTAATCGACTGACGCAAAATTGACAGATGAAGTTTGTTACAGTACTAATATGATAACAATAAAGACTAAGGAGACTAGGAAATTCGAACGACTTCGATTTCCATTGTGATAAACTTTACCTCAACACTTGTAATGTTAACAAAGTGACTATACGGCAATACGTGGCAGATGACAGGAAGGGACTGACACTTTTACTGTGTCTCGGTCCATAAAAATATGTTATGTCATCTTGAATTGATTCATACCGGGTCTATACATTGATCACAGTGATAGCTCATATTGTAGAAGTAGTTTCATTTTATAATACATGCGGTCAGGTGGCAACTGTGAAGACTTTTTGAAACAAGGCATTCGAAATGTTATTCGGAAATGGCTAAGTGTGTACACCTTTTAACAAACGGTACAAAGCGTGTGTAGTTGTCTATAATGGATAAGTTGACTTTTGTTTTATAAATGCATCGAAAAGGAGGTACAAATTTACAAGACTATAGGGTAATACGATCGCTTTTTCGAGCAATGTCAGACTGACAGGCGCCATTGAGTAAGATATTGTATCGTGACTATTTGTACAAATGCGCCATTTCTGTCTGGCGAAGACAGGTTTGAATATACAATTCACTTATCTCATATTCAGTTTCAATGGATCATTGGCAAAAATAATACTTTACCAACTCCACAACATGAAGAACACTTTGCAGTGGTGGTCACTTTTCTTAAGACTCAAAGTATACCCCGTTTCAGTTCGCTTCTACGTGCAATAAGACGACACCACTCAAAATGTCTGTGTGTCGCAGATATCACGAAAAATGAATAGATAGAAAGAGTAAGCACTTACAATAAAATAGTGTAACCGTCATAATACTAGAGGTTGATGAAATACTTTTTCGGACACTTGCAATCGATTTTATTAAATTGTTGTATAGAAGATATAGTTTCCCGAAATTCGGAAGTGTTACATCTAAAGACTATGCTACTGACTGCAAGCACACTGACTGATAGTTGTCATGAAGTGCTTAACCAAGGAAACGACCACAGCACAAACTGTTTACAAAATGTATGCTTAACGATATTTTCTGGAAATTGTAACGTTGCACCATTGTCAAGAGAGGATAGTGAAAATCTGTATATTGAATGTACATCTATACGCAACTAGCATATGATAATCCAATGACATCATCATTCATGAAACCTGATTATAACAATATAAACTTGATATACAGTATATGAATATCATTCAGCCAAATTTCAGACCACTTAACATGTCGTTCCAGGCTTCATTTTATGTTTTTCCTCGTAACGAATGTATAAATAATAGAAACCCATGGCGAGACAATACAAGCAGTTTGTACCGGAGCATTTGCGCTAGCTTTATATTAATTCTGCAGCCGTCCCGCACTTGCTAGACGCTCGTGCGAGGACGGCCGCATAGTTACGCAATAATTTATTCTATTTGAAATAGTAACAGCCCATGTTGCGTCTGGTTGTAAACGTTCTGTTAACGGATAAGATTTGCAAAATTCCAATTTTTCGAATGAGCACCAATTGCAATGTGATGCTTTTGATATAAAATAGCGTTGACTGCAATTATTATAGAATAATGATGTATTTCCCTTTGGTCTGTTGTTTACGATTTTTTAGCCGATTTTTTATTTTACGGCATCATGTATATTAAATTTGCAAAAAAAAATTCAAGAATATGCGGTCGAGAAAATGAATCAAGGTTGAATTTTTGACGGGAAATCATTGGGACACTAAACGCTATAAAATTGTATGTTGCTAAAAGTACATATATATTTATATTAGGTATATTGTCATGTATATATATATATTATATTATTTATATTGGGGTTTTATCAGTTGTAATGTATTCCATGTTGTTTTATATTGGGGTTTTATCATGTTGTAATGTATTCCATGTTGTAATTTACTCCACGGTGCGTCTTGTTGTAAATGTCCTCGTCATGAGAAAATTTGCGAAATGCAAGTTTCTCTGATGAGCACCAATGTGATGCTTTGATAGAAATAGCGTTGATTGTGTTTTTAATGGAATTTTGTAATTTCCCATTCCGTGCGTGTTTACGATTGTGTTTTTAACCTATTTTGTATTACGGCATCTTGTAAAGAAATGTCAAAATACATCAGATTTCAAAAATATGTTAAATTAAACACGGTATATTTTTCAAAGTACTCATGTAGTAGAGTAAAATCACTTGTAACGTTGTTCCATTTCATATTCTATGGTGGGAGAACCATGCACGGGACTAAACACGTCACCAATACTGTAACTGAGAAAATGACACCTAGAAGAAGACTTTCAAATAACATTCTTGTTTTCAGCTAAGTCTTCCTGACATTGTTCATGTTCTTAATACGCTAAAATTTACGTCAAATTGTGATGCTGCATACAAAATAATCTTTCATCGATTAATTTTTGAACTTTTAAGGTTACCTCACAACGATCTATTAAAGGGAAACAGTGCATTCCATTATCAGGAAAAATCGTTAACTCCTATAATTTGAGAACCAAGCGCATAAACATGATGAAACCCTAGGACGATGTTCATGTTTAAGTACATGACAATACACATATTACTTTTCCCCCTTTTCAAATGCATCATGCATCGTAATGCTTATCACACGTTTTACATTTCCGAACAGAGTGGATGGGCACCATACATTATGCGGCGTTCCATGGTCATGAAGCCACTACAAGATTACTGTTGCAATCTCAAGCAGTTATCGATGTACAGACCAATGTAAGTAACCTCCGCTGCAATGTCGTATGGTAGCTACAAGTCACTCATAATTATATATATATATATATATATATATATATATTATATATATATATATATATATATATATATATATATATATATAATTTATACTTATGACATGGTGATGTGATATTGAATAGTTAGTAGTTTTGTGAATAAATTAAGCCCTTTCATTAAGCTTATGACGGCAAGCAGTAATTGAAAAAAATGTTTGCATCATCTAGTGAAAACAAATATTAATGCATATACAAATTGAATGTAAAACATTGAACAGTCTGCATATTAATTGTTGTCAAAGCTGAAATGAAGGTAAATGGAAGTATTATGCCCGAATCGTGTCAGTAACACACTGGAGTGCTTTCGAGAAAGTGAATTAAAAGTTGCATTACTGTCACGAAAGCATGGTGCACACTAAACGCTACACAATTGTATACACACATTATTGTGTGATATCATGTCATAAAGATATAGCACGACTAAACATCAATTTTTACATTTATTGTATTGCTATCAATAAAAATAAATAATGCTCTTTTATGGAGGAATTTAGAAACTGCTGCTTTCGTTATTGATTTTACTTCTGTTAAAGATCACTTCCGCTTCACTCTATCGTTAATATAATACAAGGGTAACTGAACAAGAGTCGTAGTTTTGTCCAAGGATGTGGAAGCCAACTTTACAATGCTCGGAATATTTGACTTAAAGGGAAAGTTCAGCAAGGATGATTTTACATAATCATGTGCCAGCTTTGTGGTCATTTACCCCGGAAAAGTTATTTTCGCCATTTATAACTCGCGCGATTTTTACAAAAACCGATAGAAATGGTACAGGAAGTTACCCATGTAATTTCAATCTTTGGATAAAAGCTCCAGGCTAGGAGCTTGCATCATGTGATATGGAAGGGACCATCTTCCCATGGGTATTGCATGACAAGTTTACTTGGCGATATTTCCACAGTGCTTTATACAGTTGTACGTGGTACCACTTTCTTTCAAAGAATATCCTAAGCATACCTAGCAACAATCCTTGGTTGCACTTGAATCTTTTTCGTCGATGAGCTTTTCAAGTCCTATGCTGTTGGAATGTTGGAAAATGTTGGAAAATCTGATTTAGAGAGACCTAGTCACTCATCCCGTACTCACATCATGTTCTAGTCACCTGCCATTGTTGCAAAGTTGCAGACAACACTATGGTCACGTGACCGGGCACTTTTCCAAATTTGATCTGAACTATTTCCCTAGGGAAATTGCTTATCAAAATTACCCCCTGACGTCACTTTTGTCGATTCAATAGGTACTAGACGTATCTATTTCTCATCACGTGACGTATTCTGGCGAATAGCGACACGGAATGAGCATGTGGTGTGTTATAAATGTCACTATTTCACTAGCCACTTTTGCGTTTTAAGTCTGAATAAAAACGATTAAATGAATAATTTCTTGTACACTCTTTTGTTATATCACTTTTTTCTACTCTGTGCTTCACTCTAAATGTTTGCTTCGGCTGCATATGCATTTCTTCTCACCTAATAACCAGAAGTCGGAAGGTTCTTAAGTCTACGGGCTTTTATATGCGATCACACCAAGCTACTCGGTCGCATGACTCGAACTGTATTGCGGAAATGCCGCTGAATCAGAGTGTACGCCTTGACGTAGCTGCATGCACCAACCATGTACTACCGGATGTGACTGGCAATCTGACGATTAGTCCCGCTCAACAAGCCAGGCGTTCGTCATGCTTGGTTAACATATTCGAGCTCGTTCAACCAATGCGAGAACATTGATTAATATTTACGAAAGGAAAATATATAAGATTTTATTTTACTACAGCTAGTACTAAATACGTTTGTAAGGAGGCGTAGCAGATATAATCCGTACTGGAATCCAAATCTTGAACATAAGTGTAGATTATAAATATTCAATCGAACGAGCCTGTTATGGGCCACATACGCTAACCGGTACGCCACTTCTGACATGTTGTAGGCTATACTGTAGACGAACATGTTAAATGTTACAGGTTGTCAAATTCTTCTCCCAAAAAGGCTAGTCACGCTTGTGGTTTTCACACTTTTTAGAAGAGAAATTTTTATTTGCAGTGTTTTCGAGCTGACATGCTCAGTATCCTGTTTTATGTGCGGAAATGTGAAATGTCATGTTACGGATGTACGGGACGGGGTTGAGCGCTGGGACTAGCTGTTTGCTAGCCGTAGCTGATTTCTCCTACCGTGGTGTTGCTTGATGGAGGATATTTAATATATATATATATATATATATATATATATATATTATATATATATATATATATATATATATATATATATATATATATATATATATATATATATATATAATACATCGGTGTTTTGACAAAAACTATGAATTGAATCCATTTAAATCTAAAATGAGTCAAAACCGTTTTTAATAAAAAGCCTTTTGTGCCCAATTTTCTGGCAATAAAGTAGTAAGACTTCGTCACATTTTTGTCAGGGGTCGCTTTACCATTTCATGCATGAAGTAGAAGGACTGAAACTTCTCCTCCCATTTGTAAATACGTATGGAAACCACACTTAACTCAAGAGCAAATAGTGATATTTGCAGAGCAATCGTCGATTGACAGTCAGTTCACACCTCAAGTAAGTATCTTTTCATATGGAAATTATTTCGAACCTACAGCGCTTGTCCGGGCAATCTTGGCATGTCAGAAAATGAGCCCAGATTATCGTGTTGCGAAACTTCTTTTTGGATTTGAAGCAAAAAAGTACAAATTCAGATACATTTCCAAAACTTGGACAGGAAATATCGTAAATTTCTCATACGTAGTAAAGTTTGACCGATATGCAGATCGGAACTGCATCGCGTCGGTTATCGTCATCAATCGATAGTACATGCACACATGGATACGTCGTACGCTCTATTTTAGTGACGATAGAACAAAACAGAGGAAGTCAAATAAACTGTTTATTACGAGACTCATTGAGGTACAAACGACACTCCATTGGAAGCTATACATGGATACCGTACACCTCTGTGCCGGGGTATTGAACATTTGTTGATTTGTCATTCTAAGTTTAGCGTCAAAAGTTTGGCAGTGGCAACGCACAGTAAGTGAGGCTACCCACAATTCCCCTTGATTTGTTCACTCAGACATTGTTTGCTAAAGGTTTTTCAATTTCATCAGTTTCTTAACATTTTTAACTGACAATTTAAGTTCAGGATTATTTGTTAAAACTATGTTCCAAAGTTATTGATTATGTTTAAAAATCAAGAGTGAAATGAATGAGAAGTTGATGTTTTGAGGTGCTAAAAATTGCACATTTGTCAAGATAAAGTTATCAGCAACTAAGATGGTCTCATCATACCACCTGTCAGACATGAAAATTTCCTTCGTTACGAACATTAAAAAAAAATCATTACCCTTTCTTTTGCCAACACAGTAAAACTGGGCAGTAAAATTCGCGTGACATTAGTTTTTAGACCGTCCAAAAACATTTTGCACAGTATGCTGTTATGTGCAGTGTTGAATCGATGAAGGGGGATGTTAACTCAAAGGATAAAGAATTGAAATATGTTGAACAAGATACATACACGCCTTAGCTTTACTGGCGAAACGCATCCTCCATATGAACCCGTAAAGATAAGTTGGAAATAAGTCTTAAGCTGTTAAGCCCACCCAAGTTCGCTAGGCATTCATTTCCACTTGCCTTCCAAGGTGTTGCTGTAGGCGAAGGTTTGAGGATCCACAGAATGAAGACAATGATTAGCGGTGAAATGAGAGAACTGAAGAGACTCGGACAACGATGAATAAGCCCCCAACCCCAACCACGCCATTCATCAGAATAATACTGGAACCTGTAGGAACAAATCAATAAAGCATTTGCATTACACCAGTCAACAGAAATTAAAAAGCAGGCACAAATATAGCGACCAATGACTTCAAACACCAATAGTGGTGCGGCATGGCAAATCCATTGTGCATTTTGTGATAAAAGCACCAAACTTGGCTCAGATGTGTCTTGATATATGTTAAAAAAATTCAGATACCGAGCCACTGAAAATCTGTTGAAGCGTTGCCATGGCAGCCATTTTTCAAAATGGCCGCCATACAAGGTATTTTCACCTAGTAAACGTTAAGTGCAGAATGCGTTGAGTAATTTTGGTTGCATATTTTCAATTAGAAACAATGGGAAGAGTGATTTGCAACTTTTTTCAACTTCTCTTTATCGCCTGTGTTCTTAAACGGGTAAATACAGACAAAAACTCAATTCTTGTGCATAAACTGCACGGTATTAGATCCTAGCTGTCAAAAGATGACACTATGTCAGCAGGCTAGAGGGGTCTACATGCACCTCTAGGATAACAAAGCTGTATTTATAGAAGCTTGGGATCCCTAGAATGCGAAATTAAATTTTAACAGAAAAATAAAGGGATGCAATAACTGTTACAGTCGTGTTTTGAAGAGTACAGCAAAATCACCATTTTGCGCATACCCACGTGCATTTTTCTGGTAGTACTTGTAAGTCATCTGCTAAGCTTTTTTTTAACATAACCTGACTTGTAGGGTATCATAAGAATAGAAATTTATTCCTCTTTAAAATGACATGTGTAATATGCAATATCTTCCATAGATTGTTTTATTAAATAGGACCAAAACGTACCCGATACCCCAGAGTTTGCAATGCAAATTATAGCGACTCTCAAATTCTACCAATGTTTTACCTTGGCATAATACAAAAGGCAATGCTTTGTATGATATCTGTTTTATTTGTTACAGGGACATGTTAATCATGTGAAACAGACTTTTCACATAAAAAATTTTGGGATGGTCTGGCTCTACCGATCATATTTTAAGGGAAGCGCAAAATCAGAGTATTTCCAACTCGAATGCGTTTTCGATAAACCTGTCTTCTTTTAAGTCATCTGCTGAGCTTATTTTTTAATATAACAAGGCTTACAGGGTAGCATTGGAAAGTAATTTTATTCTTCTTTCAGATAAATTATTGTAGTATGCAACATCTTCCATAGTTTACAGAAAATATGACCAAAACTTACCCCATACCCCAAACTTTATATTGCAAATTACTGTCCCTGTTTATCTCAAATTCTACAACCCTTTCACCTAGACATATAATAAAAGGCCATGCCTTGTATGAAAACTCTTTTATTTACTACTGGGACACGTCACAAATATGAAATAGACTTTTAACAGAAAAAAAATAAGTCATGTTTAGAAGGGTGTTGTAAAATCACGATTTTGAGACTCACTAATATTTTTGTTAAACCAATCTTCGTTTAAGTCATCTGCCTAGCCTATTCTACATAACCTGGTTTATGGGGTTTCATTAGTAAACCGATTTATTCTTCTTTAAGATGACATATTGTGATATGCAATATCCTTTACAGTTTTCATGAAATAGGACCAAGACTTACCCAATACCCCTAAAGATTAAATCGAAAATTACGGCTTATCTTACATTCTATCATTTTTCGCTACACATAATACAGAAGGCAATATAATGCTTATATGAAATCTGTTTTGTTTGTAACAGACGTATGTGAAAAATATGAAATGAACATGAACATTCAAAGGAGAAGATAATATGATTTAGTAGCCATTGGGATCATATTTGGAGGGGTACCAAATTATGGCAAATTTCCTGAAACATATATTTTTTATCAAACACGCCTTTATTAAAGTAGTCAGCGAAAATCATAGTCACGGATTATCTCAAAATATTATCAACATCGCATATCAAAGTAGTTTCTTTCAAGTTTGCTTTGTAAGATTTGATCTAAACAGTTCTTATCCGACAATCTAATTTGGTGTTTTTTGGTAGAGCATTTTTTGAAAACTAAATCATGATGTGCGTTCTACCCTCTGTAAAGAAAAAAGAAATGCATTCTACTGAAAATATACAACCAACTGATTGAGGAGCAAGGTGCGGAATAGTGCCTTCATAGGTTTTGTTTGCTAAACTGTATGTAAAGTCTATTTGGCTAAACTAGCTTTATACGATAAGCACAACTAATTAGGAACAGTTTAGCTGATCCAATAATCGTTTCTTATCATTATAAATCAAGTTTACATTGGCGTTCCTGAAGAAAACTTGTATAGATATGTCAGAAAGCTGCAATCTTTTCATTAACAAAATATTATGGATATATCTGATATTTATCTGCTCTAATTATCGTATCTAAACTTCATAAATTTGCAAAAGTTTCCATATATATAAATATATGTCAGATAGCTTGGCTTTCTTCATTACGAAAACTATGGATATACCGGTACATAATACTTAACTGCTCTAATGATAGTTTCTAAACTTCATACATAAGCAGAAGTTAGTTAGCCTTCTTAAGTACTTTTTCTTAGATATGTCCGATATTTAGTCGATTTAATTATCGTTTAAAACTTTATAAATTAGCTCAGGTTTAGCTGGGCATTCTTCAGTAAAATATTTCCAGGATATATACGATGTTGAGCAGATCTAATTATCGCTTATGTTTGTATATATTCATGTTAGATAGCTTGGCTTTCTTCATTATCAAAACTATGGACATGCATAATACTAAACTGCTCTAATGAAAGTTTCTGAACTTCATAAATAAGCAGAAGTTTAGTTAGCCTTTTTAAGTACTTTTTCTTAGATATGTCCGATATTTAGTCGATTTAATTATCGTTTCTAAACTTTATAAATTACATGTAGCTCCGGTTTAGCTGGGCATTCTTCAGTAAAATATTTCCAGGATATATATACGGTGTTGAGCAGATCTAATTATCGCTTATGATCTTTAAGAATTAACTCAAGTTTAAAGGATTTTCTATAGTTTTAAACCATGTATCCGATACGCAGTCGATCTAATTATTGCCTCTAAACTTTATAAAGCAGCTCTAATTTAGCTACGCTGAATGTTCAAAACGTTCAAAATTTGGGAATAACTTTGCTGTAATTGTATATCACTGAATGTGCAATTTGTTTATTGTGAATACTGAACTATGTAAACTCTCTGAGGTTTATGTTCAATCTCAGAAGTGTCGTTTAAACTGGTATTAGCCTATGTAAACACCATTGAAAGGAATAAAATACTCGCCAGCTGACAAGCCATGCAAAGCAAGCACAGGTCCGGGAAGTGCCAAGCACGGACATCACGGACAAAAGTGTAGGATTGTGTTTGAGCTTTGCTTTCCCTACCTTTCATGTTTGTTAAAACTAAAGAAAGTTGAGTAATACCATTTAATGACTATGGTACCCCGTTTTTGCATTTGAATAACACATTATGTACTATCAAGAAATTAGTACCAAAATATACGATGTTCAAAATATGATGGGCATGAATCTATATTTATGCAATAGACCATTGACGTTACGTTAAAATAACTCTTAAACTAATTTGTAAATCATGAAATTTATATCAAATTACACAAGTTCAGTTTTATGTTAAATGGATTACGAAAAGTAATGTATAAAACATAATATATTTAGCCAAAAAATAATATAAAAATATGTTCGTGTTCTCCACGTGGTCAAATTTTAAACGGCGCCACTAATTTACTTATTGTAGTTTACATGATAAATCTCTAACATTGACAATTATGGGGATATATAAGAGATTTCCCCAAAAATGTTAAAACTTTAAGATTTGTTATACAGTAAATATTATTATGTTTTTGTATGTAGGCCTACGTATGAATGTAGATGAACAAGAGTGAGAGATTGGGTTAAATCCCCTGCACAATTTTCCATGTTAGGAATTATGATCAATAACGCTCTGCAAAACTCGTCAATGGCTAATTATAAAGTTTAGAAACGATAATTAGAATGTCAAAATATTGCACATATTCAACGTTGTACTCAAGAACACCCCATCCATTGGCAGAACATGGGACAGGCTGTTCGTACACTTGGATGCTTCATACCCTCCCCACCACAGCCATGGGCCGATCTAGGCCAATAGTTTGCAGGACCTAGTGAGTGTCGCACGTGCAATGCACACGTACCAGCTACAACACAAAAAATGGTTAAAACTGGTGCATCAACGATTACAAATAAGAATAAATTAAAAAAACTCTGAACAGTTCCTACTGATAGTCTTACACAGAACAGCTAACAGCTGCTCATCGTCAAAAAACATTAAATTTTGCAATTTTGCATCTTCCATATAGGCCTTGTAGCAAACATATTGTCAATAATTTTATTAAGAGAACCCGCTTTTCTGAGAAAATGAAATAATGAAACATAAAAAATGCAAATAGAAATCTTAATATGCATTTATGACGGTAATACATTCACTATTCACCACAGAATCATCTGTAAATAAAGCATCTATGGAATTTTACAGTAATTGATGATTGCTGTGTTTAAAAATGGCCGCCACACCAGAACGAGGCTCTATGCTTAAGGGCTTGGTATCCAAATTGATTTTAAAACAATAAAAATATGCAAATAGTAATCTTAATGGACATTTATTATGGAAATACGTCCACTATTCCCCACAGAATCATCCGTAGAGCAACAACTAAGGGATTTTATAGTGACTGATGTTCACCATATTTAAAAATAGCCACCTCACCAGAACGAGGCTCATCTGTGGTGGCTCGGTATCCAAATTGATTCATATTATGATAATCTACATTCCTACCAAATTTCATGCTTTTATCACAAAATGCACAATTGTTATGAAAATTTTGGTTATGCCGCGCCACTATAATTGCATGTTGTATTTCGTTAACGTTATAGGTTTTGTGAGGGCAGCTGAAAGTTGATATGGGACCTCATTAATTCAATTATCTCGTGTCATAGATCTCTCTTCAAATTATGCTTCATTTTCACACTTTATTTTGCTCAAATGCCGTCGCTTGAACAGGACCACAAAATATCTTTCATGGCCTGAATGTCGAGTAAGATTTGCAGGGCAAGTGATTACCAAAACACTGCTTGGATCAAATACAATGATATCCCAACACATTGACAACTGCAAAGAAACTTGCCAAAAGTCATGCCAAATACTGATCGTTTCATGCTGCACTTGATTTAGTATTGTAGTTTATCCTTTCTGTTTTGTTCATAATGAACGCAGAGCCTTCATGCCTTCCTCTCTCAGTTCATAGCAGATACTGACAGAGAATGAAATGTGCACCACGCTCCTTCAGCCCTCGCAGATTTCAACCTATTCCTTTTTCAAGGGCACATTGTCATTGTAATATACAAGAACGATATGAACAATTTACTGCTAAGTCCTGGCCAGACGGTTGGGTCCAACGTTTATCATTGTTAACACTACCTGAAATGCAAATAGGTGTATTTAAACTAGCCAGTATATGATGACCGGTGGGCGAGAATGTAAAAAACGTTCAATGCAATATGCACAGAGACGACGACAGTGCCCTCAGCTGTCACCGAGGTCAAGACAGGAGATGACAGGCGTAAGGATAGCGTACAATCTTGTCCAAATGTTTTACTATTCAAGGATTTTTGCATGAGATTTCTGCTCTTATCAAGACTTTAAACTAACTTCGAACAAAATTATTAATGTCAATTTGGCCGTATCGGTCGATCCTGTAAACTCGTGGCGTACGGAGACGATCTATCAAAAGTTCGCTTACCCTCTCTTGGCGAATTCAATAAAATGGTTTTTAAGTTGTCTAATAAGGATCACGATATGACAAACCGCTGACATAACACAATTAACACGATACGGATAAGACTTTCTGTGGTCAATATTTATATTATTTCTACAAGTTTGTCTATCAATATGCTACACGTACAGCAGAGCTCGAAAATATAAAACCAACAAAACAAATTATTGAAAATGGACGCAATCTTTCCATTTCCCCATTCCATTAACTTATTAACTTCAATTAAGCCGTATCAGTCGATCCTGTGCACGCGTGGCGGACGGCCTGGAGAAAGGAACCGATCAAAAGTTTGCTTATCCTCTCTCGGCAAATAAAATAATGAAGTTTGATAAGGATCACGACAGACAAACCTGAAGATAACACAATTAATAACAAGATTCAAATAAGACCTCTATGGTCAACTATTATGTTATTTTCATAAATTCGTCTTTCAATACGGTACACTTACAACAGAAGTCGAAACGTGAATAAAACCAAAAACAAATCATTAAAAACGGACGCAATCTTCCATAACTGCTTCTGGCATTATAAGTTCTTGTCGACATTATTTACATTTTATTAGTTATTTGTCAATTGAAATGTTTATTGAGTTAATTTATGTGCTTTTGATGAGGTTATAAAACCTGCTATTAACATTTGCGTTTGTTGTGTTGTTTGTTTCAACGCGTGGCGAATTTCGTGAACTGAGATGTTTAACAATCAATATTTGTTTTAATTTTACGTCCATGAACCCATGACTTCGATAGACCGATATATTGATGGTAATGTTTTGCCTTTACACCATGATCTTGTCAATAGCCCAAATCATTAGTGTGAAGTTGTACTGTCACAGCTGAAATAAACTCAAAGCTTCATGCCAAAGAAAGTATTGTATTCGATGGGTCATCACTCTATCGAAAATAAGATAAAGCCATAATAATATTTTATCACTTTGTTCAAATGCATGCGGAACGCGATACTGTTTGACCGTATACCTTCATTGTCGTCGCTTTTTCTGCCTAAGTATTCTCTCTCTGTGGGTTTTCCTTGCACGATATTTAAAACGTATAAAAATTCGCTACGCTATGGTCCGGCTAGCTCTGTGGGTCTCGCTTGCTAGAAAGACCGTTGAGGGTGCATAATCATACGGTTGAGGATAGTGCTGCATAGCAAAAGAGGGGCTGTGCAGAGAGTCTGGGGATTGACGACCATGCAGATTCTAATATCCCTCGCCTCATGAACAATGCTGCGTAAAAATGTCTGAAGTTATAACTTTCATGTTTATATACACATGTTTTGACAAGCGTGTACAGATGGACTCTCAATCGTTTGTCTTGTTGAGGTCATCTCACATTACAAAAGCTGCAACTTGAGTAGGGCATAGGTTGACATGCGACAGTTGTAATCGCAACGGAAATGGCTGAGACCCAAGTACTCTAACTAAGTGTCTTAGTGCTCGTTTGTGGAACGGTTTATAGTTTGATGTTGATTAAACTTTAGTAACTTATTTTGTTGATCAAACGTGCTATGTGCCTATATTTAAATGCTAATTATCCAATATAAAACGAATATTGTCGTAAAAATACTGATGTACCGAAATTTTAGCTCCCATAGCCATATGTATATATGGCAATGGAAGCTATTCTTATAGGCTAGGGAACTGTCTGTATGTATGTATGTATGTTGTTATGTAGGTCATTTCCCCCACACTCATCATGACCTGAGTTCAATTAGTCTAGAACATTCTCAAGGTCACTGCCCTTGATGACCTCACAACCTTGAATTCAATTAGTCATGTTTGGAATGTTCTGGAAAGTTGATTAGTTGTGTAAGGGAGATAATTTTAGAACAGTAATTAGCATGTCAATAAAAGTTCTAGATTGTTCTTATATGCCTTTATAAAAGGGACGTGCACAGCTTCCAGTCAGACTTTTGGGATCGTGTCTCTTGTGTGTTACTAAACTCCAGCAGTAGTCATTCTCAAGACTTTTCAAGACCTTCACTGTCAACGCTGGATTTATACTGTGGACTTTGTGCAGCTTCAAGCCTGCAAGGACTGTTCATTCATCCGACTGACTGTTACAACTCTGAGACTGGAGCTTTGCCGTCCCAGCTGAGATAAGTAGTCTGTACACTTTAAAGCTTGTATTCTATCCCTAACTTAGCAATTAGTTTTATTTTCGTAATAAATTTTGTTTAAACGTTAACTGCTGAGTTCACCCTTTTGTTCGTTTTCTCTGCACGTAACAAAATTGGGGGCTTGTCCGGGATACGAATATTTTGAGCCGTTTGACAACATTTTGACAGCCTTTTCAAAACTACTATATACTGTGAACTCAGCGAAATTTAATCATGGCGGAATTTAAGCCAGACGAATTTATGGATGACCTTGATCAGGACACATTTAATTCCCTCAGAAAAGACAACCTCATAGCACTGGCAAATTTCCTTAAAGTAGATGTCAAAAGATCTATGCGCAAGCGAGAAATACAGTTCAAGATTGCAAAACATTTAGTTAATGCAGGCCATTTTGAGGAGTCTGCCTTAAAAGATTATGAACCTGAGTCTTCCTTTGAACTCAGAAAATTAGAGTTAGAAATACAGGCAGATTTGGCACGTGAAAAGTTAGCAATGGAAGAAAGACAGAAAGAAAAAGAATTACAAATGAAAGAAAAAGAATTACAAAGGAAAAGAGAGACAGGCATTAGAAAAGGAAAAATACAAATGCAGTTAGAAAAAGAATTGCGATTAGAAGAACAGCGATTGCAGGTAGAAATAAAACGTTTAGAGCTTGGACAGTCAGGAAAATTCTTCCCTTCAGACAAGTTTGACATCACTAAGCATTTCAGGCTAGTTCCCCCTTTCCAAGAAAAGGATGTTGATAAATATTTCCTTCATTTTGAGAAAATTGCTCAGAGTCTGAACTGGCCTAAGGAGTCCTGGTCTATGCTTTTGCAGAGTGCTTTGGTGGGTAAAGCCAGAGAAATTTACATTCAGTTGTCAGTAGAGCAGGCTTCAGATTATGATTCTGTGAAGGAATTAATTCTCAAGGGCTATGAGTTGGTGCCTGAAGCTTACCGTCAGAAATTTAGGGATTGTGAGAAGGTGAAGGATCAAACTATGTTGAATTTGCTCGAACAAAAGAACAACTGTTTGATCGTTGGTGTTCTTCTGAAAAGGTCAGTCAGAATTATGACAAATTACGACAGCTCGTTTTGATTGAGGAATTCAAAAGGTGCATCCGGAGTGACATCAAGACGTTTATCCATGAACAAAAGGCAGATACATTGGAGGTTGCTGCACGTTTGGCCGATGATTATTCATTGACCCACAAATCTTCATTTCTCAGCAAACAACATCCCAGTCCTTTTCTACAGAAACAATGCAGGTAAATTTAACTCCAGCTTTTCATCCAAGAATTTTTCAAAGGAGAGTAGGAAATCAAATGACAACAGTTCACAAAATTCAAGTAACACTTCCACATCATCAGATCCCAAGTCTCAATCTCCTTCTGACAAACAGTTTGGTACACTTTCTTGTAATTATTGTAAGAAAGACGGCCATTTAATGTCAGAGTGTTTCAAATTGAAAAGAAAACGTGAAGGTCAAAGTGGTCAAAGTGGATCTAAGCCCACCGGCTTTATTTCTTCATCAACTCAATTAGAGTCTAATAATGTGTGCAACACATTTTCTGAGGTTAAATCCTCTCAACCCCAATTAATGAGGTCAAGGTCAATTCTTCTCAAGATAGCATTATGGGTATTTTCGAACCATTTATTCATGATGGTTTTATATCACTTTCTAGTGATTTTTCTCCGCTACCCCTGTCAAAATTTTAAGAGATACCGGGCTTCCCAGTCTCTTTTGTTGGCAGATACCCTGCCGTTTTCTGAAAAGTCATTTTCAGGTTCTAAAGTTCTTATTAAGGGGGTAGATTGCAATGACTATATTCCTGTTCCTCTCCATAATGTCTATTTGTCTTCGGACTTTGTTTCTGGACCTGTGACTTTAGGTATTAGGCCTTTTTTGCCTTTTGAAGGGATTCTCCTTCTTCTTGGAAACGACCTTGCTGGGGACAAGGTCATTACTAATCCACTTGTGACTGATAATCCTAGTTTAGATCAGATCCAGAGCCAATTGAACAAGAGATACCCGATTTATTTCCTTCATGTGCCATTACTCGAGCCATGTCAAAGAAACTTCCGAGAATCAAAATACTCTCAAAATAATGTCACAGATGTTGACTTAAATGACACCTTTCTCAGTCAGGTGTTTGACACGGATCATTCCGTTACCCCTCGTGGATTTGCAACTTCCAGTAAAACTGCTGACCAAAGTCAGACATTTTCTAGATCAAATCTCATTGCAGAACAACACAAAGACCCAGATATTTTGTCTTTGTTTGACAGGGTAGATGATGAAGGTAAACTTCAGATAGCTCTGTTTCCTATTATACAAAATCTGGTATTCTCATGCGTAAATGGAGACCTCCAGATGTTTTGGTTGATGACGATTGGGCTATAAAACATCAAATTGTGGTTCCAAATCCCTATCGTGCTGAAATATTGCGCCTGGCCCATGAAACCCCCTGGGCTGGTCACTTAGGAGTCAGGAAAACTTATCATAAAATTCTCAGTCACTTTTATTGGCCTAATCTCAGGCAGGATGTAGCACATTTCTGTAAAACTTGTCACACATGTCAAATGGTAGGAAAGCCAAATCAGACCATTCCAAAGCCCCTTTACAGCCAATTCCTGCATTCCAAGAACCATTTAGTAGGATACTAATAGACTGTGTTGGGCCCCTACCAAAAACAAGATCAGGAAATGAGTACATGTTGACAATTATGTGTACATCAACTCGGTTCCCAGAAGCCATACCACTGAGAAATATAAAGACAAAGACTATAGTGAGAGCTTTAGTCAAATTTTTCACTTTATTTGGCCTCCCTAAATGTGTCCAGTCCGATCAAGGCTCCAACTTTATGTCTGGTATTTTTCAACAAGTAATGGATCAGCTAGGCATTAAACAGTATAGGTCATCCGCCTATCATCCAGAAAGTCAGGGTGCTCTTGAGCGATTTCATCAAACTTTGAAAACATGGTTAGGACCTACTGTTTTGACACAGAGAAGCAGTGGGATGAAGGAATTCATTTTCTGCTCTTTGCTGTTAGAGAGTCAATTCAAGAGTCTCTTGGTTTTAGCCCATTTGAGCTTGTATTTGGACATACAGTCCGTGGCCCACTAAAGCTCGTTA
The DNA here is from genome assembly GCF_041260155.1 of Ptychodera flava. Classification (NCBI taxonomy): domain Eukaryota; kingdom Metazoa; phylum Hemichordata; class Enteropneusta; family Ptychoderidae; genus Ptychodera; species Ptychodera flava. The sequence continues at coordinate 866,275 of NW_027248358.1, read as the reverse complement.
AAGAGAAATTCCTATCAGACGATGATGATTGTCTGAATATTTTGCAATATGTGTCAGATTTTCGTACAAAACTCTCTAAAGCATGTGAATTAGCCAGAGAAAATCTTGGGTCATCTCAGCAGTCAATGAAAACCAAATACGATAAAAACACCTCAAAACGGAAGTTTGAACCAGGTCAAAAAGTTCTTGTTCTACTTCCGATTCCTGGCAAACCACTCCATGCTCGTTACTTTGGGCCATATCTAATTGATAAGAAATTGAGTGATTTAAATTACATCATAATAACACCTGACAGGCGAAAACAAAAACAGCTATGTCACATAAATATGCTTAAGCCATATTTGGATAGGGATAATCCTACTATAACTCAGCCTGTCAGTGCAGTCAGTTCAAACCATTATGAAGATAGTGATACTGAAACTGACTTGAGTGAAAATACTCTAAACGCAAAGCTGGGCTCGGTCAAGCTTCAGAACTCAGAAATCCTGGAGAAGCTGGAGTCTACAAAGTTGGCACACCTCCACCAGAACAACAACAACAGGTGAAAGAACTGCTCCACGAATATAAACACCTATTTCAAGATGTTCCAACGAGGACAAACGTCATCTATCACGACGTTGATGTTGGGGACAGTAAGCCTGTAAAACAACATCCATACAGACTGAATCCAACAAAAGCAAAGTATCTCCAGGAAGAAGTCAAATACCTGCTGGACAATGACTTTATTGAACCCAGTAAAAGTAACTGGAGTTCGCCGTGCATACTTGTTCCCAATCAGATCACAGTTATCGTATGTGCACAGACTTTAGGAAGGTCAACACTTTAACAAAGACAGACACTTTCCCAATCCCGAGGATTGATGACTGCATCGACCGAGTGGGAAAAGCCAAGTATGTGACGAAATTTGACCTACTGAAGGGATTTTGGCAAGTCCCTCTGACGGATCGTGCTCGTGAAATATCCGCCTTTGTTACACCAGACGGATTATTTCAGTACAAGGTGATGCCATTCGGAATGAAGAACTCTCCGGCAACGTTCCAACGGATGATCAACGACGTCATATCCGGGCTAGACGGGTGTGCAGCTTACGTTGACGACGTCGTCCTGTATAGTGACACCTGGGAGGAACACATCAAGCTCATGCGGAAGTTCTTTGAGAGACTGAGCAAAGCAATGTTGACTGTCAACCTTGCCAAATCTGAGTTTGGTTGGGCTAGGGTAACTTACCTCGGACATACTGTAGGACAGGGTGAGGTAAAACACTGTTGATGCCAAAATCAGTGCCATTTCAAGTTTTCCCATACCAAACTGCAAACGACAACTGATGCGCTTTCTCGGTATGGCTGGTTACTACAGAAAATTCTGTCCAAATTTCTCCACAATTACTGAGCCTTTGACTAACTTACTTAAAAAGAAAGTAAAGTTTGTTTGGTCAGAGCAATGCCAACAGGCATTTGATACACTTAAAGCCATACTCAAAGTGCTCCAGTGTTGTCTGCACCAGATTTCACTTTGCCATTCAAATTAGCTGTGGATGCTAGTGATACGGCTGCTGGTGCTGTTTTATTGCAAGAGGATAGTCATGGTGTAGATCATCCTGTTTGCTATTTTTCACGCAAATTTAACAAATCCCAGAGAAACTACTCTACAATTGAAAAAGAGTGTTTATCTTTGATATTAGCTTTACAGCATTTTGAAGTTTATGTTACTTCTTCAAATCAGCCAATAGTGGTTTATATTGATCACAACCCTCTTGTTTTCTGCAGAAATTTAAAGGCAAAAATCAGAGATTGCTAAGATGGAGTTTAATGTTACAGGAGTTTAATCTTGACATTAGACATATCCAAGGCAGAGACAATTTAATTGCAGACTGTCTCTCTCGTATTTAGAGTTTATTGTTGTTCACTTTCAAGAAATTTTACTTTAGAGTAAAACAAAATTTGAGTACTTAAATCCTTTTCAAGATTACATTTGTAAAAGAAAGATTTTTCTTTGAAAAATTTTCTTTTTTTGAAGAGGGGGTGTGTTATGTAGGTCATTTCCCCCACACTCATCATGACCTGAGTTCAATTAGTCTAGAACATTCTCAAGGTCACTGCCCTTGATGACCTCACAACCTTGAATTCAATTAGTCATGTTTGGAATGTTCTGGAAAGTTGATTAGTTGTGTAAGGGAGATAATTTTAGAACAGTAATTAGCATGTCAATAAAAGTTCTAGATTGTTCTTATATGCCTTTATAAAAGGGACGTGCACAGCTTCCAGTCAGACTTTTGGGATCGTGTCTCTTGTGTGTTACTAAACTCCAGCAGTAGTCATTCTCAAGACTTTTCAAGACCTTCACTGTCAACGCTGGATTTATACTGTGGACTTTGTGCAGCTTCAAGCCTGCAAGGACTGTTCATTCATCCGACTGACTGTTACAACTCTGAGACTGGAGCTTTGCCGTCCAGCTGAGATAAGTAGTCTGTACACTTTAAAGCTTGTATTCTATCCCTAACTTAGCAATTAGTTTTATTTTCGTAATAAATTTTGTTTAAACGTTAACTGCTGAGTTCACCCTTTTGTTCGTTTTCTCTGCACGTAACAATGTATGCCTGTATGTCTGTGTGTCTGTATGTCTGTATGTCTGTCCGTCAACATCAAAAACTCCAAAACCGCTGCACATTTCATCTTGATATTTGGTGTGTACATGAATGATGGGCTGTAGATGAGATTTTGTTCAAATGAAGTTGTCATTGCCAAAAAATATGCAAATTAATTGAAATAATGTAAAAACAGACAAAATAGAAAAAAATCAATAACCACTGAGGAAATTACATGAAAAATTAGCATGTAAGTACTTTGGGCTGACCTAAAAATGATTGTGCACATCTTGGGTCAGTATCTTTGACTTGCTAATTTTCATGAATTTTTTTGTAATTTTCTCCCATTTTTGGTCAAAAATCTTCTCTGAAACCACAAGTCTGATTGATTTGAAACTTGGTATGGAAGTGCAGAGGAGTGACCTTTCCCAAATTTGGGCAAATCGTGTGAAATTTGCATATTTTTAGTTTACACGTCCATAGACTCCCATGTATAAGGCAGATCTCCATAGACTCCCATGTATAAGGCCACGAAAATAAAAATTTAGTTTCTCATCGTATTCATATTGCAAAAAGGATGCAGTGACACAATTTTTAGGCCAAACGGATGAAGTCAAGTGGGCTTATAGATTGGGTCATGTCCGTCTGTTCGTCCATCCGTGAGTCAATCCGTTCAAATAGATATCTCTGATATTTTGACAAAATGTCATGTGACCTCGATGACCTTTGACCTCAAATATACATATTTGTCCGTAACTCAGTAACTACAAGTGCTACCACCCTTCATATATAGTATGATGGGACACCTTATGACGCCACATATCGTAGCTCATTAATTATGCGCATATCTAATTTTGAGCGAGCCAATAGAGATAGAGGTCCGATTTTTGGTATATAGGGATAACTTAGCAATACAATTTTTTTGATAAAATGTCACTTGACCTCGGTGACCTTTGACATCAAATATACATATTTGTCCATAACTCAGTAACCACAAGTGCTACACCCTTAATGTATGGTATGATTGGACATCTTATGACGCCACATATTGTACCTCATTATTATGCGCATATCTAATTTTAAGCGAGCCAATAGAGCTAGAGGTCTGATTTTTGGTATATAGGATAACTTAGCAATACAATTTTTTTGATAAAAATGTCACTTGACCTCGGTGACCTTTGACGACAAAATATACCACATATTGTACCTCATTTATTATGCGCATATCTAATTTTAAGCGAGCCAATAGAGCTAGAGGTCTGATTTTTGGTATATAGGGATAACTTAGCATACAATTTTTTGACAAAATGTCACTTGACCTCGGTGACCATTGACCTCAAATATACATATATGTCCATAACTCAGTAACCACAAGTGCCTAACCATTCATGTATGGTATGATTGTACACCTTATGACACACACATACTGTACGCCATTGATTATGCACATATCTCATTCTGAGTAAGCCAATAGAGCTGGATATATGATTTTTGGTATATAGGGATAACTAGAGGCGAGAAATGTTTTGACCAAATGTCATGTGACCTCGATGACCTTTCACCTAAAATATATGGTTATGTCAATAAATAAGTAACCACAATTGCTATGTCCTTTGTATTTAGTAGGATGGGAGACCTTATGACAACACATGCTTTACCTAATTAATTATACACACATCTAATTCTGGGCAAGCCAATAGAGCAAGAGGTCTGAAATTTGGCATATAGGAGCGCTGTACTCTTTTTAGAGCGCAATCTACATAGTAGCTGATGAGTAAATAAACTTGGGGAGTGCCAGGGAAGGGATTATGCATAATCTGTTGACTGATTAGTTGTAGGGTTTTAATAGAGTATTAACTGTTCGACCTAACTGTCGGAACTGCTACGGCATCTCGATGCCGTCTACACGAGGGCTTGGACTAATTACCTCCATGACAAGCGTACACTACAGTGTAAGTTTATTGCAGCATTCGATTCGACCTCGGAAACGACTCACGGCTGCGGAATGAAAGCGAGCCCGATGAGTGATATAGGGAAAACAATATTGGCTGACAACAAAAATATCTGTGTTTGTATGTGGATGTACATCTGCGGTGTCTGTGATCATGGAGATAAAAAAGAACAGCTCCATGCTGTGATTCATGACGGTTAGAGTAACCGAGGATTCAGTGAGCAGCCATTTTTTAGATCTTCACGCGCCTTGAAAACCGATTAACACTAATCAAACTACGAGCATTTCTGAGACATAATTCGTCCTCACTCTGTACAGCATTTCTGTAGGTGAAGACCGTTTCTGGAGTCATTTATGCTAAAATGACCCAATCGCCTGTCGGCGGCATAAAAGTCAAAGAGAGAAGTGTAAAAAATATAATAATAATAATAATAATAATAATAATAATTTATTTCTTATAAAAGAGCGCACTACACTGCGTCTCAATGCGCTTTTCATAACAATACACAGATTTGATTTAAAAAGTACAGTTGTTAAAGGTAGATGTAAAACAAAGCAAAACACACACACACACAAACCCGGAAAAGTTAATAAAATGTTGTTTAAAAAGGTAAGTTTTGAGTGCGGACTTAAAATTGACAATGGTCTTTGAATTTCTAATATCTAATGGAAGTGAATTCCAGAGAGAGGGTGCACAGACTGAAAATGCTCTCTGACCGTAAGTCTTATTGAAAATACCAGTGGGTCTGACTAAAAGCAGCTTTTCCGCTGAACGAAGATTTCTTGTAGGTACATATGGACTAATTATTTCTGATAAGTACAGTGGTGCCATATGATTAATTATCTTGAAAGTTATCAGCAGAGTTTTAAATTTAATTCTGGCATCAACTGGTAACCAATGTAAGTCATTCAGTACTGGAGTGATGTGGTCCGATTTACGTTTACAGCATACAAGACGAGCGGCGGCATTCTGAAGAGATTGTAAACGACTTAACTGACACTTAGGTATTCCATTCAATAGACTGTTACAATAGTCTAGTCGTGATGTCACAAATGCATGTATCAGTCTCTCTGTGCAGGCTTTATCAAGCAGTTTGCGAATCTTGCCAATCCTGTATAGGGAAAAGAACCCACTTTTGCAAATATGACTAACATAATCAGACATAGAGCCATCATTTTGCAAATTAACACCAAGATTTCTTACGGAAGAGGATGGAACTATGTCTGATCCACCGATTTTCAAGCTAGTCAGTTGTTCAGCATGAGTTTTTAACTTCGACGAAAACTGTATGACTTCTGTCTTGTCATCATTTAGGACCAACATATTCATTTTCATCCAGGAACGAATATCATCGACACACTGTTCAACGTTCGATAAAATGTCAGCTGGCTTATCACAGATGGCGTAAATTCCCGAGTCATCTGCATACATGGTGTAGTCAAGGTTATATTTCATGATGATGTCTTCTAGTGGAGCAGTGTATAATGTGAATAAGATCGGCCCCAGAACAGATCCTTGGGGGACACCATATTTCAAGAATGACGTAGATGATTTCAAAGAGTTCACTTTTACATACTGACTGCGATTGTTAAGGTATGATGTAAACCATGCTAGTGCTGCGCCAGTGACACCAAATCGATACTCGAGTCTCTTTAGTAAAACGCCATGGTCGATCGTATCGAATGCTGCTGATAAGTCCAGCATGATGAAACGACATCCTTTTTGTTATTTAGAGCTACCATAATGTCATTGTGAAGACGCAGTAAAGCTGTTTCTGTGCTATGGTTGGCACGATATGCACTCTGACACTTGGTGTAAAGTTCATACCTAGTCAGATGATCATGTAGTTGCTGTGCGACTATTTTCTCCAGAATTTTCGATAAATAGGGTAGATTGGATACTGGTCTGTAATTTTTCATTGAGTTGTGATCAAGATCAGGTTTTTTCAGAAGTGGTCGAATAATTGCAGATTTAAACTGGCTCGGAACGTTGCCTGTAGACAGTGAAACATTAAACAGATTGGTTAGGAAAGGCGCGAGGGAATCGACAGATTGTTTAACAAGGATAGTTGGTAGAATGTCAAGTTCGCATGATTTTGGAGGTGACTGCTTGATGCGCTTCCGTACTTCTTCGATAGATACACTCCTGAATTCGGCTAAAATATGGGGAGGCATCAGTCCCTTATTATCATTAAACTGACCGCCGAGACCATCGCGTAGCTTTGAAACTTTCTCTTCGAAGAACTTTAGAAAGTTATTGGAAATTGCGTCCGGTGGTATGTTGCTTGGTAGAGTATTCGTATTCAATGCCTTGGTGCTAGACAACTCAGATACAATGCTGAACAACTTTTTAGTGTCAGCCTCCTCTATTCTTGTCCGATGGTAGATTGATTTGACTTTGTCACAAATACGAACATATTCTAGCCTCTTTGATACAAACAGTTGGTGATCAATTTCAAGATGAGATTTTCGCCACTTCGCTTCTAAATTACGCACAGCTTTACGAAGCACTAATAATTCGTCACAGAACCACGGTGCACGGTGAACATAGAGAAAAGTACGTCATTTCATCAAGCGCAAGTTGCATGCGATAGACCGCTTGTCAAGCGTCACACGTCACAGATAGATAACTCTCTGCTGTTGTTCGTATCCAACATGAGTACCATCGATTCCAGGCGAATATGATTTCAGACCCGTCTTCATTACATGTAAATCTCAGGATTAGGATGGTGTTTTGCACTGTATTCAAGTAGTTAGCCCGTAAGCGTCTCATGGTTTACCGACCGATGATGACATGTTGATGAAAACTCAGGGCGATTACGTTATTACGTTGTGACGGTCAATTCATATTGAAATTTGTGTTCGGTCCTGCAGCATTTTGGCTACTGCCATGATAACTGATAACATGTTGTCGTGTCCATTCCCATAAAATCATTTGATTCACATTCGTCCGGTGTACGATGAACATTTGTTAGTCGACGTATGTTTTTACCTTGTCAAGGTCGGTTTCTCATTTAGTGGTAGGGTGGTTGCATATTGGTAATAGCGCGGTGCGGAAACGAAATGGGACAAGGAAAAACGGGACCGCGAGATTGAAACGACTTACACATTATCAGTTCACTGCCATTGTGCCAAAACGTCTACAAACCAAAGCAGCTATTGTTTTGTGGGTGTGATTTCTGCATCGCTACGTATTTTGCCTTGGGAAATTTGCTGTCGTTGTCTTGAAGCCCATGCAATTTGTTTCCACCTTGTATTTTCTAATCCCAAGTAGTTCCAGTGCCGCGTTTCTGATATTTCATATTTATCCATAATTGTTCAACTCACTTAGTATTCTAATCGAACGGACAACGTCTGGTTTCTAGACGTTTCGGCGCCAACTCGTTTCGGCCGCACAATTTCTGACCCAACCTGGTTGGGGAACTCGTGCCAAATGTTACAATCAAAACACTGAGAAGTATAGTGTCAGCATTCACATGCTTTAAAGGTTGTGAGAACATGGTGAAAACCGTGAGAAAAAAGTTTCATATCATTTTCAATAGCAATAGCCACCGACACTGTCAAAGTTTGAAAAGCGGCGCCTAAAGGCACTGTAAAAGTCATACTGGTCAGAACGCAAAGGTCACGCCTATGAATATGACTGGTCTGTCATTTACTAATAAGTTTGAAGGAAAAAATAAATCGTAATGGGGGTGTCGAAATGTCTTGGGGCCAAAAGAAGCCGAAACTTCGGCCGAAAGAGGCTGAATGTTGCTTGAATGTTGAAGATGTGAAGGATGTCTGTTGCGGTATTCAAGTGTTCCCGCTGTCACTAAGACCGCCAGTGGAACTTACCATTTATGTATACGGGACAGCCTCTTCAAAGATGTTTAAGGTAGAACGCACCTCCACAGTACAATAAATTACCCACAATTCTCTTTGATTTGTATCCATGAAGGTTACTTTTCTAAAAACTTTTTCAGTTCTGCATGTAAGCACTAATGTTCAGCATCAGAATAATTGTTAAATAATATCCAGTAAAAGTACGTTTAGAAATTTCAGCAAAAGTTTCAAAATAACCATTAAACAACCATGGAAGTCATGTTCTGTAGGTACTACAAATGCCATACTTTTTAGGCAGCAAGTTATGACGAACTGAAGGGGTCATTCTCTGAGAAAACTTAGAATGCAAATTTCTTTTGTCATTTCCATTGGAAAAAATCAATATCCTTTTGTTTCAAAAAACAGGTGCAACTGGTCTCCCTACTTTCCATCACATTATTCTGTATGGCTGAAGACACAATCAGTGGAAAATTTTACAAAAATGCTATCTCCTCTCTCAATCTTGCATAATTTTCCAAATCATTTAAAATGAGAATTGAGAAGAATGGTGTTCTTAAAAGTACGTTCTCAGAATTTTCACAACTAGTCAGTGAATTGTTTTACACATGGGAGACCTGGTAGACTTCTCTGGGAATCTCCGAGAATACAAATCGCAATGAATTATGGGAAATTTACAGTACTGTGACCTCGGGGACAGACATTCGGACTCTCAAACTTTTACAATTCTCTTCTGACTTACTACATGTGGGGGTTCATTTTAAAGCTCTTGGTGAAAGAAAACTTTTCACCGGCTTAGTTTTTCGAAATTCGAAAATTTTTATTTTCTCCATAGAGTTAACACAGGGATGGCGGCCATTTTGAATTTCTAATATCGGTAAATCTTGGGTAATTTGTTTCTCTAGTACCAAAATTTGCACGGTGACCCCTTTTTTATTCTTGATTTTGAAAGAGAATGATTGAAAGATTCCTTGAGGAAAGTTAGAGGAAAAGTTTAAGTCTTACACTTTCGAGGTGCATACAACCTTAACATTACGAAACTTATCCTCCACTCCTGGTGCCTTTACAAAAGCACAAAAATGTCCCAGATAAAACATTAGTGTGTGGGCCATTTGTGTAATCTGAAATTGTACCGTCAACAATGTCACAAGTCTGACCTTGTCCGATTGTGTCGATAAATTGCGATCTTTTGGGAGCGGCCACACTATGAGAAAAACGGTAAGACCCACCTTTCGACGCCTAATTGCCAGGTACACACTATGGTTTTGACCAACTCAGTGAACGGTAGGTGTTAATGGGATTTTCACAGCGGATGTTGTTTAAGTACATGCGAATACTGTGACGCTTGCTTGCTTAGCGTAATCCCTGTCAATCAAGACTTAACGGTAGTCTAAACCGTTATTCATCCATGGAGGTCTCTCCTTCTACCTCCATGATTCATCTAACGATCAACGTCGTCGTTTTTACTGCCAATTTGTACCTCTCGATCGTACGCTCGACTCGCGATCTGCAGAAACGCTGAGGCCGACCAATTTAGTGGAACGTCTTCTCGTTGTTTTTCTGAATGTTCAACAAAATAACATCAAAATACTAAAATTGGCGTGCGTACAACAGCATCTGTTGACTGTGAAGAGAAAATGTACGCAATCGTATGTAAGTGGCCGACCTCTCCCACTGGCCGAGTTGGTCGCCCTGCGCGGGCACTGGCCACAGGCATGATGTTTTCTGGGTATGATAATGAGTTGCGTTATTACAACGGTGGACGCCAGAAATGCCAAGTTTGTCAAAACACGACAGCTTTCTCCTAAGGTTGTCATTTTACCGTGACATGAGTGTGTTTTTGGATAGCCGAGATCCTTCCGCATCTAACTAGGTAACTCAATGTAGGATTTGTGTTTATTCTTCGACTAGAACGTGCAGTTTTCTTGGCAGGCGGATAATTCTGTTTCTTACCTTGGGTGATTAGGCTACGAAGAGAACGTAAGAACGTAGCATAAACTACACTTATAGAAACTACCCAGAAAACATCACGCCTTTGCACTGGCCTAGCCCTCCGTACAGGTCTGTGCGTTCCCGGCGTACACAGTTTACGCAGGGCTTGTAAGTTGCACTGCCGACCTCTCTGGTTCAATTTTGTTGCAGTCTGTGAGTGAGCGATTGAGTGACTCGGGTAGGCATACATCGGAATTGAGCTGCTTTCGGCCGAAAGTAGTTAGAAAAGGTAGTTTTTCGTGCGCGGTCCAAATCGGGACTGTGGTCGCTGTGTATATTCCGCCTATCAGCAGGGCTGTGGTACATGGTGGGAGCAGGCCGTAGATACGCCGGGAACACACAGCATCGTACGCAGTGCATACAGTGAGCAGCGCCCAGTGAACGACTTTGGCTGCTCAGCTCTACTGTTTAATACTTATACACTCCAGTACAATGTGTACAAGACAGCTGAGCGGCCAAAAATTTCTAGACTGGAATTTGAAAGTGCGTCGTGTTGTGTACTTCTCGCTGTAGATTTTGAACAACGATCGGATGTTTACAGCGATAAAAGCAAGAAGGGAACACGACATTGCATCGACGCACTGGACCTCGCGATCGCGTAACGTGCAATCTGATTGGCTGCTTCAGAGCGCGAGATTTGAACGCGACCTTCTATGGGAGTTGGTCAGATGTAGTGAGAGGCGACAGCAAGAGAATACCGCGCAAGTACAGGAAGACGTCGCTGTACTCTACATCTGATTTTAATCAGATTGAGGCCTTGTCTTGCGTTCTCTCGCCATCAAAACGGGGTAAGCCTAATTCACGGGCCGCGTGCCGCGAGCCACGATCGCGTGCCGCGAGTCAAAGTTCATGATGCACGGATTAGCGTGTTATCTAGGATAGGTGCATTTTCACTCTAATTCACTTTATCGATTCATCTTCACTGTTAAATCACATTTAATAGACACCTTGTATGTGCATAAAGTGGTGACCTGCGATATGTGTGTTCACGCAATTCAACATGTGCTGGCCGGTAAGGGACTGGAAAAAAAATATAGGGAGGAAGGTCGATTTTTTTAAATGATGCTGAAAAAAGTGACTCTCCCAAATTGTTATGCCGTCCCTGTACGTGCTATAGTCAACATCAATAATATTTTATTTGACAAATATTTACTAATTCATAATGTGACGCCTCATCCAACCAATTGTGAAGGCTGTTGCACTAATATACTGGCAAATAAGTTAAATTCAGGTCAAAGGTCATCCTGGTTACTTGATATTTTTGCTGTACACTTTCGTCCCATGATGGCTGTCCACTAAAAATCAGACCTTTAGCAATATTGGCTGGGTCAATGTCATCCTGGTCGTTTGATATTTTAGCAGAAATCTTAGTTAACATAATCAATTCCGTCCACTAAACTTCAGACCTCTACCTGTGTTAGCTAGCCTATAATTTATAGATGTGCATAATTAATGAGGTACAGGATGATTTGAGGGTCGAAGGTCGGTGTCCCATACCAGTCACAGTTCGATAGACACCAGCCATCCTCGACTCTTACATAGAATAAGCCACAGATTAGTTGCAGAGGGGGATAGGGCAGGTCAAAGGTCATAAATTCTCAAAAACAATATTTTAAAATCTTCTTAATATTCGCAGCTTAAGACCTAGATATTTGAAATATAGCAACCTTATCATATGGTCTACAAAACTAATGTACAGAATTTTGATTGATCAATTTTTAATGTTACAATTTTACGGGCAATGTGATTTTGAAAAATACTAGCCCTCCCTCCCTATAATTTCTCTCGAGTCCCATTCTGCATATGCCCCTTGATGTAGAATTCCTAAACACACATTCGCTTCACCAGTTCATGCATTTAGAAGGCGGCATTGAAGCCCGAATGTTGATTTATCAATGAAAATGAATCAATGAATGATATTAGAGTGAAGATGCACCTATTTCTAGCTTAACATGCTAGTCCGTGCATCGTGAACCTTGGCTCGCGGCACGGGGATTATGGCTTGTGAATTAGGCTTACCCATCAAAACGACATTAAATCAGGTGCCCCGTAACCCCCCTACTCTATAACTGAAGAAGAATTTGATATCTGTTCTCTGACAAATTACTTTTGGAACCATTCACATCTTAGCATCTATTTTATTGATTTTATGGCTGTTAATAAGATCGTTTACCCTGGCTTACGGAACGCGCGTGATCGAGATTGGCAGTTGTTTCGGAGTCATCCAACCACCGAACCACCGCACGAACCACCGAAATGGTCTACTATCTTAATAAAACGGATGGACACTACTCAGACAAACATTAAATTTGTTACAATCACAATCGATCGACAAATCTTATAGCCGAGGAAATTAGTACTTGATCTGAAAATATAGCAATGTGTTGAAAACGCAGCAAAGAGACACAATGGAAAATATTTGCAGTGGAGAGAAATTGTTCATAATTTTACTGACAGAATACGAGAAGTCTATGATTTCCTTGCTGACGCATTGTTAGCCGTATAATTAATTAATAATTATGATTTTGCAGTCCTAAATCCTTCAAACAATCGGGCTAAGACAAGAAATTTACAATGGAAATCCTGCGCCGCGCAACGCTTTGAGTACCAAGGGTGCATAGAGGTTTTATCTTATTGCTGACTGTGAATTATCTATTCGCTATTCACTGGCAGGGCAAATAGGAACGTAATTATTATTCTGCCGCTGCAAGGCGAATATTCTTTTAAGTTTATTTAATCACAGTGTTCATCCGTTTTGCTCTGCCAGCATAGAGCCTCATACGTTGTCATTACATCTCTTGCAAATGTACGTTTTCTTGTGAATAGGACGCATCAGAGTAACGGTAAAGAGATGTCCTATTTACTGATATAAGTCAGTTGTAATTGAAAAGATCGATCTTGTTCTCCGAGAATCGAGTGTGTCCCCGCAAACTGGGCATTCCACTACGCTAAATGATAAAAATACCGCAGTGATTGTTCGTTGAGTTCGTTTGGAGATCCATTCGTAAAAGAAGTTAGACTGAACTGTGCACACGTGTACCAATCTCTGCAGGATATAGTATTGGGGAGTCTTAAGATTCGCCGTCATATTATGAGGATGAAAAATCGGATTGTCCTGTAGTTCATCCCAATTGTTGGTAACTGCTCATCTACCCGTCTCCATTCTTAATTGTACGCTGCATTATACAAGCATCGGGACTTGTACATTTTCAGGATATCTTCTTCGTGCCATCTTGCAGGAATTCAATAATTTGTGGTAATTTAACAAAGACACTTCTTTGCAAAGGGATAAAGGTCTTTTTTCAGCACAGATAGAAGGGAATCTCAGAACGAAGTAGAAGGTGATTTCACCTTTGTCAAATCCGAGACTCGCGGCTTTGATCTGTCACCAGTAAATAAGGTAGTCCAGGCTTTGCAACACATCCGATACTGAATACGAATCGAAAGCAGTGACGTCTAAGCTCAGTTTCAATGTCAAAAAATGACGTTAAACTCTGAAGCTCAAACAGAGAAGTATTGAAATATGAAAAAGTGTTCAAGTTTGATAATACAACTTAGAAATGTTTAATTTTGGACATTGTAAAATTTAGAACTTCAAATTAAAGTTTAAGCAGTAAGGCTTGTCAACGCAATAAGTAACGTACGCAACAAGTGGAACATTATAATACTTCACATCGCATTTCAGCGAATGTCAGACACTTTGAAAAGGTGAAGTTGTGAAGTGCATGACTTTCAATTTTTAAAGGTAGGAATACGTCAATGAGCAGTTTGCTGGACATTTACAACACTGATGTGGTCGTCTGCTTTTGTGAACTCATTTTGAAGCTTGTGGAGTGAATGACATTTTCACCGCATTATTTAGTGTGACAAATGAACAATTATTTCCCCAGAAACGTCTAAAACGGGATGAACGTAGCATTGCCGAAACTAAAAGAAATAGGAAACATGTAATTTGTAGTCTAAATTACAAGGTTTCTGCGACCAGTGTTATAAAGATGATTATTACACCTCACTCATTCAGCGTGCACTGCCATTGGTTAAACACGACTCACGTGACATGTAAAAGAACGTGATGATGCCCTCTGCGAACGTGATGATGCCCTCTGCAAACTTGATGATGCCCTCTGCATTTGATATTACATGGATGACGTCATTTTACTTACTGCGCATCCTTTCTGCGCATAACAAATTGTCGTTCACTTGTACTTGCTACTATCGCTGCGAAACGTCATGCAGAGCTGTCACCGGCACAGTTAGACGATATTTTGATGCAAGTAAATAGCAAACGAACGAAAATGGCAACAAGGAATGCAATTTCTGTGTTCAGCGACTATGCAAGCAACAAATTTGGATACGCGACCAAGGAGATCGGCAAACTTTCAGCGGCAACCCTAGACTTGGCACTGACAACATTTTACGCTGAGGTCCGGACTCATGCAGAAAGGCGAACTGTACTCGAAGAAGTTTGTTCGGTGTAATAAAAATAATAACACATGAGAGCTAGGGCAAGATCACGATTTTTTGCCTGCCCTCGGGCTCTTGCCCTCGCTCCCATTTGTTATTATTTAAGTTGTGTTTATCAAAGAATTATTATGGCCTTTCAGTAACCTAATTTATGTATATTCACATAAATTGCACAGGCAAACGTCTGCTTTACGTTTTCAGACGTCAGCGGAATTCGTTAAAAAGATTCAGAAAGTATATTTTTTATCTGTCCCTGGTCATGGAAGGCAAAAAATATATTTATGTTTAATATTCATGTTAAAAATAGAATAATCCGATTATTGCACAGAATAGCACTTGAAGCATTTCATCTCAAATCCATGAATTCAACAAAGTATACGCTTTAGGGTTTTTTTTTCGAATTCACTCACATTTCGATTTCTCAAAATTACTCTAAAAGTGAAGACACTTAGTTGCGTATTTGAGACCTGGAAGATTTCAGTACATTTTCCATAGACTCAGCTTAAGAATCAAGATAACTACATTCATAGAAAGCTGTTACTTACTGTTATCAATGCCCGGGTAATAGTTTGTAACATTTATTGATACCACTTTCTATTTCATATGGACAAAATTCAGATTGACACATAATGCCCTGATATAGCTGTTTGCTAATGTAAAAGTGTTTCCTTCTTTCAGTTCATGCATTCGACGTAGAATAATCTTTATTGTCATATGTATTTTCGTCGTCCTAGAATCATAATAAATATCTTCCATAGAACGTTTATCTGTCCTTGGCAACAAAGTACATATAAATGAAACCGTCGAAATGATATGAATTCACGTTTATTCACATTAATCTTCCGAAAAAGCACAATTTCAGTCAGCTAAAAACTTCATCAACCAAAGGTCAAGAAAAGATGTTTCTGTTGAAAACGCATATACGGAAGCTTTATTTATTCATCATATACAAAGTATAATCCACGACACGTAATTCACACTAAGTTCATACGTTCTTTGAGCATAACGTAAGTATCTTTCAATTTCCAAAAGTTTATTCTTCTTGTTGCAAGGCGCCCTCACCGATAAAGCTTGCTATCGCAACTTTCGAATGAACAAGTCCCGATGCAGTAGCAACAAACTCTAAGCACAGTATGTACAGCTATCGAGAAGTCGATTATGCAGTTGGTACTGTAATAGAAGGAAAGGTATGACGAGATGTTTTTCACAGGTTACGCATAACAAATTCAATGTACAGGAAGAAGTAAATGGCATCAACCAAGGATCGTTCAATCCTTCCACAGATTCAATAACTAAATTTGATAGCCTATAATCCAAAAGTAGCTTTTCCCTTCTCGAGACGGCTGCCACACATAAATAGAACACTGATTTCGGAGTCCACTGCGGAATTGCTAGAATTTGACAAGAATTCGTTACCTTTGGTCATCACAACTGTGAAAGAGAAATTGAAATATTTTCATTCAATACATTGAGTTACTCATTCTTGGTTCTGTAACTATAGCAGTAACCTGAGATATCCGAGGTCAATTCGCCTCGTCAATAAAAATTTTGATTCATTTTTAAATACCACTTCAGTTCCTAAAGCACGTATGCCAAAGTATTAACAATCACAGCAGTAAGCGCTTAAGGTGGTTGGAAAGGCTAGAGCGTCAGTTATAAATTTCAACAAAACTATTAAAATATAAAGTAGTCAACATTCTCTGTGGAATAAAAAAACTAGACATTTGGGCACAAAGGCATTGCAGAGTTATAGTCTGTTAAAACTTCCGAAAAACTGACCAAATAAGAAGAAGTTGGGGAGTCTTTAGTGTATTAACTATGGTAGAGGTCCCCTAGCTTTTAATAAAATGTTTGAAAAGGGTAAGTCATTATTTGCTGTTTTTCAGGAAAGTTTGACAAGGCGGTGCTGGCATTCAGAGTGAGTGACTGCTATTGCAAATGCATTTTTTCGATTCTTTGAGTGTCAAAGAGGTGTCAAAAGTGAGATTAACCAAAAAACTGCTCTATGACTTCAAAAGAGGGGTGCAAATATGGCTTGTTTTCAACATTTTTGACAGAATAACAGTTTTCCTACATAATTGTATACCAAATTAATCCAACTTTGAAATGAGATATGGACATGGAATTTTTACAGCCTATTAACAAGGTTACAGATAAGATTCGTACGGCACAATTTTCCTGTATTTGAAGTACTTTTTGAAAAAGGACATTTTGAAATTTGAAAGAATTTTTAATAATTTTTTGATATATAAACCCATGTAAAATCATAAAAACAAATTTTATTTACAAATCCTGCCGTACAAATCTTACAATAAATAGTGTCAACATATTTATAACTAATTTGGTAATATTCATACTATCCAATTATTATTAAATTCAATAATGTAAAAAATATATGAAAAATTAAAATTTAATATTTACTGGTGTCATATTTCAAAATCATGGCTGCAAATATACAATTTTTATATTTTTGGAGAAAATATTAACTAAGGGAGTTATCCTAAAAATTTGAACTAAATATCTTGATTCTAACACTTGAAACTTGACATTAACTCTGAGAAAAGAATTGGTGCAAAAATAGCCTTTCCAACCACCTTAAATGATCTTTAAAAAAAATAACTTTTTTTGCCTTAACATATCTAGAAACGATGACATCAGAAAATCCCGATTTAGATCATAAGGTGTTACACTTGTTCGCCATTAGCTTGAGAACAATGAGAAAACTATAATACGGAGACAAAAAGAAACTGAAAAAATGGTGTACTGATGTAAAGTTATTGCAGTAAGAAATGACAAGCTCTGCTATTTCACAATTCTAAAACTTGCAATGTGCGAAACAGTTTTTCTTTGTAAGAAATATATTTAAATATTCTTAAATGATAGTCAATCGTTAATTAAAGTTAAGTACTTATGTGGACATGCACAGTGTACGGAATTCGAGTACAGGAGCGTGTCTGCACTCTTGTTCTCAATGTGAGTTTCTTGGGCGTTGCAAGGTCTGTGTTGACGCTTTGCAAATACAGGGCATTAGCCCGAGGAAACCATGTGCGTCCACACGCTTTGTTTTGAAAGTGACACCGACCTAAACGCCCTCTACAGTTATGTTAGGCATCACGGCAACAACATAAATGGCTTATGGATTTATCGCCGGTCGATCGCCCAGGATTTCACAAATTCATCAGAGAAAAGTATGGTCTTCCTTCCTCGTTCGCTTCTGTTATTGTGGTCGATTATACCTTCGAATGTTGACTTCCTGGTTTTTATTTTTCAGAGACACGGCTTCTCTTAAATCCTTTGACTGCCTGGGGGTGTACTCTTTCTCTTGTCGTATGGGGTGTGCTGCCTGATTTGGAAACATCTACCACGAATATTCCAAAACTACTACTCATTGTTACGGATTTTCCTTGACAATGTCTTGAAATAATCATCTTTATTTTGCTGCATGTGAAGGTTTTTCTAATGAACGGGACCTTTTCTTTGTTATCTGTTTAAGGTTTTAACAATGAAAAATCAATGCATGTTTAGGGGTTTTTAGTGAAAAAGTGGACCATTCGGGGGCATGCCCGTACTCCTTTTCTATGGGAGTACCCCCAGGGGCTTGGCTGCTGTATGTTTCGTCTGCTACTGTTCAATAAACTGCATCTTCTCTGGAAGCGACGTTCATCAATTTCTGGATGCTCTCTTCTCGCCATACAGCAAGCAAAAGCGCTACATTTTCTTTGGACCAATTATTACCACGTTCGGCCGCGTACTAGTAGGACATATTTGTCATGGTTAAAATCAACGACCTCAGAACAAAGGCAATAGGTTACAACGAAATATGCCCAAAACTCTCCACATCGGGGCGATTTTACGACGTCGGTATTTTTTCGATGCGTTCACACGCACTGCGAACGTTAAGTCCCAGCTCGAACTTAGGTCCAACCACGACTCCTTCCTAAATTAACGCTGCCCATTGGACGTAGGGAACTGCCCATTGGACGTAGGGAACTGTTCTCACGTTTCTCAAGTCAGACTCGGATCAGGGGCGGCGATGCCCATGGGCAACCGAAAACGTTTCAGTGAGAAAGCCAAAGCAGGGGTTACACTGTATTTATTTAAACCTGAGGGATCCGAGCAGTCGCTCTCTAAATATTACTTATCAGCGATCTAAGCGATGTCACATTTACACGTCAATCAATAAGGTATAAATTTAGTTCGGAGCAAGCGCCCTCAACGGTAATCACTTGGCAAGAGAACAACAGCTAGCTTGCAATGACGGACACAAACATCTGACAGCTGCTGTCTACGCTCTTTTTATTTTCAATTAACCGTGACCAATCGAAACGCCTTCGGCGAAGACATTTACAACCAGAAGAGAATTTTGAAGGCCTCACCCCACCTTATGTTGAAATCCATTTCATTTAGTAAAGTTTTAAAATCAAGTAAGAGATAAGGCTATTGTTGAAAAACTGATATGTCGATATTTACCTATTCCTACAAAATCTTTTGGCCGCGAATTGTCACTGATCCTATTGGTTTTAAATTGAACAGAATATTTGTTTTTCACGTGTGCATGTCACATCACAATAAGAAAGCACTATGAGTCTAAACTATTTACCATGTCAGACAAATCACCAGGATATAAAGCCTTTGTATTGTTATTATATAATAGCTTTGAATTTCATGACGTCACACATCCTGATTATTACTGATTATGTATCCCATTATCCAGCATTGGGCCCCCACAGCAAGCATAACAATGCAAAGTTTTTGTTTGTAAACGAATAAAGAAGTAAGCGTTTAAAAGGGAGAGAAATTATGGTGTAAACCATGTAAAACATACAACGAAATATTGATAACGGTGCAAAATATCGATAAAAATGCATTTCTTTACGATTTATCAAAATTGGTGAGTCCTCCCGAATGCACCTGTCGTCTCCTCTGTCTAGCTGTCGCTCAGCAGTCCCGCCCGATGCGCTGCAGTGTCAACGGTGCAGTATAAAGTAAGTGAAGCAGAACTCAGTACGCTTGCAAACTCCTAGATGATGCTGGGTTTGACACACGGCATATTATGTATACGATGGTATCAACCGGGACTCGAACCCACAATGCACGGCACCCAATCACCTAGCGCAGAGGACAACAGACAAACCGCTCGACTAAATCCCCAATCTCAAAAAGATTGGTTCAATAACCGAGCTAATGATGTTACAATTCTGACTGCGCCCTCTCCACTCGCCGTAGAGTTCGTGAAGCACTCACGCTAGCACACACGCTATCATACATCTCACACAAACTATATCGAAGCTAAGCAATGAATACAACGCTTTACACCGGGCGGAAGATAGCCTCGGGACAATTCTGTCCACCAGCAGAGCTATCAACCCGGGAAAGAGAAATACGATGGTATGTATGTTACAAAATTGACCATGTAAACTAGGCAATCGTTAAAAGCTACTCAAACCAGCCATCCACGGACCAACAACGGTAGTTGATGTCATTAACATTGTCAGATAGCATCTACAGAAAGGATTCCGGAGCTAATAAAATATCGGTCTAAGTGCAACTACAACCAACAATCATAACAACCGTGGAATCTCCGTTGATCTAACGTCTTGCCGGGCTACCTATTTTTCTGATGCATCGGTAAGTCGGCGACAACTTTCATGATTGGTTTCGACTAGTTCCCGACGAAGCCTCGCCAGCATGTTTGTCAAATGTACCCTCCAAACACCTGTTTACATCGTTCCCCGGTCGCCAAAATACAATAGCTATCGTCAAGAAGCCATCGGAAATTAAATTTACAGACGCAATTATTGATGAAATTTAAACATTCAAATGAAAGTGTGGAACTCTGTTGATATTGTTAGTAACTGCATGTTGTAGTGTTACTACTAGCGACACAATGCTGATCAGCTGATACCTGACAGCTCGCTGCACAAGGCATTGGTGTCGATGCATGGACACTCAGTTTTCCTGATGACTGGCATATAACATGTTTTAGCTTTTTGAATGACATGATATTGGAAGGTGACGATTCAGTTCGATATGGACGGCAGAGATATTACTTTTCGTTTCCTTCCAAATTACATAGTTTTTGTATTCCCAATGAAACCATGAGTGTACTGATCATTTTTTCGTGCCAGACGTGCGTGTTCAGTGTAGTTTAGAGTGTGTGTAAATGTATAATGTATACACATTCAGGGCCGATCATGCCGGATGATGTTCACGGGCTTCAATATCAGTTAATGTTTTGTTTAAATTCGTTTTCTTCATCTACAAATTCACTGGCATTGTCAAAACTAAAAAAATAATAAAAATGATGTATCCCCTCCCGGCCCATGGACCCGAGCAAACTTTGTAATTCATAGTGTACTTCCCTTTGCCTCGTACATTATATTGTGCAATATTTGGTTTCGTCCATGAAGGCCCGGGAGGGGATACATCATTGCTTAAGTATATCCTGCTGTATAATTTAGGCAACATTGCGAAAGGCAAGTACTGGAATAATGTTGCATAATTATCTACACTGACAGTGTGGGAGACACCGCCCTCTACTGGTCATGTTTATTTGTACCCAACTTACATTTCAGGCCAGAGGTCGTGGAAGTTATCTCCGTTTCTTCCACATCCTGCCGCCACCCCTCCCTTAGTTAAGACGCGGTTGCATTATGTTTGTGTTAATTATTAGTTCAACAACCAAGTTAGACCAATGCATCTATTGGTTTACAGTATAACAAGGTCATGTCTTCTGCATGTCACATAAAAATGCACAGTTCTGTATTTGCGAGACTTCTCTACTTTGTACGTTAGCTTTTCTACTGTGTTTATTATTCTCCTTTAAGGCCTGCAAGACTTTCCAGTTACCTTCATTAAAGCATTACAGGCTATTCCCTACTGACTGCCAAGCTCGTGTCCTTGTCAATTATTTCCCTTCATAATTACACTATATATTATTCACTTTTCTACAGAATGGTAATACACCATTGCACTATGCAGCAAAGGAGGGTGAAGAGAAGACGACCAAATTACTGCTGGAATACAAAGCTTCCGTAGACATACAGAACCATGTAAGTGAATACGGTATCTATTCCCATGAAATAGTACAATGTGACACTATTAGGCTTCAGCTGAAACTTTAATCATTAAAATTATTAAATTTAGCAACAAGAAACCCGCTCTGAAACCAAGACACCCTGTCTCCATCGCAACCCACCGGGACGGACCTCTTTGCTCATTCCCGTGATTTTGTGGGCGTACTTGTGTAGATGAAACTATAACGGGTTTGCAAAAACCGAGTATTGATTATACAACGAAACTCATAAATAGTGATAAGTATGATTTTAGCAATGTATTTGTTCAAATTGGTAAACACGATGGGTTGGCCAGGGACTTGATACCCGGGATCAAGTTAATACCATTCACCTTTGATATTCACGAGCGGGATCGAATGTTTATGTTTTTTACCTTCTCGTGTCTATTTATAGACAGAGAAGGTATTAGAGTTGAAAACCAGTCTGCTGGTGTCAACTTATTCCGTCTGTCAAGACTTCCGTCTGTCAAGATCCGTTGACGTCATGCTATTGTGATGGGTCATATCATAAACTGGTGGGGGTGTTTATGGCTCAGGTTGAGGTGTAGGAGAACGATTTTGAGCTGTGACAAAAATCAAAAGGGACTTAGCGGCATAGCCACAGTGTTAAGCCTTTCTCCAAGGTTTCTTAGTTGACTACGATCTATTACAGACTACTGAGCTGACGTTAGGGGTACTCACTTTGTGTTTGCTCACTCTGTGTGCGCTAGTGTTTGGTACTGAGTTGCGTGGATATCCCCTCATGGCCTCACGTGATATGGGCCTGTTGCATAAACTGCAGATGATCATATGCCTCTGAGTCTGAAAACGGTCATTGTGTAAGCCTGTCGGCATTTTCCTTGCATTTTTCTCATTTAATTTTGCAAAATATTGGCGAGTACCTCAATATTCCAAGATAACTCTGTCTTCCAATCGTTTCCTGGAGTTTCAGAGTCATATGAACGAAAATGAGTGAAAGTTTTAGAAAGGAAAATCGGACGTCGGCCATGTTCATTGTTTACAGTACAATCACAAGTTTTTGTGGAGGAAATAACTAACAAATACTCTTCATGATGCCCGCCCTCTAGAGGCAGACCTTCCTATATGAAGTACCACATTTGATGCTTGTGGAAAGCTTGACCACACAAAGGAGCATTTAAACATTTAGAAAATGACAGATTGAAGGTATTCTGAAAATGTCAAATACTGAGGAAAAATGCGCAAATATTCAAAATAAACAGGTTAACTGACTGGTCAGCTATAAAAAACAATGAAAATGTTTATGATCAAAAGTTTTTGAGATGTGCACATTTTAACAAATACAGAAATTATTAACATTATAAA
Source organism: Ptychodera flava (assembly GCF_041260155.1). Classification (NCBI taxonomy): domain Eukaryota; kingdom Metazoa; phylum Hemichordata; class Enteropneusta; family Ptychoderidae; genus Ptychodera; species Ptychodera flava. Next base: position 843,067 of record NW_027248358.1, on the reverse strand, counting down.
TATAAGACCAAACTATTTTTTCAGGGATGGGACAGGTTGGAAATGAGGGGTGAGAGACAAAGGCACTTCTATTGCTGCATGTGGATGCAGCCACACCATTTCATTTACAGCATACTATTCTTATACTTACTGTGTTGTGTTCAAGTTCCATATTGTACTGACTGTCATACAAGGATAACATAAGCAAATCAAATCAAATTAGAAAAGGATCAATGCTGTTGTGTGGATTTTGCTGAACATGGCTGATTTTAATATTTCGCCCTATATATTTGGTATCCGGCAAAGGCATATTTGATGTAAAGTCAAAATTAACACTACATTGCTGACAATATATGTTACCGTTTCTGCATGAACTTTTCTTTTTTTAATTAAAGTATAGTAATACTTCGAACAGATTAACAATTATCGTGATGTCAACCCATAATTTTACATCACAAAGACAGTAATTCTGCCAATTTTTTTTGTTTTTCAGTCATTTTATAAATTTTGCACTGCACAAGATGATTGAACAAATTGCAATGTGTGAATTTGTAAACTCAAAGAATAAAAATCCTTTGGTCACAGATAAATTATTTTTTTGAAAAGAAATTTACTCTTAAACATTTTTAGCATAAATTCTTTACACGGTCATGTATTTCAAGGAAAATATGCCTATTAAAAACAGTAATTTCTTCACTTTCAATTTTTTTCAATACTATGACAATTATCAGCCATGAGGTTTTACAAACACAAGACCAGATAAGCGTTTTCATCATTTCCACAGGACTCTTTGGAAAATCATTAAAAACAGTTAAAAGTGACTTAAAATGATCACTTGGTATACATTTAATTTACAGATGCCAGGTTGTGTATATCACATGCACTCAGGTCAGTAGGGAAGTGCGTCATTACTATTTTGGACTGTTAATTCTTATTTCTGAATTATTTAACTTTTTTCCACATTGAACTATCTTTAGGCAGTTTATACTGTAGCTTAGAATTTTTTTTGATTGATGTATTTAATCATCTTTTGGGTTCTTTGGGTCCATATCCCACCTCATGCCCCTACATCATCAACTATTTACCAACAACTCCATGCCAACAACCAATTACCTGACCTGGCCACACATTAGAGAAGGTACAGCGTCATTGACGGTATTTTTGTAAATTACGGTCACGATTAGTGCGCACAGGAGGTTGTAAACAGTCCAATGTTGACATGCAAACAACAGATTATGCGTAACTGAATATAATTGCTGGACCAATACACTAAGAAACAACGTTTCATGAAGCTCGCGATTGTTGTAGCAATAACAGGTGTACTTCAAAAGCAATGACAAAGGCACAGTCAATCCACGATGCCGCTGCAACTGACGTTATTACGTTCCGAATTAGGCTTACCTGGGGCCCAGGCGCGTGCTGCAACTGTTCAATTATTGCAGCTAAACGATAGCGTAGACGTCCTGCCATTGCCAAGATACTTTGCTATCTCCGATCGCTTCTTCTACAGAACTACTAAAAACCCTCTCAGTTCGCCAAGAAAAAATAATTACGGTTTGAAATCGTTGAATTAATCGGAAATTAACGCCGTGGTGCATTAATCTATATTATAAAAATAATAAACTGAGACATCACTAATCATGAGTGAACTGAATTAAACGTACATTGACACTATCCTATTTTTAACAACCAGCTACCTTTCAATCTTGATATGTCTGTTTTTAAAGAAGTGCGACAGATTTGTACATTGAGCAGCTCAACCGGCCCAAGAGATATCCCGTACCGCCATAAAAACCATATCCACTCACAAAATGGGCAAAATTATGAAATGCCTTTGTAATCATTTACGTCAAATCGCTTAGCAGAAGAAGCTAATCTGTTTGTTTGTTTGTTTTTCATATCGTGCATCATTTTACTGAGTGTACAATTGGGCTTTATTCTCTAAGTTTAATCAGCGACACATGATGTGGTGAACAATGCATCTAGTTTAGAGGCTGTTTAGCAATGACATCAGGATTACCCGCCTAAAACAATATTTTGTTACCTTAACGCTGGTACCCGGAGCCACATGCACATGTCCCCACGTGTCCAAATCTCACCTTCTATAGCCAAGATGTTAAACTAATATTTTACATTGCTAAATGAATGAAAACCATGACTCTATTCTATCACCATTCCATTGACTTTTATGTTAGTTCGTGGAAGACATTATTTATTTGTCTGAACTTCCATCGCTCTATAAAACTCAGATAATTTGTGAAATAGAATGTAATCTTTGCTTTGCTGATGTTATCTTATTTTGAAGCCCGTGAACTTAATGTTTTTTCTGAAATTGTTTTCACAAAAAATCATGTAGGTAAAAGCATTCAAAATAAGCGAACATAAACAGGGGAGAGTCACATAATGTCTCTCTCAAATCGCTTACTAGCACTGCATTTTCGGAGATAATTTTTATACTGACACATTGCAAAATTATTATTACTGAATGTTGTTAGAACATTTAGCAATAATTGGGTAATATGCCGGAGGGGGAACTCTAGTTTCGTAAATATGAGAGATCTGCTTTGTCAAATTAGCGTAAACGTGTTACTATTACTATGTTGTGTGATATGTTAATTCTCATAAGATATGCTCGCTTTTTCTTTAAATTTCTGTATTCCCATATCGTTCAAATATCGCATGACTGAAACATTTGACAGCATATTGCATCGGTGAGTCTTTGTTGCTTACTAGCCTGGCTGTGAATGACACTATGTTTAACAATGTGTTCCAATTGATTCTATACTATAGAAATAACGGACGACGCGCTGACCACTAACGTTTATTTATGGGCAAGGGCGAGTGGAAAGCCAAAAATTACGGGCGAGGCTTGCGAAGCCCGTTAATTTGGCTTTCCTCGCGCCTGCGCCCATAAATAAACGTTAATAGTCACTCGTAGTCTGTTATTTCAATTATATTATCAACAAACCGCAAAAAAACGTCTATTTCCCGTGCGAACGATAACGGGGCCCCAGAACCTGTCAGTGAGTGCTGCGTGCTGCAAAGATTTTGAATTCCGGAGATATTTTGAAAAAAAGCGTCTAAACTTGGCTCACAAGTGCTCCATTTTATTTTGTGGTTGATTATGATCTTTGTACAAATCGTAGTTTTCGTTTTAGCCGTAAAGTTAATATGTTTACGATACTATTCATATTCGCCGGCATGAAAACAAACCATTACTGTGTATTTGTGGGCAGTCACGTGGGTCAGGTCGACCAATAAAAATGCGACGGGCAGGGCATGGTAATATAATTTCAATTCATTCTTTCCTCCTATTTTGCACAAGAAAGGTTTTACAAATTCATTTTGATCTGTTACTTAAAGTTCTGCATTGAAACATTAACCCAGCTTTTGACGATAAAAACACTTTACGATACAATTATTCACGTAAGCTTACAGTGGTTACAATCATTCGAATCGTTTTACCAATCGTGACTTTCACAACTGGATGACATGATAATCGCCGCGTCCCCTCTGATAAAGGTCCGAACTGTTAGTTATCTTTGACGTCGTTTATTCCTCCAAATCAACCACTGTGCCGGGAAATCATTTTATCATTGGCTTATGTCAACTAGCATTGATTCAAAATTCACATTAACATGATCTGGTATCATTTATTGCAAATTTGATAAGAATATCCATTAGCATATGGTTCAAACTCTTTCGGGTTTGGTCAGTGATTTTTTCCATTTCTTTAATAGTTTCAGTACAAATCGAATGACATCAGAGGAAAGAATATTTGCAGTGATATCGGTCCCACATCGGAAGCTTTGTTTTCAATGACGATTCAAATTTTACCTAAATTTTCTAGGACAATTTTATGGGTTAAAATTTCATTTAGTAATCGTTTCTAATGTAACTTATTTTAATTTTAGCAAGATTTGTGTTATGTTGTTGGTGATAAATACTGCCAAAACGTTTATCAAATATCAAACCATTTTTCTGATCTACGGCAGCTCGCCACCGGTAGCCCACATCAAACATATTTTGTGACTCATCTTCACACCAGTCTGTGGAGCATATAATTTTCACAAGTTCGTACTTCGGAGAAGCTTCTTAAAAATGGTAAAAATGCAATCGGTATAAGTAAAACGGAGGTCTGGGCAACTGTCAATGATAAAAATACAAATTATCCAATATTGTGACTTCATCGTATTCATCGCTTGAATATGGTACGATAATATGAATTCGACGATATTTCGGACATTCTGACAGTCAGTGTTGGCTTTTAGAGTTATATTTTGAAAAACTTCAGATATTTGTTCGTATGTGGACATTTGGAAACATACAAGATGGCAGAAATTTTACGGTTGGAAAAAAAAATCAGTAGTGGTGGTATTTCTTGAGTTAGTTTGACCGATTCTTTGTCACAGCCGTATTTTCTCGCTCATCTCATGTTTGTTGCCGTGTTGAATGTGCGTTCTCATTTGTTTCAAGTTATTCCGATGGCTTTTTAAAACAGCATGTGACTTAAGGGTGATCGAGTCACCTGCTACGTCATCATAGCTGCAAACAATAGAACGCGAACTCTACGACGCGACGCGCGCGTCCACTGTATGTGACCGTGCTCATTGTAAAAATTACGCTGTCTTCATACGACTTGATGTCAGAGCTTTTAGCATGAAAGCGGGCGTTATTAGTGATGACTGAATGATCATTATACTATCAAGTTTTAAGTTTAAAATATTTGAATGTTGATTTATTTACAAAGCTTGCTACTCCGTGAAAATCGCCGTATACGAGCTACAACCTAACCAAGGAGGTCTAAAACGGGCACGTCTTGTTTTGTAAGTATGTCGACCACTTAACTATCCATACAAAAACACATAGTTTTTCAACATGAAGAAGATTTTACTCCAAAATCAGCCGCCGACCATTTAGCCTCTGTTGGAAACGGTTTTTTTTTGCCTGTTTCAAACATCTGTTCATCGTTCAGGGACGCGCAAAGGTTTTAATTCTGAAACATTAGCAATGAAAATGGGGTCAATTACACTACAAAAATATAGTAACTAGTGTACGTGATGGCGTAGCTTATCTTTTGTACGGCTTGGTGTGACAGCGATACTTCTACAAGAACGACAGCTGAAAGAACTTACCCTTGCCACGTCATTAGGAGAATACACTTTTTTTATATTGTCGATTGAAAAAATGACTCTTTTCTGTGTGAATTAGGCAACATTTTTTTCATCATCAATATTCCTTCCTAATTTGACCAATATCATGTCCAGGCCGCTAAACCACATCATTGCCGAGGTAGACAGACCTGTCCCGTGAGCTAAAAGGAATAGTTGGCGATATATTTTGCAAAACGGTCAAAAATGGTTGGAAACAGAAACCTATGTGTCAGTACGGCCGAGGCAAAACCGGCGATCACACAGACTGGGAACAGAGAACGAAAGCGGGGTTGTCAGGAAAGGTGGTGACTTATTTTCTAAAATAAAGTGCTTTGTCTGGTTGTGCTAGTGAATCAATCTAATTTATTTGTGTAGTGTATGTTGGTCTGTGGGTCAAAGTGCGTATACAGTGGACGATGTTTTGCCAAATGTTAAAAAAAACATTGGAAGCACGGCCATACTCTTCAAGTTGGGGGAGATATTGATATCATAGTCTTTCCAACAAAACGAGAATGCCTTGGTGATAACAAAGGCGATGAATCGGTTGAATAGAAAAACTTTTCGGACATCATATTTTTACATGTCAATTTTTGATAACGCAGCTCATCTATTGTACTGTCAGGGAAGTGAACTACACGCATTGTTTATGTAGTCAGTCAATATCGGGCCTCGCCTTGTATGCTGGAACTCGGAGTTCACGACGATATGAAGTGGGATTCGATTGAACGTAAACCGTCCAAGTGCCGGCAAACGGTATTCTTCCGTCACTCTACTGGGCGACTCTCCTTCGATATATGTTAATGTTGTCATGCATGCCCTTTCTATAAATATATGATAATTTAAGTCAGCCGGAATTACATTACCGCCTTGCTGCACCATGCAAATTTACATTCAGCGAACAGTGCAATTTTTTGGGAAACACTGAGTTCTGACGGCCAGCGCAGCAACCAGGATTAAGAAGGTAGCCCACCGTCTGTGTCCCACTAACAGTCGATAGTAAGTAAACCTATAGCTATCTGCAGTAAAGTAGGTCGGGCTCCTTTCTGCAGCTAATTAACTTATTGATCGTACCGTTGTCGGCCATGGCCGTGATCAGGGAGCAAGCAGATTACATTGCCAACGCTCAAACCAGTACGTAAAGACTAATTATATACAATGCAAAATAACCAAACACTCAAGAACAGCGTAAAGCTTGATCCAGCCTGATCGAGCCGAGCTTGAAAACATATATCATACTTGCTCTAAGTGAAGGTATGGTTACTTTCAGTTAAACAAACGCGCGTGAACGTAGCGGCACACGTGGAATTAAACGACACTGACTTTTAAGGGAGCATTCGTTATTTACGTGGAGGGGGGGGGTTGGTGGAAATCAGGGGGGGGTGACTTTTACAAAACCGCTTTTTAGGGGGGGGGGTCAAAATTTACAATCAATGATTGAAGGGGGGGTCAAATTTTACAAAGGTTTGTATTGAGTTATGGAAAACAAAATTGACTTTGGAATTTCACCGAAATGTTGCTTGTGTAACCGATGTTTCGAGACGGCAGAATAATAACCGACCGAAGCTCAGCCAAATTTATTTCTCTAGCAGGGCCAACAAGTCCGAGACTGGCGTTAACCTCTCTAGAGCAGCAACAGAGCATGTAGCCCTGAGTACAGGTCTGTGTGTTCCTGGCGTATACGGCCTCCACCACAGCCCTGCAATGGTCTGTGGAGATAACTGGGGTCTCTGCAGCGAGATTCAAAATGGGGATCTCCATGGGTAAACAACTTGTCGAGTATGTTATGTTTCAGAAAATGAGCGGTTTTGGACGTTAGGAGAAGTCAATCGCATCTTTTCTGGGATTGGTTAGGAGGTAAAGGTAGGCAGGGAAAGGATTTTGCCCCAATAGAGCAGAATTTCGGCCAAAAAGACAGTTTAGTCTTCATTGCAGTCCAGATCCAGGCCGCAGAGACCTCAAGTCTGTTCAAAGACCATTGCAGGGCTGTGGTTGAGGCCATACAATGCTGGGAACACACGTGCACACACCTGTACGCAGGGCTACACAGCATGGGGCATTAAATGAGGAACAACACACAGTCATATAATGTAACAAACAACTTCTGTATATTACTATATTGTGTCAAATATCGGGGTCTACATATAAAATAGTAAAACCGTACTTCAAAACTATAAATATTACTCCATGGTAACAGTAACCGTACTGATCGACCTCCGACGGCAGAGTCGAACACACTTTCAGAACAAAAACTCTGTTCAAACCCTTTCTAAATGCTTAACAATTTCTATGGAAAACTTAACGTTACCGCAGAGGTACCTCAGACTTGACCATGCGGCTGGGAAAAACAAATAGTTCACATGCGACGTTAACTAATGTTCGATGATGAGCACAATTGTAAGTCCGTGTAATGTCTGCACATGAAAGTCGGCGACAACACACGCAATTTACTGCTAAGCAGCGTCCAGTTCAGCTACCACGGGAGCAGCCATCTTAGATCTTTGTTTACACTTCCGGTCGGGACATGCCGAACTAATCTGAAGTCTTCCTCTGCTAACTCCGCGCATCGACAAAAGTTCAGTGGAACGATCATAAATAATGTTCTCATGACAATCTCAGACATCTGACTGAACTCATAAACGGAATAAAGTTCACAGTTAACACACAATTTGCTGCAGAAAGACCAGCTTTCAACTTGTGGTGATATTATCATCTTAGCGTGCAGTGCGTATATTGCAAATATACAGCACGAAAAACCTGGATGCACATTGAGACAAGTGCATTGCTCAACGGCAACAGGCAGAATTGCAAACCTTAACATAAAGGCTGTCACTAGAGGGCTCACTCTCGTGGGGTGTAATTAACCAAAATGACACATTTTAATGCAAATATACAGCACGGCTTTCACTTGTGTGAGCAATGTTCGTTCCATCGACTAAAGTAGAGGATGGCGTAGGGTTTAAATAAACAGTCCGATCCGCATAAAATTCGATCTCTGCCACTCACCGGTTTCTTTACATATCTGCTGACTTGAGTAAGACTCAAAATAGAGAAATATCTGACTTAAAAACACACGCTGACACTCAAACCTTCCAGTGCCAGTGCAGCATGCAACGGAAAACACTCTCTGGAAAGTTCCCGTCTTGGACTCCCTAGGTATACAGTGATAACACACAAGAACTCCCAGGCAAAATAGAAAATACACAGGTCCTCCATACATAATCTATGAGAAGCTATAAATAATTTCTTTTAAATACAAAACTGGCTAAATCTGTCTATTTATAGACTCTTGATTATTGATATAAATGTACTTTATAAGACTGGGGTAGTTACCAGTGCATGTGTGAGCAAGAAATTTGATTTTGGAATTTCAGAGAATTGTTAATTCACTATCTTGTCAGAGGAAACTATGAATAATTTTTTTCCAATATAAAACTAGTTAAATCTGTGTATTTATGTAAGCTTGATTATTGATATTAATTTACTTGATTAGACTAGGGTGGTAACAAGTGGATGTTTGTGCAAGAAATTTGATTTTGGAATGTCACCGAAATGTTGATTCACTATCTTGTCTATATGGAAACTATGAATATTTTTTCCAATATAAAACTAGGAAAATCTGTGTATTTATGTACTTTTGATTATCGAAATTGGTGTACTTGATTGGACTAGAGCGAGTACAAGTTCATGTGTGCAAAAAAATTTATTTTGGCATTTCACCAAAAATTTTGATTCTCTAGTATGTGAGGAAACTTTTTCAGCCCGGGGCCACAGGGTGCGAAGGGTTAATGAATCAAATCTGATGATTTTTTTTTTCATGGGGGGGGGGGGGTCACATTTTACAATTGATGAATCGAGGGGGGGTCAAATTTTAGAAATTTGATTTGGAGCGGGGGTCACTTTTTACGTTTCATTTGTCGCTCAAATTCCACCAGCCCGCCTCCCCGTAAATAACAAATGCTCCCTAATTGACTTAGATATCTCATTAAATTTGAAATCAAATGATGTGAATATATACTGCCTTTCAGAAACTGTAGAGATTCGAATGAGTATTGTACATGCTCTAAAACTCATGTTTTTTCAACAAAATACAATCGGCAGTGTGGCCTAATTTAGATCCTCCCCAAACTTGCATATCGACGCAGTCATTGTGTTATATCGTATAATAAACACTATATACCGCATCAATACTACGGTAAAATGACCTTCCTATTGTTCGGTACAGCGCCGCCGTAGTTATAATCTCTGCCATTGTGATTGTCAATAGCAACATGTATTGCAAGATTGCTGTGCCAAGAGAGAGAAGTTTCGATATCAAAAACAGTGGACATAGGACTCCGCGAGGCAAAATGCAGATCAATACTCTTCAGTTTATTTCTGCTAGATATGCTTCGATATGTCGGATTATTGAAACAAAGCTGGAGAGTTATTACAGCCAATGTTCACAATACTGCAGACGGCATGTTAGTGTCGCTTAATTCTAGACCACACCATTGAAGCGTAGCATCTTCAGGTAGTATGTGTAATATATACAGTGTCGGATCTAAACGCGGCTTTGCGTCATTGAAGAGCATCGTCGCTGGCGTTTGCAAAAAAATATAAAAATAATAAAAGTATCGTGGCGACTGATTGACCCTCTTAAAGGTGTGAAATTGTGACGACATGATCTCGCACGCAAATAACAGGCAAGTCACAATGTAAACACTGTAATATCGCAAATGAAGATGTTCTGACGGTACGCGCACTGAAATGACTGACGAGTTGATGAACAGCGTTTAATGAACGTCGAGACTTAAATTCCCCTTTGTGATTCCCTGGTGTAGCCGTTTTTCTCTGTGTACGCTGATTGACATGGTACAATCTAAAACGTGATTGGCTTAGTATTTACTTTATAGCATATTGACAGATTCAGTTGTTGATCAAGATCTTCACGAGCTTTCAAACTGAAAGCTTTACTCCACATACTATTGTACTCCTGCAGACTAGCCCAATTCAACAAATTTGTTGACGAAAGTTTGTTCAAATTTCACGGATTATGTCGTGTTGCAAACCGATATCTGGTCGTAAAGGTGAAACAGCAACGGAAGATGACGAAATGGCTGAAATCAGTAAATCAGATGCCTTTGGAAATTTTGCAAGCATTGACCTAATCGATGATGAACGTCTAGACCTTGGCGGCGTTGATACGCAGCCACATGACGTCGGTAGCTCTTCTAAAATTGATGAGGGGATTGACACAGAACCATTTCTTCGAATCTGTCGAAACTCGAACAGGAGAATTTCAACAAAGGTGGTTGAAGGATTGCTTTCTTGGCCAGGTTATTCTGAGGAAGACGACAGTTTGAAGTGCCAACATTGTATTGAAGGTAAGAAGAATAATGATCTCTGTTCCAAAGGGGTACGAAACTTTGTACAACGACACTGGCTCTTCATGTTTCGTATGTTAACCATCAAAAAGCGTTGTCTGAAATGAGGATAAGATCAGCTATTTAAACTTCGGCACATTCGGCAATTTGTGATTTGATTATTGAAAATGCTGTTGGTAATGTCCGTACAAGCCGTTATAAGCTTACGTATCAGTCCTGATAGATGAAAGTCCTGATATATCTGTGTCTAAGAAACGTAACAGTGAGCACATACACGAATCATCCACAGACTTTCAACCGCGGACTTTTTTTTTTTTGAAATTTTCTGCTTGCAAGTGGACACGGTACAGCGGAAGCCGTATATATAAGAAACTATGTGCTGCTCTGGATGCCTGCAATGTAATGCCTGACAAAGTGATGGCGTTGGCGATGGACACAGACGGACTGTCCGTAATGACGGGTTTTAAAACGGATGTCAATGTTAGGCTGAAGACAGACAATTGCTATTGGTGCCAGTGAATAGTCAGGGTGCTGCTGCAGTTCCATATCGCCATTATGTTTATAAAAATAGCGTCAATGATGACACTGTTGCTTCTCAATGCATTGAGATGCAAGGAGAGAGGATTTGGGAATGTTGCTGAGAGAGATGCAAAAATAGAGTTGAAATGTGAAACTATGGACAACCATGCCTGCCTTATATGATCTAATATCATGTTGTGCTGGGCATTAGATATGTTGTGCTGGGCATTCAATATATTGTGCTGGGCATTCAATATGTTGTGATGGGCATTCGGTATGTTGTGCTGGGCATTCGATATGTTGTGCTGGGCATTTGATATGTTGTGCTGGGCATTCAATATGTTGTGCTGGGCATTTGATATGTTGTGCTGGGCATTTAATATATTGTGCTGGGCATTTGATATTTCGTGCTGGGCATTCAATAGGTTGTGCTGGGCATTTGATATATTGTGCCGGGCATTCAATATATTGTGCTTGGCATTAGATATGTTGTGCTGGGCAGTCAATATATTGTGCTGGGCATTCAATATGTTGTGATGGGCATTCGGTATGTTGTGCTGGGCATTTGATATGTTGTGCTGGGCATTCAATATGTTGTGCTGGGCATTTGATATGTTGTGCTGGGCATTTGATATGCTGTGCTGGGTAATCGATATGTTGTGCTGGGCATTCCGTATGTTGTGCTGGGCATTTGATATGTTGTGCTGGGCATTCAATATTTTGTGCAGGGCATTTGATATGTTGTGCTGGGAATTTAATATATTGTCCTGGGCATTTGATATGTTGGTTATATAATGGTAATTACTTGTATACCCATGATGCAATAGTATTGGCATGCTCAGTAAACCCCATACAAACGATCAGTGTATGTGCTAGTTTGAACCATCATGGGCTCTTCCATGAAAGATATTCTTGTGCGCCTGCAGATTGGGCACCTCAGCAACAACTTTGAGATTGAACAGGTGACCCCAGATTTGGTCTGTAAACTGTCAGTAGCAGAAATGGAGAAGCTAAGAATGCGCAATAGGGCAGACATAATGGCACTGCGTGTTGCATGCTCAACCAGTGGAGGTAGGACACCAACAAAAACCTTTGGATCTCATGGCGGTGCCCAACAATTTGATATTCCAAAGTGTACCTTAGAACACTTTTTAGATGAAGGATTTACAGTAGATTAAGTGGCATCTATGTTATCAATTTCAGAAAGCACCATATACTGCAGAGTGACACTACATGGACCGAGCAAAATGAAATTCTCTGATATTTCTGATGCTGATCTAGATGATATTATCAGGAAACTGAAAATGTGATCAAACATGTGTTGCAAGAAAATGGAGTAAAAGTTCAAAGGAAGAGGCTCTGAGAAAGGATACGCAAGGTAGATAAAGCTGGAGTAAATTCCAGGAAGAAAGGCCGTTTACAAAGGCACATATACAATGTAAAGGGACCAAACCATTTACGGCATATTGACACAAACCATAACGTGATACGATGGCATTTTGTAGTATTTGGTGGAATTGATGGGTTCAGCAGACTACCAGTCATCTGGTACTGCAGTGACAACAATCAAGCAACCACCTTGCTTGGGCATTTTAAGACTGGTGTACAGAATTTTGGTTAGCGTAGTCGTGTGAGATCTGATATGGGGCTGGAAAATGTACTGATAGCTGAGTACATGATTGAGAGAAGAGGAACCAACAGAGGTAGCATAATTACATGCAAAAGTGTCCATAACCAGAGGATAGAACGGTTATGGAAAGATGTATATGAGGCTGTACTGAGCCTTTATCACCAACAATTCCACTTCATGGAAGAAAGAGGGATACTCGATCCACTAAATGCATCGTATATTGCGGCTCTTCACTATGTCTTTATGCCTTGAATAATTGAGAAGTTGGAAAGCTGAGAAAGGCTTGGTCTCGACATCGCATGCGGACAACAAAGACTTCACTACTAGGTATGTGGATATCTGGTCAGATGCAAAATCCAATAGGGATTGAAGAGTCTTAAATTGGTTTGTACGGTGTAGAGGGCATTGCCAATGAAGATGCAGAGTACCAACTCAATACCAATCATCGAACCTCCACAGTTTCACATGAGCCAGCATTGTTTACAGGCACTATCTCAGCAAATTCCTGCCAATTGGACTTCAGACAACTATGGAACTGACATCTATAACTTGGCTGTTCAGCTCATACAGAACTAATCTGACTGAATTCAGTAATGTTGATGCAAGAAAATTAAATCCATATAAAAACAAGGAAACATGTGTTGCCTAGTTTAATGATAAAGACTCAGCAGTAATTAAATTAACTTTTGATGCTTGATGGGAGTTTAAATGGTCTTTACAGCCACTTAATCTAAATCACGAATGTAGACTAGTATTGAAGTGGCATGTTGACAATACTGTATTCAAGTTGAATGCTAGTGCACATGCAGAGATCAATGAATGCTTTGAAGGAAAACACTTAGAATTTAATACAATGCAAATTGGAATCTGTCATTACAATATTCATGAGATTATGAGAAAATAAAACCTGAGATCAAAGCATCGCTTTCACATTAGATCTTGGCTCCCTAAATTGATTATTTACGCTAAATAGAAAGATAAAACTATTTCGTCCCTATGTGCAAAAAATCAGACCTGTAACTACTGCCAGAATTAGATATATAAGGTACAGGAAATGGCCAGTCACATGACATTTTATCGATAAACTTTATCACCATAATTGTCCCTGTATACCAAAAAGCACACCTCTAACTCTTGCAAGCCAAGAACTAGATGTGTACATAATTAATGAGGTACAGGAAGTAGCCAGTCACGAGACATACTATTACAAATCTCTGTTCCAATACTTTTCGCTATATACCAAAACCAAAAACCACACCTCTAGCACTATTTGCAAGCCAAGAATTAGATATGCACATTATTTATGGGGTAAATTATGATTTGAGGTTCAACGGCAACCCCAAAATTTAGGTGTGCAGTTTGATCCTCCTGCTGACATAGTTCACAAGACACCAGCCTTCTTGGACTCTTATATTGAGTAGAATGAGATATGGTCATGGCTCAGCCGCAGAAGTATAGGGCAGGTCAATTGGGTCATTGAAAATAAGAAGAACAATAATTAACCGCATAAAATTGTCATTACCTGTGACTTTGAAATTTGGCATTGAGGCTGGTCTTATGGTCTACAAAGATTGTGTACAGAATTTTGTTTAATTTTTATTCTATAATTATATTTTTTTTTGCAAATGAGATGAATTTCAAACTTTCAATGTGAGACGGTGGCAAGGTCATTTGACCAGTCAGAATTGTAATAAAATAAAAAATGTTGTATTTGAGTTTTTACGCCTTTACCAAATTAAATATTGCGACGTTGTTGGAATGGGAGGCAAACCTGGGGGGAAATATAAAACAACCAGAATGAATACAATAGGTTTCTGAGTCAAAAAGTATCGAAGCCCTAAAATTTTAATGGACACACAAAGTTCACACAATATTGTCAGCGGTTCTTGTAGATCGCTGGAACTTATTTTTACACGAGAATTATTTGCAAGGCACATGTCTCCATCTTTGTTATCAAAGGTCTAATTGTACAGCATGCATGCCTGCAGCCTTGAAAATTACTACAGCAAGGTTTATCTGATCATCAAAGGCAATGCCTTTACAGTCAACATAATGCATTTCAGCCCTTAAAGGCACATGAGCTGCACTTTTGGCATTATTTGAATGATTTTATATTTTGATTAAACTAGTTTGTAGAAACGTTCTTACTCAGCAATGTTTACTCAAGTATAATTATCCACTGATTTGGACTGCATAGAGAGGTTTCGGTAAGATGGGTGCCGCACCCAAAATGAAAAGGCCCATGGACACATTTGAATCTTTAAAATACAACTTGCAGCAACCGACTGAAAGAACAGGAAAAGGATTCACTCCATTTTGATAAAATAATTTCCGTTTTTTGCCCATTATGGCAAGATTTTTGCGGAGAATTTAAAATGAAAATAAACTCTGTTCAATTTCTTACCAATTCTGCCATAAGATAATATTGTTGAGGCATAGCTTATGACTTTATCGTTCAATTTGAAGATTGCAATGAATATCTGAGGAAACTGGAGGTACCTTGAGGTTGGACAAATTTTGCATAGTTGCAGCTCATGGGCCTTTAACATTCAAACTGTAACTTCAAAAATCACAAACACATGCATGTTGCCATGTAGCAGCATACACTATATTTTGACCAAACCAGTCTCTGTCATTTCTTTGCATCAATCTAATGAAGTACAAGTGTTAATTGGCTATAAAGGGTATTTGAGTCCATAGTAGTAAAACTATTTAATCAGAGATGTTTTCTAAAACAAACATTGAACAAAAAAGCTGAAAGCATTGTTACCAAGGCCCAAACATGGTGGTAATTTGCATCAAATCATTTTTTTTATTGCCTACCTTATATTTGTAATTCAGCTACGAGGTGCCATTAACGACTTATACCACGATAAATCGGAAGGTGTTTGTTTTTAGTGTCTGCGTCAGGCTAACAAATAGCGTATTTCGATCCCTGATTAATCCACCTAATAAATGATTATGGATATCATCTCCTCCCGGAATAGAAAACCCTGTCAAAGTAGATGTATATAGCCGTTAAAATTGTAAGGCAAGAGCAGGTGATTAGTTGGCAAAGTATTGACAATCATATTTTAAGGAACTGCTTGTAAAGTGTTTGCAGTCCAATAGAATGTGAACCTCCACCCTGCTTTGTTTATACAGCCTCACCCCTAACACACAATTGACTAAATCAATTTTCAGTCATATGATGCCAAACACTTTAATCAAAAATTAAGAATAACATTGAACGTAATCTGAGGCCGTATATAACTCGATGCATATTCACATCTGTATCTTGCCCGGACGGTGTTTGTTTTTAGTGTCTGTAAAGTGTGTGTTAACGCTATATATTAAACTTACGGCAAAACATGCCACGACAACATGCCGCCTCAGTGAGGTTATGTAAAAAAGTGTGCTTTGCATTCCGTACACAGGATGAAAAGCCAAATTTAACATTTTTTATGCAATTGCATAAATTTGCATAAAGTTGGTCAGCTCCTTTACGCACCTTTATGCAGTGCATAAAGGTGTGTAAACATGGTGTCAGTGGTGGTGCCTATATGCATCTTTATGCACTTGTATAAAAGGGTTTAATGGCTCACTAAAATTATGCACCTTTATGCAATCCAATAAAGTTGCATAATTTTACGTGTGAGGTAAAGATTGTAAAACAACACTGAGGATGACAATTTACAGTCTCTACAAATTGGAAAGGACTATATGTGTTACAGAATAGCTGGATGTATAGTGAGAAACATCTAGTTACTTCCCTGGGCTCACATTTCTAACGTTCACTCTACCAATCTGGAAACCATCTTGAAGGCTTAGGGTTTGCACTTTGGAGTCCCCGCACTGTAGAAGACACATCCCCCTCCTTTAATTCTTATCATTTTGCAACTGTCTCTTTATCTTTCAACTGAAATAAAGATTGCGTTTTGTATACCACAGTATATGTTGTTGCAGTCATGAAGAAGATAGTGATAGGTCAGGCAATGGCAAGTCATGCACGGCTCTGATTCATTGCTCCATTGTCTCAAGGTGTAAATGGCCATATGTCATTAACATATCAGAAAGGTTGCCATCGATATCGCCACGGCAGTTACACATGGGACACTTCCCTTTTCGTCATCTTCATTCAAATGACAAATGTGTGGAGTCAGTAGATGACTGCCTATCTTGTGATAGTATTTGGTAGCCAGTATCAGACAGTTTGTGTTCGTGTCGGCTGCACAGACGATCTGCCCTCTTGCGAGTTCGACTTTGTGAAAAAAAAAGATATGACCTGCGACCAAAATTGCTTATTTGACACATAACCAGGAGACCTGCATTTCATTTTGCACCGGTATGTCATGAAGAAAATAGTGATAGGTCAGGCAATGGCAAGTCATGCAGGGCTCTGATTCATTGCTCCATTGTCTCAAGGTGTAAATAGCCATATGTCATTAACAACAATCAGGAGGAACCCCTTGAATGTATAAACAAAAGCGGTTTTCTTGCTTCAGTCACTGTTGCTAGAAAGTTTAACTGAAAATAGACTTTGTTCAAGTCTGCAATTTACATCAAATTCTTGTAAACTTGTTTTCTTTTAAAAGTTGATTGAACGCATTGTCATGGAGTTGCACCCGAAATCACATTTGCAGGATCGCTGTCAGCCCTACTGCACTATGGATGAAAAAGGAATGTCATAAATTTGGAAGATTTTTGTGATGCATAGAAAATTATCAGTGAAGTTTGTGTGTGTGTTTGTGTGTGTGTGTGTGTGTGTGTGTGTCCCTGGACGTACCACAGATACGTCCATGGAGTGTCTTGGCCGTCCTGATAATGATGGCAGCCATGACACAGCTGAAAAGGCCAGCCTCGACAAAGATAAAATAATAGGTGTGAAAGGGATTATCAGGCCGTCCTGTACCCTTACATCCATGACTGCACAGACTCCACTTCTAGTGCGTTCTACAACTTTTAAGAACGTCTACACTCAAAAAAGTAACTTGAGTAGTTTTGCGTGAAATAAAGATGACCGTGATAGCCGTGATTGAAACAGCCTTTGTTTGCTGTGTTACTCGACCTCAGCCGACTACCATGGCAAAAGTCGGAGACTGCTGAGACGGGAAGACCATTATCAAATTTGAAAATTGTGAATGTATCGGTCATTTTATCTAGATGATTTAGTGTCCTTTTCGATATTAAGTGGTCGAACCAAGGCCCCGGTATGCACTCTGTGGTCAAAATGCATATGCAGTACAGTCAGGGTGACGTGTGCAACACAGACAAGGGGAATTATTTGTTTGTGTGTGCAACAAGCATTGTCAGGGCAGGGACTTCCCTAATTACCGTGGTCAATGTCAGAATGTGGAGAGGTTGCCTGATGTCCTCCCTCATTAAGTGTATGCAGACTGTGTATGGCATAATGTTATGAACACTCTGGTGCACGAATGCTTCAATCGTCGTTTGTGTGCAGAGGGTCTGTGCCTTGACGAAAACTCTATGATACAACTTCTCATTTGCATCGTGGGGGTTTCGCATAGTTACTATCAAGTCGCCCGTGCCCTGGCGAGTGCATAGCAATTATCTGGCGAATCGACTACCTTTCAAAATCGAACAAGGAATGTTTTAAAATGATGAGTAAAATTAAATGCTGAACACAGAATCGACAATACTGTAAATACTTTGCTGTAGCTGATGGCACAAGTAATTTGAAATACTCTCAAAGCGAACCTACTATAGTCTTAGTTTCCATATGAGTAAATCGCTACAGCCAGCCATCGGTAAGCATGAATGTGAAAAGATACATCAATGCTGTAAGGTCAAATTATTTTGCTCTGGTAGGTAATTAAGATTGTCTTTTTTTTTAATTTTTCCTAGTGCTTCCAGTGTACCAAGTATTTTCTGGTCAGATTTTAGAGTTGCAAACGTTGTATCTCATATAACGGTGTGACCGCCAGGTTTGCCTATTTGGTATGTAAGTGTAAGAGTATCAGGGATAGACTTCTCAAAGTCTGTGGGCATATCAAAACATAATAAATTGAAGGACTAAACATCGGCAAACCGTTGTGCTAATGGTAGGCTATTTCGTGGATCGTGGAGTGAATGGCGCTTGGTCAGCAAGTAACTCAACTGAAGAGAAAGCGCGACTGGGGCCAGTCTACATCAGGGACTGTGTTCCGTTAATAAATTCTGGGCTAAAATTTCCCAGGTTTAGAATAAAACTGGATCTAATGTGCCTATCAGAGATCAAGAAGTATGACGCTTGATTGTGAAATACTAGTGCATGTTGCTTTCTAATGCTGAATTCTCATTGAGAAAACAGAACAGTATTAGGAACTTATCATGCTCTTCATATGCGCTGCAGGTTTCATCATGATTGGTACACTTTGCAAAACAGACTTTCAATTTACAGACATCAAAATATTTCTATATGTTTCTGACATATTAAAGTACAGCGCCCGGAGTTCCCGCTGAAAATATTAACATATGGATATCTCCGAGATATATGTCTGATATGTGAAAGGCATGCTGAAAGTATGTTTGATATTTTAAAGTAAGGCTGAAAATATGTTTGATATTTTAAAGTAAGGCGCCCGAAGGGCGCGCCGACAACATTTTAAACATACGAATATCTCTGACATATATGTCTGATATATTAAAGTTTCGTGCTTGGAGGGGCCTCTGAAAAATATGATTTTTTTATTGTTATTAAAGTTAAGCGCCTAAAGGGCGCGCCATGAATGCTACTAATTGATGAAATTTTTCGCTTGCACGATGCACTTTAGGCAAGTATGAGCCTGTGTCGAAATTTTTAAAACACACTGAACTCCCCTCCCTAATTGGGCATTCAAAAACATAGTGACCCCTCTTTCACCATAGTCAAAAACAGGGTGACCCTCATGAATCCACTGCCCCCCCCCCCCGCCGAATAAACTGACCAGTCCCTTATTATGAATATTGTACAACTTTAGCAGTATATGACTTCCAAAGAATTCCTAAGACAGACACGTTTTATAACAACTTGGTAGCCTTACAATCCATCATAATCTTTCGCAAAATGTGCTCGTTCTTCAGACCGTGCTTCAACCACATCAAAAATCGACTCGGGGCGAGTCAAGGCTGTTTACCGGCATTGCTACTGTTGCTAGCTTCAATTTTGCGACCGTGACCGTGCCGATGATATACGATGATGGATTTCATAAAAAAAGTGCTAGAATTTCGCTTTTCCAGGCCGTCAGTACAGGTTGGTAGTTTTTGTATGAGACCGATTTCAAACCATGTTCAGAATTGATGAAATAAACAGATATGATCTCCAAAAACCGTTTTTATTCAATTGATTATCACCTTTTTGCGTTGACCTCGCTGTGTGTATCCACATTATCGTTCGGAAAGATACCGGTATATCTCCTATATACGTAAGCTGACATGGAGAACATCGTCAAAACTACAATATTTCTGCAAAGTCGCAAAATATATTGCACCACCTTGGTGAATGATACACGTCCTTGTATGTTCGTCAGAAACTAATTTCAGTAGGTTAGGTAGGATACGACATCGGTCAAATGAGGATGAAATATTGTACTGCAGTTCTTTCTTTCAATTTATTTTTCTTTCATGTGCTGTATTATTCTCAATTCCCTCCATCCTACTTTTGAGCATAGCCGGCGTGTACATAGCAACATTGTTGGTGTTGAAATGAATCCAAATCTGGCTATTGCAACAGTAAGAATGTTGTATGTAGGCCTACAATAAAGAAATTGTTACAAGATGCACGATTGGCTGTATCTGCACATGCAGTATCAATGTTAATATCAATGTTATACTAGCCACTTTGCACAGTTCAACCCGTCTAACATATTTTACACACGCAAACACATATCTACCAAGCAAGATCATAGAAGAGATATCGTTTATTTAAAATAGTTATTAGGAAATCACATGCAACAAAAAACGAATGAATTCTTCAAAACCGTCCTCAAAATACAAGCAATAGGCCTATACTTCATATGACTCACACACGATTATTTCCCAAAGTTTTAATTAGGCCAAATAGCTCCTATTTTGGCACCATTTTACAACTGGTATAGCCACAAACTGATGACGTCAAAGGTGTGCGTACTTATGGAAAGAGGTCAAAGGTTACGTTCTAAAAGGGGCGATAAATTATTTTGGGGGTAAGAGTTAGGAATGGGGGCTTGGAAACTTAGGGGGAAATGATTGAAAAGAAGGGTCCCAATTTTCACTATTGCTGTCTATGCTCTCTCTAATTCTACTACTATCTCAACTCTATCTATGTCTATGTCTTCTTCAGCCATCTATACACCTATGTGGAAGAAACAGTTGTTTAGCGAGAGAGAGAAAGCATTAATTATAAAGTTAGTATATTTTTATAACACCTTATGCTACTGCCGGGACTCGAACCCAGGACTTTCAGCATGTGAAGCACTACCTATAACCTGTACTCCACGAGAACAAGTTGCAGGAAGGGGATGCAATGTTTAATATAAACATTAGTATGATAATGGTGAACAGGAACTGGTTAATTTATAATGTTCACATTTAATGCACATTTAAATTCATTTACGTATTTTCTTTCTTTTATTGAATTCATGGTAGTGTATTCGTTTCTTTATTGTTTGTCTTGATTTTTTTTATTTTCGTCTTTGTTGTGCACATAATTTTGTGATTTTTTTCCCATATTATTTGGTGTATTCACACAGTTATTGAAAAACTGTAGCTTCTTTAAGATACTTTATTTATTGTTACATGTGTGTTTGATATTTATTGTTGAATTGTTTGCGGCCTTTTTTTTTTACAATATAAAAGATATGTGTTCCATTTTTGACATAATATACTTTATATAAAAGATGTTCATCAGTTAGCATATGTGAAATGCAATATTTCATTCCTATTGTGGATGAAAATGTGAAGAACAATTCGTGAAACATACTACGACAATTACATTCTAAAATTCCGCCAAATGACGAAGTCAATTCAGTACTGAAGCGAAAAATAAATTGGCTGTCAATGTCACAATGCACGGTCCATACAGTCACTATCAGGGGCTTGTTACTTCGGTTTTCTACCAATTGACGAAGTGCATGAAGTACAGAAGTAGAACAAAATCCGCTACCAATATGATGTAGCGTCCATATTGTCAGTAGTATGAAGTCATTTCTTCATCAGGTTTGTGCATTACCAGTGTCACACATCACATCGACGTTAGTGGCCTCCTGAACTGTTGACTTTGTCGTTTTAGTTTTGACACCATCTGAAAACTTTGGCACAATACGCTAGCTGTTTAAAGTGCAGTGTTGGGTCGATGAAGGGGCAGTTAACTGAAAGGATAAAGAACTGAAATATGTTGAACAAGTGACATCCACGCGTCAGCTTTATCGCCGAAACGCTTCCGCCACATAAACTCATAAAGATAAGTTGGAAATAAATCTGAAGATGTGTACCCCACTCTTCGCTTGGCATGCATCCACATGCCTTCCACGGTGTTGGTGTGGGCGAAGGTTTGAGGATCCACAAAATGAAGAGAATGATTAACGGTCAAATGAGAGAACTGAGGAGACCTGGACAACGAAGAATAAGCCCTCCATTCATCAGAAATAATAGTAGAACCTGGACGAACAAATCGATAAATCAAAGGAATTAAGGTATTCGCATCACGCCGGTCAACAGAAATGAGAAAGCAAGCTGAAGAATCGCGATCGATGCCTCCAAAGACCCAGTGTCCATCACGGTGTCGACCCCGACTGTATTTGGACTTTCCGAACTTAGATTCATCAATTTCCACAATACAGCCGGGGCCACCAACCTGTTCGGAGACATGATCGCGAAGATAAAGAAAACAAATCTCACGACAGAAATTAAACCAATCCACAACAGATTTTGAAGAGATGGACAACTGAAAAGAAGTATCAGTAACTGAAAACTTAAAACACCAAAAATACATCAACTGTAGAATGGTGACAAAAGGTAAATGGCATAAATGAAACCAACTGTCAGTGCGGACTGAAATAGCCGCACCGCAAGAGCGGTCGGGACAGCACCAATGGTATGTATCCCGGCCACTCCGGCGACGCAACGTCATATCTCTGCCGCACTGACAGTTGCGCCTCTTGTGTAAAAGGCCATTCTTTTGACACCATTCTACAGCGGTTTGTTCATCCGGTGTGACTTGAAGAAATAAATCACGAAGAGTTAACGGAAAAGAACAACCAATTGCTCCCAACTGCACGCTGTGCCATGGTGTATCTAAAGAGAAAAAGATAGGAATGCATGAAACATTACAGCGCTAGGAGTGCATTATTGAGTATAAAACAGAAATCCTGGTGACGAATATTATTACTGTTTGACTTACGTATATTGTATGCCTTTGAAATTATAGTGAAAATATAGTGAAAGCTATCAGGTTCGTCTAATATTTCTGATAGCAGCAAAGCAGCCAGAAAGAGACAGTGTGCAGCCTATGCCGGCTTTTTATAGTGTACGGTGAAACAATGCAGGTGTGAATTTTAGTGTGTCGGAATAGTATGCAAATGAAAGCAGAGAAAGTTTTTTGGGGCCGTCATATCGATTGCTATTTGCATTTCAATGTACGCTGGTTTCTGTTACGTAAGATGATGCCGTCTTTGGCAAGTGCGGTATTGAAAAGGGGTCAATATGGCCATTGCCGTTGGGGTCAGTTTGTACATGATAAGAAATTTGCTGAATAAAACGTGAGAGAGGACATATTGTACCTGGAATGAGACGGAATTATTGCCGCGATCACATGAACTAACTAACCCTAACCCTAAAAAGTCTGTGATGGTCTTCATTTGCTTGATTTTGTGTCGGGTGAAGTACAGTGGGAGCCAGGAATTGGGGTTAGCTGACCAAATTGTCGGAACTCCGCTCGCTTCGCTCGCTCTGTTCCAACAATTTGGTCAGCTAACCCCAATTCCTGGCCCTCCTGTGCTTCACCCAACACAAAAACTAAGCAGTCGGAAATTGTGACAGTGATTTGACGAAAGTGCAAATTTATATTTTTTAACCTTATTAGATAGTCAGTGCCGCAAATACGGGGCGTCTGTGTTTTGTGTACGGCGATTTGACGTCATCAGTTTGTGGCTATACCAGTAGTAAAATGGTGCCACTATCTTTACCATCTTGAAAAAGATCTCGCCAAAGATCCGGCTCAGTGCACTGGTTATATAACACGGAATATTCATGAAGATAAAAATGCGTAAGCTGCTTTGTACATGCAGAGAGGCTGGACTTCAGCCTGATGCTAGGGGGTCAATGTGTTCAATGATGTACCTTTATCTGGCGAATCACGAAAATATGGTTCTGTTAGCAATATTTTTGTCTAACGAGAGCAAAAAAAATAACATTTTCTTCAAGATTGAGTAAAAACTGATAGTTATAATCAAATTCTTTGGCAAAGTTCATTTTGTGAATATTTGAGCACTTAAGGAGTCATACTCAGAAGACGCCATTGTTTAATTTGTTACGATAATGGCATGGCATGGCGTGGCGTCGCTACATCTGTACATCGTACCATTCCTAACCCGTGATCATGCCGTCAAGAATCTTCAGTTGTCGATATTTTAGCTTCTACTGACATGTCCCGTCGGTGTTTAGGAATGTCTGCTAAAGAGTCTACCCTTGAATTCCTGGACCATCTCGACGACTATGCGGTACGTTTGAATCTAGTGCCAGTGTGTCATCGACCGTGTCATGCAGTTACGACATGGTCCGACAAGCAGCTAGACGAAACTCGCCAAAACGGAAGAGAGTACCTCTTTTCCGCACCAGCGACAGGTCGACACACACTTCAAGCCCTCGATCGTCGCTGAGTCCTGCATCAGCTGGACGGCTCTATACCAGGTAAGCTTATGTATAGCTGCTGTCTTATTTTTAACCAGCCCAATTGTGTCTAAGATACGTCTACTCCTTCTTTTATAAACGTGTTCAGCAATGTCTGTATCCGGCAAAGTATTTAACGTTTGTTTGTTTTAAATCATCGATATTCCTGATAATTTCAATGAACATCGAATTTCAAGGTCACTTTATGCTAAATGTGACTTTTAGTGGTACATGTATGCACCCCGGGATGACTGTTGATTCATGTCAGGGACCGGACAAAAATTAAGGGCGGGGGTGGGGGGTTGGGTTGGTGTTTTTAAAGGCCTGTGTTGGCACCAGATTGTCTCAACAGAAAATTTACACACCAGATAACAATTTCAATGGAAAACAACAAGCTATCACCCCTCCAAAGTCATCTTACATACTAGAACAAAGGTAATTCCAGGGATCAGCAAAAGTGCCATTTTAAATCCATTGAAATAATGACCCTTCAAAAAGTGTTAGCAAGAAAAATATTATCCCTCCCAAATTTTTGTATGACCAGTGAGTCACAGTCTGTATTAATGATCAGGGCTTGACAATTCCTATCGCCTGATGCCCGGGACAAGTGAAATTTCCATTCGGGCAAGTCAAAAATAAAATCTGGTTGCCCGCTGGACAAGTTGTTTATACAACTTCTGGCGCAATCAACGCGAACCTAAGTTGCGGTTTGTGTACGTGTCGCCCAATTTGTGTTGTCGTTCACACAAAATAAATGTCAATCACTGACTTATTTTAGATACAATTGTGACGTTCTTCTGGGATTCACTTTGATGATCAACATGAAATTGTTTTATCATCCAATTAAAAAAGTCGCTTAAAATTTGGCGTAAACAGTATTTCTTTGTTGAATGCGGACTACTCCACCCCAACAAATAAGGTAAAAGATTGCAAAACCTAATCACATTGCTTATCGGCGATCGACCCTGCAGTACTTCAAAATCATTTATGCGGCCTCGCGAGGTAGATGAACATTGTAGGCAGATAGTTTGTGGAGTGATCGCTGTAAATATGAGTATTTTACGGTAATATTTCCACTAACGCAAACAAGGCATTGTGCATTTTCACGAGCCAGAGCGTAATTTCCGCTCCGCAGACCTACGCAAAAATCAAGCAAGGCTTTTGCCGTAAAGAGGTACGTAGTTTACGACGATGGGCATTGTGTAACTCTGAGAAACGATGTTGTGATGATTTACGACGGTGCCACGAGGGCCAGCGTGAGTGGGATCGTCTGAGAATTGACGACTCGATGTGATGAATAGAACGATGTTTCTGACAAAAGATCTAAACATAAGCGTTATGATGAGGAAAAACGCCGTAGATGTTATCTCCTGAAATGGAAAGCACAGTGGCCTTGGTTGTAATATGACGGTTCCAAAATGTTCTGTACGTCGCGTCGTGTCTCAAATACCCACCATTGCCAAACCATGGAGGTAGGAAGAGACTACCTCCATGGCCTAATCAAGCGAAATGCTTTTCTTGACGGATGTGACATGTTTCGCGTTGAATCCATAAGGTCTCACGAGTTTAGTCAACCACATTTGGACTGTTTGGAGCATCGCAGATGAGATCGTGACGGGGACAATGATTGTGGAAATTTTGTGGGTCCCGCTGAGCCCGATACGGTTTCACTTGACAACACCCCGATCGCATGCACTCGCAATGCGTGAACCGAATGACGACGACCAGCGACAGACACTGACCAATCTTTTTACGACGGCATTTATGCTTGCCAGACACGGGAAGCCGATGTATGATATGAACCTTCAAATTCAATGTTAGCCCTGCGTACAGGTCTGTGTGTTCCCTGGCTGTGCATGAAGGTTAATAATAAGATTATGAAGTGTTGCTATACTTTCTTTTGAAATTGCAATAAGTTGAATATGTTGGTAGATTTTTGAATTCAATCCCACAAGTCTCCTAACTCTTGTCACTCAAATTTATGTATGTTCTATGGCTCAATGACAGAAAATAGCCCCTTGATATTTTTTTATCTTTTTTACTATAGAGGCATTATATCCATGTTGTCAATTTATTTCCTCTGTCACAATAATATTATTAATTTAGAAGGTTATAAATAGTGCAAAGTAACATGACATAGCATGTGAGTTAATGCCCCACTAGCTGTAACTTGTGAAATTTGTTGACCTCAGAATATGTTCCCATTTTGTCGTGGTTTTCTCTGAATTCTACCCTCTGAAGGGATATTGGCTTTTACTGCATTAGGAATATTCCTCTGAGAAACATTTAAACAGTAAACTCAAATTTTAACAGTCATTTTGATTATCGCCCCTTTTCAAATATTGGTAATTGGTAATTCTAACAAGAAGAGAGAACATACAATATCACAGTTGAAAACATTCACCTCTAGGGTGAACATTCAATCTTGGATGTCAAAACAGGGGGCAATCATGAATGTGGGCCCGTACTCCTGTCCCAAGGGGGTCATTCAACATACATGTAAAACCCTTGAATTTTCTGTGGAAAATACTATAGTCTATCAATATGCGACCTAAATAAAGTAATCAATATATCGAATTTTATTAAAACCCTTTTCCTGCCAGACAGTATCACTTCCCCATCAGCCAAGTCAGTAAAAAATGGTATTGAGCCAAAACATGACATATTTTCACCCACTTGGCTTGGTCTGTTATAGCATCTTTAGTCCTAAAGAATCAAGTTAACAGTTTGAACAGCTTTCAAATGTACAGTATTATGTTAAAATACACCATACGAAATATGTTGTGTTTCATTAATTTTAACCATCTTGACCTGGTGGTGAAATATGGACTTGCCAGGAAAAGGGTTAAACATACCGGTAACTTGTATGTATTAGGAAATTTATGATCATTTGTTCTGACCAAAGGGTTTTGCTCTTGAAAATCAGAAAATGATGCTGTTCAAAACGAGCATAACTGACCTGCATGGATGCTTTCCTTGCAGTGTTCAATGTTTGTATGGACTGTGACATTGTAGACTCTTCAATTTGAGGGCATACCCAACATTTACATTCATCGGCAATGCCACATGCATACAGCTCCAATGCACTGTTGACTCTACATCAGTCCTTTCTACCCAACTTCCTTTGCAGCACCTTATATCCACCAAAAATTTAATCAGCTGTGTACAGGTTTATATTTATGTCATAAAAGCATTTATCATTACTTTTTGCATAGAAACAGTGATTGTTATCCATGAAAATAAATATCAAAATCAGGCAATATGGAGACCTTTTTAGCCTCCACAAAGCATGCCGGGAGAAATGCCCAGATGATGATGTAAAGTTTTAGGGTTTTGGTGCATTGACTAGGGGGTCTTATCTAGGGGGTCTCATAAACAGCTTAGATATTATGCCTGCCTGTAAGTATTACAGATGTACTAATAACCGTGCGCGAGATTTCAATAAGGCATTCTGCATGATTCGAAACCTGAAGTGAAAACACCGCCTCTAAAAATTGTTGCTGGTAAAGATGGCACGACGTGAGTTTTCAAAATTATAAGTACAGTGTGTGTTTTTATGTATGCAAAGACCGTTTCCAAGAATTTTTCCCGACATTTTTCCCAATGACTAGTTGTGAGGTTGTGGCTTTCAGATTTTAACCATTCTCATTATTTTCCCAAGACTGCACAATTGACAGCAGAAAACGGCTGCTTGGATTTGCAATCTCTTCCTACCTCCATTGCGGTTTCTAATTACCGGTAACTCACGATTAGAGTTCAAAGTGAGTTGTGAGAACAGGAAAATTGTAGTGTGTAGTTTATGACTGTACTTTGAAATGATAAATTGAAATTTCATTTAGTGCCCCTAGAACATGAAAGTGTGTTTGAAGTTTAATTTAGTGCCCCTGAGAACATGAAAGTGTGTATGCACAACTATTGTTTGTTGGATGAGGGACACTCAAAGTTATAAGGTTGAAGGCAAAGTGTGTCCATTGGGCAGTAGCTCAATACAAACGCACAGTAGATCAGACACCTAGTGATACCCCCTAACTTCCTCAACCAAACACGAAAACTTAACGTCATCTTAGGTCAAGCCTCTCTGAGGAATTCCGATAAGTGGCGCTTCCATATGGCAAAAATGGCGTCATACACATCAATTAATAAAACATTAATTCCAGGAGAATCATTAGCTCATATCTCATCTCTTCATCATGAATGTTACAAAAATAATATACTTCAACTTTTAAAGGCAGGTTGATATTTGGGTGGGCTATCCCTTTAACATTTCACACTATGACTGAGGTGAGGTTATGACCTTTGGGGAGCCCAACTTCACTGCGCGAATGAATTTGCGTGAACTCTGTGTGACCAAACCATTCAGAGAATGTTGTGCCCTGAGTGGTGCATCAAACAGTGAAGTAAGGGCCATTCAATATCTTATAGCATGAATTGCACAATGCTCTGTGCTGTTTATGTGAAGATTTCAGTGCAGATATGCACATTATCCAGGGTTTTTGCTCGTATGCACGGTGGGATTTAATGTTTGGGCAAATATTTAATCACATCGCAATCTTTATCTTGGCCAAAGTTGCATGTACAGTCCCAGTGGGTAGTTAATAATAAGTGTATACATCACCAAAATCAGTGCATTCTCACAAACTTATTTCGGCTTGAATATAAAAAAAAAAAAAAAAAAAAAATAAAAAAAAAAAAAAAAAATAAAAAAAAAAAACAATGCTAGAAGATACAGCTAGTCGGGGCTTTAAGTGAACATGACATTAATTCTAATCTTACCTAAACATGATATGTCATTTTATTTCGCATCATTTCAATTCATTTTTAACTTTCTAAATTATTTCTATTTATGCTGAAATAGAAATGTGGTGTTATTTTCAACATGCACATTTTGGATATTTATATGACCATCGATGTAAAAAGAGTCAATTTTTCATCAATGGTCTGACAGTCTACAAGCTCTGAGATACTGCAGGAATGCATAGTGCAGTGTGAATCCAATTATGTTGAGCCTTTTCAGGCCATGAAAATGCTTGATATATTTCTGATTCAAATATGTGTCGATGGACTGTCAGATTAATATGGTTATTCATCGTCATTATCGTGACTTGAAATGTGATTCATCATCTGTGTTTGAGACAATTTGATTTTTCTCAGTAGGATTTTTAACTCTTTTTTATATTTCTGCAAGTTGCAGGTCCCCTGGAGGTACATGTACATGTATTTATTAGGCCTTGAACAAATAGGGAAAGTGTAGTGCCCAAAGGAATGACAGTCACACAAAAAGGCATGCCAACAAAAGGGAACAATATGAGAGGTATGTACTACAAAGTCTGCACTGATAAGTTTTTAGTCTAAAGTAATGAACTTTGAAGGGCAAGTTAACCAAAGCACCAGTGTTGGTGAATTATAGTACATGAACAATGGTTAAGCAGAACCATCATGACACATGTACGACAATTTTACTTAGCTGAACTTTGATGTTTGGTTATATTTGCAGGGCACCTAACAGCCATAAGCGACAAAATCTGCCTTTATAATCTTCTTTTGAAGATACAAATGTAATAGATAGTGATGCAGCTTAGCCCATGTCAAATTTTGAAATCACAATGAAATATGTAAACCCTGGAAATTATTATAGAGGAGCATAGTGTTGAAACAATTTCAGGGGCTCTTCCATGAGTTCCAAAACACAAATGTACATGACATACAATAATTGCATAGTCAAACCAAGGAAATGTTCTTTTTAACACTGTCTCCCGACACTGGCCAAAATACTTTTGAATGAATCCATGAAGTGTAATTTATGAACCTTGTCTGGGAAACAAAACTTTGAAACAATATCACAAGACAAACTGAGGTTGCAGAGTCTGTTGCAAATTGTGTAATGAAAGATGAAACAAGCTTCTGTTCTGATAACATGTTCCAGATTACATGACATGCTCAAAAACCATATTTTAGCTTTTACTAAATTGAACGAAACTATTTTCCGAACAACATACAGTTTGCAAGAAAACCATTGCTTTTTTTCAAAAATTGTAGCATAATATGTATTTTTGCGTAATTGTACTGTCCCAAATACACAAACATGACCCCCAACAGATCACTAGCATGTGATGTCCAAACATTTAACAAATTCACCGCTCTCCCCTGTAATGAATCTATCAAGTATGTTATTGTTATTCAATCACCGTAATTCAAATGACATAATCCAGCGGGGACTCCATGTATGTCATCAGTGATGACTTCTAGATCAAGTACCGAAAGATTAACTTTTAATCCATACTATTTCTGACATACATACACAGTCACTTCAATCTTTGATTTGGATGATTCCCAAGCATAACATGCCCTCTTTTTAGTTCAATATATGTATATGTTACAAGGCTCTGTAGGTCAAGCTGCATGATACAAAATATTTCTATCTTCAATATTCCATCCTAATTTGACAGATGTAATATTCTAACCTATAGATCCTACTGTATTAGTTCTCGGCCAAAGTACAAAGACTTGGTCCATTTGCTAAAGCGCATAATTGACCATTCGCTAAAGCGCATAATTGATGACATGTTTTGCAAAATTATTATTGGAAGCACGACAATACTCTATGTGTCTGGGAGGTACAATGATTTTATAGTCTCTCTTAACAAAAATAGGAATATTTAGTCAATAACATAGGCAATGAATCAGTGAAAAAACATTTCGGTCTTCATATTTGTATATTTAGGCATAAACATGTCAGTTTGATGTACAACAGTACATAGATGACCAGTTTATTCAATAAGGGAGCATTCAGTTATTACAGCCGGGGGTAAGCCAGCACAATTTGAAGGGGGATGCGGTTCACCTTAAATTTGAAAATTGCAAAGGGGAGGTCATGTATTTTTCAAACAGCACAGGGTCAGTCAATTTTCTTAAGTAGTTGTCCTGTTAAAAGAAGTTTTAGTATTCAAAAATATTCTGGGAGATAAAATGATTCGCATGATTTCAGTCTTGGTAGTCATTTAACTGTAAATCTAAACAAAAGTATAATTATCTGTCAAATGAACACCTTGCTGTTGAAACTCTGAGGCTTGTCGTATTGTAAATCGAGCTCATGGAGGGCAATGAACAATTTCTATTACTTACGTATTAGAGATATAGCAACTTTTGTCAGGGAAAATATTTAAGTGACCTGTAGACCACTAGTACCATGAAAAGTGAAATAGGTTTAGTTGAAATTCAAATATCAAAACTGTTGTCCACATCTGAACCTTCAAACACCGTAATTTAATCAAATACATTTGTATCAATTGTCAAACACCTCAGAAAGCACCGATTGTGTTTAAGACTAAAAGATTCCGTCGTGTGCGGGCGCTCCGGCGCACTGCGACCTGCGACCCTTTACCAGGTAGGTCGCAGTGCACCGGAACGCTCGCATGCAACGGAATCTTTCAGTCTAATTGTGTTTGTGAAGCATTGAAAAAAAATTATTCATAGTTTTCTCATAGACTCCAATGTATAGTGAATCAACATTTCAGTGAAATTCAGAAATCAAATTTCTTGCATACATATCAACTTTTAACCATTCTTGTCTAGTGAAGTACTTTAAAATGAATTATCAAATGTCTATAAATACACGGATTTAAACAAAAACAAACAAAATTGATGATGTACAGTCCTGATGATTTATTCTGTGTATCATTATTTTCAGGAACTGAAATACATACAATCTGGGCTATCCAAGGACTAACATCAAGCTGAAGACATTTTGATAGTTGTGTGTGTTTCTTCTGAGGATAGCGAACATGACAGAAGTTGCAAGGGTGGTGCCTTTATTCGGAGACTCTTGCCATGGGATAGAGAAAGAAGTGAAACTGCATATGGAAAAACACATGCATCAAAGGAAATGCATATTGAGGCTACCTTGCATTTAGGGCCTGGTATCAATCAGATCAGAGCCTGACAGACACATGACAATTCCAGCAGCATTGACAACTCAATACAGGACAATGTTTAATGTATAAGCATATTTTATACATTTTCTTGATTCTGCCAAAGGCTTAGTGATGTATTTTTAGTTTCGAACAAAGACCACTCAACTTTTGAATTTTGTTTACCAGACAGAGGCTGTACTCATGAAAGTCCACTGGGAACACTTTCATATGTTATTACACCAACTGAGTTATAATCAGTGATTAAGCTGAATACCCAAAGCTGTACATGTGTGAATATGTGGACTGTACTCGACGGATTACTGGCTGAGTTATAAGACCAATAATTCTGTCTTAGTCTCTTCAGTGGCCATATTTGATATTTCATGAATAATGTGTTAAAAATGAGGTGCATCTTTGCAAACAAATTTTACAGATTAAGTACACCAACTTACAACTACAATTATTTTTGGCAACACTGTAGCTTTATGTACATGCAATGTGCTTGAATCTTAGCTCGAGTCTAGGTTGTAATCAAAATATTTGTATGGCAATTTTCAATGATATGGCAGAACTCATTATCATGTGTGATCTGTAATAGATACTAGCAATGCAACACAAAACATAGCTAAATGTGGAGTCTCTTTTCTACTTAGACATCCAAACACCCGGTACATCCAATTTTATTTTAAATCTTAGAGAACAATGGATTTATTATTTATTTGTTATAACTAAAGCCATAATTGCTGTGTAAAGTGAGTCAAGTTAAATCAGTTCTCAGATACTTGGTTGACACTTCAATATTGCATCTAAGAAGAAAACAATAAGTGTATTTTTTGTTTTTCACATGAAGTATGTTGCTTGTATTTTTGAGGAAGTTTTGAGGAATTCATTCTGTATTTTTTATCCCATGTGATTTCCTATTTAACTATTTAAATAAACAATTAAAACCGATACCTCTTCTATGATCTTGCTTTGGTAGATATGTGTGTATGTTAGCTGGGTTAAATGTGCAAAGTAGTTAATACAACAATGATATTAATGTAGTTAATGAGTGCAGAACTACAGTACAATAGGTGCAAAAACAGAACAATCAGGTTCATATTTGGACCTACAAGATCCAAATTACAGAAGATTGAATATGTTTCTTTATGTTGTGCATAAAGATGTATAAATACAAATCAGGTTGATGCATAAATGTGAATCTTTATGCATCTGTAATGTCCTGCATAAAGGTGATTAATTTAGTCAACCATTAAACCCTTTTATGCACAAGCATAAAGGTGCATAAAGTTCCATCTTTATGCTGCATAAAGATGATTAAAGATCAACTTTATGTCAACTTTATGTCACCTTTATGCTGCGCATAAATCTAGATTTTCATCTTGTGGTACCTTTGACTACATTTGTGGTCAAGTACTAAGATGCATAAATGTTATAAGAAACAAGGGTCCTACACAGTTAGTTACAAAACAAAAAAGTAACGTCCAGAATATTTAAACTGTTATACCATTCCAGGTAATGTGACCTATTGTTCTTGCCAACTATTTATCCATGAAATCACGACTGTCATCTATTGTTCTTATGCAAACTAGTAATCAATCATAGTTTTATTCATAGGTAAATAAGTAATCACCACACTTTAATGAAAAAAAAAAACTATTATCATATCAAGAACAGTGTAATGATTATTCATTTAAATATGAAAAAAAGTATGACAGATTACTAATTCGCATGAGAACAATAGGTCCAGTCAATTCTGCCTGTTTTGTTATGTTGTTTTGTGGCAACTTGAGAAACTGGTTTACTTTCAGCTTCCTCTGATTTAACACTAGATGGAGATGGTAGTAATGTATTCGATACATGCTTTTGTAGTGCGGTAGACATACATTTGAGACGCGTACACCGTCTTCTGATCTGTGACCTGTTTGTTCTTTGATAAGCTGCTCATCGAATCCCTAATTGTAAAGAGATGTTGCCGCATTCACCTGGAATTATCAAACACAAAAATATATCTCACAAATATCATGGAAACAAGTACAGCCTTTAATTACGTCCATGTAATAGTCAAAAGAAATTCTGTGATATTGCAACACACAACAAAATATATAATCACTGAATTTAATTTTAAAACTTAACAGAATTCTTTTTATGTATGAAATCTTAGTAAAATAATAAATTACCTTGCTAGAATGTCCAGTGTATGGTGGCCTTCTTTCAAAGCCATCTCGCATATTTGCTTTGTGTAATGACGTCTACTACCTGGAAGGAGAACTTGATTATCCTTGGAAAGGGTCTTCGACAGTACGGTCCTCTCGGTTGTATCATGGCCAAGTACTTTTTTATGGGTTGAACTTCACATCATGGATTTGATGCACTCCGTAGTAGCGGCTGCTCTTACAGGGCAGTTCGCGCGTGTCAAATCCACTTTGGTTGCTTTTACATGGCCATCTTTGGAACTCTAGGAAGTCTCTACGGTCATCAGATCAGACAAATTGACAAGGTCCATCTTGACCAGTCCAAAACACGAAAATGGCATTGAAAGCCATTCACGAGGCAAGAACATCATAATGCGCAAACTGGCGCTTTCGACCAATCACGTGCATCCAAAGATTAAATGCCTTCTTGCCAGCCAATAGCCATTACGACATAGAAAATCAAGCCATTTTACTTGACCAGTCAGACTAAAACAGTTTCCTTCAACGCAGGTGCATTATACCACTCCGTGTCCCTTATTCATATGCAGATTTGCGGTTGACCAGAGCCCTTGTCCTACTTGTCTGCGATAGATCATTCTCTCCCAAACACGCATGTCAGGTGCATAATGACCTTTTTGAACCTTTCAACGTACAATGGGTCGCCCCATTCCATTGTGGGTGTTCTATCGAAAGTCGACGATTCATTGGCACAGTAATTTTCAAATTTTAGAGAAGATTGGCCTGTTTTTCGTGGTATAAGTCGTTAATCGCACCTCGTCGGTGAGCTGTTACAGTTGTAAGTACCACACTTATGGTAAGGAACTTGTAAACATAACTCGGCTTTCGGCCTCGTGATGTTTACATATTTCTGACCATAAGTGCGGTGTTTACAACTGTAACAGCACATCTACTCGTGCGATTAACTATGCTAATTGTCTATTGTAACGGGGAGAAAACTTGAATACAGTAAATGTGAAACCTGGCGACGGCGGACATGTGTGTTTGTCTGAAATAAAAATCAAACATGTGAAAGACGAGACAAACCAGCCGACCAACCAACCAACCAACGAACAAAAACAAACAAACAAACATACAAACGTTCACATAAAACAATGAAAAGTAAAATGAATAGAAAAGAGCGATTACCTATTTACATCTCTTAGAGTAAGCTAAGGTCGTAATCGGAACCAAACCAATTGTGTTGTACTTAACTGCGTTTATATATGTTAAAAGAGAACTTGGAATATCTATAATAGTAGCCATGTCAGACCAATTTTAAATATTGGGAGTAGAGCATTGGAATGAACTTCAATCTAAATATCTCATAGAGGGGAACAAAACAAGCCTTGAATGATCAAGATTGGACGAGTAGTTCCGGAGATACAGCTACTTAAAGTGACAAATTTTCGTATTTTTTTCTGCCGTTCATGAAAAGTTTTTGACTTTTTAAATTTTAATGAAGTTTTGATGTCAATATGTCAGAAAAAATACATAAATAACTTTGATGAAAGCTTAAAATGTGTTGCAATATTCCTTTTGAAACCAATTGTGGCCATTTATGCTGAAAACACTTATTCAAATACAAATTATATGCGGTCAAAATTTGACTATTATCTAATTTCATCGACCGTAAAACCAGTGCGTTCACAGAAAAAGCCAAGTCTACCTAATTAAATATGCAAAAATTTAATATCTCGATTATTCTTCCAAATAGAGACATAGAATTTTCAAATTGTAGGTTTTCAAACATGCTGAATTCAATGAAATCATTCAAAATGATGTCTGATCATATCCTATGTAGTTTCCCTGCTCAGCCTTTCAGGTATGCTAATTTATGCAAATTATAACATTTCAAAAAGATTTATTCATTGTTAGTTTCTGTAATTAGAAATATGTCAGCTAAATGGGTACCTATAATCATTGCTGCCAGACTAGCCCATAAAAACCACTCATGGTGCGCGATGTATGCATTCTGCCACTAAATTTTGTTTGTATTTGTTAACATTAAAGAAAGTAACATTTTGTTCAGTTTACGAAAATTTACCAGTCCCAAAGCATCTTCTGAAGTAAATTCTGAATCGCAGTGGTTTCAAACTTTACAAAGATATGAGTAAATATTTTGTTTTTACGCGAATATACACTCATCCAAACTGTCAACGCAGTACGCGATAGCGTACACACTGGCCATACTCAAGTTACAATGTCGGCCATGCCAGTGGCTGAATAGCCAACACGGCAAAACAAAGACACGTGGACTACAATTATTGCAGCTATGTCGACAGCCAACACGGCAAACAAAGGCCCGTGGGCTAAAATTTTTGCAGCGGAAATGTCGATAGTGGCACTCACGCTACCTCCCGATCGCGCTCAACGTACTTGTTGATTAATTTTCATCGAAACCGCTCAACAAAATTTCATGAAACCTTCGAATCTTACTAAATATATACTAAATTTTATCATCAAATAGCCGCTCATACAATATTTTGCTGGCTTGAGGTCAAGATTTTCGATCGAAGTTCTTCTTTCAATTTAAAACGATGACAACATGTGAATATCGCAACATCGGGGCTTTGACGCATTAGAAAATTATCGGAAGTTTCCAACAAGGGGTCATACATTGAAATCGGCCCATACGTATTAGTGAAATGTTCTATTTAATATAGGGGTCGCAAAATCACCCTTTTCTGGCAATCCGCGCAAGAGAACGAAACCCAATTTTCAAATTTTTTAAACTTTTTATAAGTTTTATTTTTTCGATTTTATTTCTTTACAAATGAAAGAAGAAGTTTTTTTGACAATCTAAATGAAGTCTCATAAGAAAAACACATCATTTATTTACAAGAAATATGCCTGTAAAGTTGTGACTTTTTACGTGAACTTCACTCGGCAGAACAATATTCCGGGTGTTTGACATGGTTAATCTATATTTCAGCTATACCATGTTGTTTCTGAAACACGTCAAAGATGTCGTACCTGATCGTTCGGAAGAATCATTTTGGTGTAAATGTACATGAATATTAACATTATAGACAATGAGGGGTAAGAATGGTACTTGCAGTCTTCGATGGCACAATTGCTACTCACGTCTTTCAAGTTTTGACATTTCGATCTTACATCCAAATTCCATCTACTTTTACTCAGTAAAGCCAGTATATTTGCATACGTTATGCGTTTAAGGAGGTAGCGGTAGTTGAACCATTTCAAGAACTCATGCACAATCGTAAAGCACATAGATATAAAGAAGTACTACCCGCTACATAGTTGTACCTAGAATACCTGTTACCCCTTATTTCAATCAATAACTCTGAATCCAGTGACTATCTCGCTATAATTTGTCCTCCAGAATTTGAGATTAAAGACAACTACAGAAACGGCGTCTTCTGCTTCATATCTGGACATTTTACTTGAACTTGACTCTAATGGTCCCCTTTCTACTAGGCTATATGGCAAGACAGATGATTTCAACTTTAGTATAATCAATTTTCCACACCTCATCAGTAATATTCCACTCTCATCAGCTTATGGGGTATACATTTCCCAGCTTATTCGTTATGCAAGAGCATGCAGTTCATATGGTGATTTTGTAGAGAGACACGGCCATCTCTCTTACAAACTGTTAGATCAAGGTTACACCACAGCAAGACTTGTCTCAACATTGAAGCGCGTTTTGGCAGGTATCACAAGCTGATAGATAAATACAATATGTCTTTTAGACAAATGATCATTGATGGCATCGGTGACATGGGGTCTTAGTTAGTGACCTACCTATCTGACTTATTGATTGATATATGGCGGGTGCCACATGTGGAGCAGGATGCGCTTACTATTTTCGAAACACCTGACATCACTTCTTGGTCTTTAGGCCAGAGGTCCATATACCTTTCTTTCATGAATTTGATTTTGTTTGTGCACCGTCTATTTACTGTCTGTTCTGTGCTTACGAATTCTGACCTAGTGGTATTGGATTATGGATTGGTATGATTGCGATTATTTTGAAAAGCATATGTACAGTGGTGAATTTTTAATTATCTTCAGTTTGAACGATATCTTTCATATCTCAATGGTTAAAGATGCATGGAAACAGTAGGCCACTTCAAGTGCAAACTTTTGAAATTGACAGGATTTGTAGTTTAACAATTCTGATTATTTGTTCATTCTTGTGGTAATCTTTAAAAAGACCATGCGATTGTTCTTTTAGTGGCCTTCTATATGAAATATGAAGACCTGATTCGTTTTACGACAAATGTAAATCGGTGAATCTTAAACGTTTATAGGATGGTGAAACAGCAGCTTCCATTGCCGGCGGGAAAGCTTCTTGGGATGAAGAAAGTAAAAATATAGCAAGATTATTCCTGGAATATCACTATGACAGCAACAAAGTAACTAAGGCAAGTATCTTAATGCATTCTCTCTCTGTCTCTCTCTCCCTCTCTCTGTCTCTCTTTTTGCATTAATAAGGATGAACATAAGGTAATGAACAGAAGACAGAAATATGTGTAGAACCTAAGTCATGCAGAATGAATGAAGTTTCGATACTTGTATTCCATTATATTAAGTCAACTGATCAAAACAGGAATAACAGCATCTCAATCATAAATGTGTCTGTATTTATCGCTATCCATATTGTAATTTGTCGGTTAAAGATGCACCTTCTATGTCTGTTTTCACGCTTGCATGTAATACCTCTTATGTCGAATATAGACCGAAAAGTTGCCGAACAGGTATATGTTACGCACATTGTGCGTAACAGTAAAAGTCTATAATAAGCAGAACAATTTTCCTTGTTTACATTTGTGTGTCTTCGACCTTTTAAAAGGACTTCACAAATGTCACCAAGGCAACTTTAAAAATGTTATTTAATTACCAGTTTTTAAAAATTATGTTAACATTGTTGTGAAACTCCGTCGTTAGAAATATTGATAAATAATGAGTGTGTAAGAAATACAAATATCCACAGATATGTCATGTTCATATTCGATATTTGACAGCACTGAGGGACGAGCGTACCAACCCATGTTTAATTGTAGGAGAGTGCGCATAATTATAAAACGTATATTTCATCAGTGTATATATCATTGAACCTCATGATTACTTTTGCTGTTTTAACTCACAGCATCTACACATGAATGTGATTGTTATGCCACGTGAACGACATATCTAAAAGTGCAGCTAATGTACACATATAGCCTTTCAATCTAAAAGCAATGTGTGCAAATGCAGTCAAACCTCGATTTTTATTAGCCACAACTCTTTTTATTACATTGTCAAGTTTATATCAGAATTTATCTGAATATAATAATGTTATTCCCGAACGATTTATGATACTTATACATTGTTTATATATTTTACAACGTCAGACTGTCCTTGGAAACATCCACGATAGGAACACCAAGCTTCAGTTGTTGAACTATCACAAGGTAATAATATAAGTATGTCAAAACCAGGTCACCAAGTACCAAGAAATAATATTTCATATTTTATTGGCATTTCAAAGTCACACTTTAGTGAGAATGTTATTCAGACAATGTCCATATACCTTGACATGTGTGCTACAGTTAATATCCGCACATTGGTAACTTATTAGGTTTAATTTTAATTTGATAAATGACTGGTCTGGTTTGTATATTCTATTATTGACGACAATTAATTCCATGGGCTTTAGCACCGAGAACTTGACGTCAAATAATCATATTATAATTTGGAAGACATTCAATAATCATTTTTATCTAATGATCCCCTGGTTAACAATGTTTCCTATTTTGTATGCATATATTTATTTTAAAGGCTAAGTCTAATAGGTTAGCATTTATTTAAATTTACTATCGCTTCTTAGATGTATCGCCAACAACAAGAGTTTAACGCTCTCATGAACGAACCAGGTAAAAAACGTAATATCATGAAAATCTTACTGTGTGGATACGGTGGTAATGGAAAGACAACACTCAAACATGCGTTGCAGCGGGTAGGTGCTATGATATATTTAATAATACAATGCCACGTAACGTTAAAAATAGATACAACTAGTCCCAAGTGGTCCAAAATGTGACGTCACAGAATATTTTAGAGAGACTATTCCTCTTAAAAAAACAGTATTTGAAAAACTGCCCAGTCAAATGACAATTACGCTTAGATCATCCGCAGCTTTGAACAACAGTAAAATAAGTAATACATGACGAGCAGCCAGCATGAGTAACGAGCCTCTCGGCAATATTTTCAATTCCAACAGCGTACAAACTTAAAAAATTCATTAATAACAATGATTCAAGTAACACCATGGACGTAGTACGATATTATACGGACACTATTGCTTTTTCTTGTGAAGACATCGGTACAACTATTCCCGCTGTGGAGAATCACCAAGTAAACTTCTTATAATGTACCATTTAAGTGCCCATACATCAAAGCCTGTGAAATGAAAGTATAGAATAGCATGAATATTTGGTGCGTAAAACACCTATTACTTTGTCTCTTTTTGGGCGATAGTGCCTGTTTATCACCCTCTGTGGCCTTTGTGGCATGAAACATACGGGGGATGTGTCTTTGGTAACGCACTGCCCGTTGGGGTGTTAAACTGGCACAATAACTCTATAATGACTAGGCAAGATGTGTTTACTTTAGAACATCACTTTGAGTCGGCAAAAGACATCAACATTATTGCTCTCAAATGTCTCATAAGTTGCTTAATTATTTAATTTGTACATGAATACCATGTTTAGTGCTTCTCCAAAAGCTAATATTGTTCACAAGCAGAAACTACAAAGAAAGTCAACAAGCCTGACTAAAACGGGTTACTATTTAATTGTAATTTTACTTTGTCGCCGTGTCTTTATTAAATAATTGCATTTCGCTTCCTTACAAGCTCGTTGATAACATACTAGTCGAAATCATGATATTTCTTACTAAGCACAAAGAGTTCAATGTAACGCAAAAAAAAATGTTGATATTCTCTTCTCAGCGTTTCCGTTGGATACCGAACGATATTATCTAGTTTAGAGTGTATGGGAAAATTTTTGATGCACAATGCACACATTTTATGTGTACAATAAAGCTTAAAAGCAGGGACTCTTAAACTTTGACAACAATTTTATAAACAGTATAAGAGTACTGGCTCAGGTCAGGCCATCTTTCACAAAAAATGCACCAGTAAGTACATTACAAAACCTGTAGTTGCTCACTATCTCATATGCGTTTACAGAGCTCATTGAAGCAAAACTCTTGCAACGCTCAAAAGAAAAAGCTCCATCATCAGAGAAGGAAGAGTACGAACCAACGCCTGGTATAGACATGGCCACGGTTAACATCTCCAAGGCTGGAAAATTCGGCATATGGGACTTTGCAGGACAAACAGAGTACTATGTAACCCACACATGTTTCTCTCTGCTGAAAATTCCATCTGCACTGTTGTCTTCAAAATCACTGATACACCTGAGAAGCAAAAAAACGAGGTGAGTCCTGTCCAGATGAAATTTCCTAATAACAAACATTGTGGTAAAAACACATCGGCAGTGGATGTTGTTGTTGTTTATTTATTTATTTATTTATTTATTTGTTTGTTTGTTTGTTTGTTTAACAATGTCTGTCTGTCATCTTAGGAATGAATAAGTGAGCGGGTTTAGGAAAAAAAACTTGAAGTGAATGCAGTGTTGTAACTTGATCGTCCATTGCAGTGTCCATTTTGTTGCAGCACAAAATAACAATTTTCAGGGGTATTAACATATTCTACTAGTGTATTTTCTTTACGGGCCTGTTTAAATGTAACTTGTAAATCTAACCACGCAAAAAGTTCTTTCTTTGGAGTATCTTTTACTTTATATCCAACATTTATACAGAAGGCGACCATTTTAGTGATATAGTCGGATGTGAGTGGTTCGTTTATTTCTATACTCTATATATTTCGCTAGTTTGATATTTAAAAGCGTCAACATGAAACTTGTAGTATAGCGATTCTGTCATGACGCACTTTTGACTAGGACCGTACTCTTAGAAGTGTAGACGCCATAAAACACAGTGTGTACCTTAACAATGAATGGTGTCCACCAATGATTATTGATATCAATTATCACAATATTGCCGCTGCTACTCGTTTGAATGTAACAAACGTTCCATATTTCCTTCTTTAACCTTGACTAATTAGATTCAAAAATGTAGTGCTTG
The DNA here is from genome assembly GCF_041260155.1 of Ptychodera flava. Lineage (NCBI taxonomy): Eukaryota > Metazoa > Hemichordata > Enteropneusta > Ptychoderidae > Ptychodera > Ptychodera flava. The sequence goes on along the minus strand of NW_027248358.1, from coordinate 800,341 downwards.
GCCTAAAGCGTCGTTCACGGGTATGACGAGGCTACACTTAATAACGCACAGTATTGCTGAGACCGGTATTTTCTAACTTATGGTTCCAGACATGAAAAATCGTCACACAATGACTACCATGCGGCCATATTTGATTGTATCGTGAAACAAATTGACATGAATATATATGACATAGGTGATATGGCACATTGTACCGGCTTTGAAAGAAACCGATCAACAAACGTCAGAGGAGAGCCTTGTGACGGAAACATGGTCATGGCCAAAACACTAGTCTCCCCGGACTATGTAGGTGGGGACTAATAAGCTAGAGCAAGAAGTACATGTTCATTGCTCTAATTAACTTATCCTGTACATCATATTTGTCAAAGGTCATCCCATGGCTCTCTTTCATCAAGGCGATCATTACGAAAACTATTGCAAAGGGCAATTTTAAACCCACAGTAATTCTTGTTGCGAGCAGGGCAGACCAACTGACAAGGGGAAATCGCAGGCAAGGTAAGTTAGTTATTATCGACAACACAATATCTTAATTTTTACGATAGAAAGCATATGATCTTTAAAAGAGTCATTTTGCAGTTAAAATTGAACAGTAACTTTCAATGTTGTATATAAATTACCTTTGTTCATCAGAACTATGCACCCGTAAAAATCAAATATATGTACCACATCCAATAGACATATATTATACCACATTTAATCTGATTCACGTCCTTCAAATTAGAGTTGGAATTGTATAAAGTTAATGACCATTGATTTCATTGCAGAAAAAAATAATTTTCATAAACACACTTCGATATATATCTTAAGTTGTTTTTGGTAAATGATTTCATCATGGCTATTTTGTTTAAAAAATCATCAAGGAATTCCTGAATCCTTTTACCAAAAAAACCCAATTCCATTGACTAATAATGAAATCATACAGTCTTTTCACTAAGCTTTTCAGTGTTTCCCCTGTTACCTCGTGACACCTCTGACGATAACTCACTTCAGAGCCCTTAAATTGGGTCAATATTTGATTTGTAGCTGACGCTCTGTACAGAGAAATACAGGTGGAAGCTAAAAAAATGTTTGGTAAATATCTGAATATCCTTGACGAGACGTTCATACTGAATTGTCATGACTCACAACACAGAGATATGAACAGACTGCGGACATGCATTAAACTTGCAAAGGTATGTATCGATAAAAATGGCAATATAATTATGTAAAATGTGATACGTTCAATCTTGATGGGTCTTGAGATGACATGAAATCTTAAGCAAGCAAATAATGCTATTTGAAAGTGTTAATCGAAGCACCAGTAAAGCTAACGTTTTACATCTTTTAATATTTTGTTTAAAATGGCATCCTGAATATGTGAAAGAAGACCATAAATGATACTGAATTGCATACCCAGCCCGCCTAAAAACGTGAACTATTTACATTTAAAGAAGTGAAAATGCCTTTTTGTCTGGACCAGAAGTCAGGCTTTGTTAACACACGAACTGAAACGTAATCCCACCACTGCGCATGCTCAACCAAATCTAAGCAAGTTTTACCGTGGCTTCCATAGAAACATTTGCCCTTTCTATCAGCCTGGTTAATCCAAACTTGAGACTCAGCTAAAAAGAAAATACGGGGCAGTTATACATACGTAAATGTTTACAGATTGTTCCGACTGTAATAAGCTGTCCCAACGTCCTAAACAGCTAAACTAAATATTGTGGCAGTCGATTGTAAACTTTATGCACTGCATTACACGTTGTCACCGATCAAGTTCTGTTGATACACGAAAGTTGAATGAATTGAGAGAGAAAAACATATAGAGATTTAAACTTTCAGTGCCTCACCGTCGTAATCATTCAAATAGTCATTTCTTCCATTATGAAGTATATGAAAATTTCGTTGAAAATAATTTACGGGACTGATTATTCTCCGTCTACTAAAACAAATTTAGGACTGCCTCTCGGTTACGGGTGTACGATACGCTATCAGCATATGCAACACGTACAATCCATCAACTTTGCATATCGTTGTCGCAAAAACGCTCAGAAAGGAACAAATTATATATTTAATACAGTTCAAAAGTCTTACTTAGCAAGTACTTCCCGATCATATCGAACCTAACGGGTATCTTCATCACAAAGACTACCGTAGTACAATTACCAGCGAGTTGCGATGGAGCTCCCTGGCATGGTAGGAGTTTGAACACAAGAGAGAGATCGCGGCCTCACTGCAAACCCTACCCAATAGCATTGTCGCCTCTTGGTTTGATTACACAAATTTGGCTTACAGGTGCCAAATAACAAAATGCAGAATAACAGCTCACCTGATAACCAGTATCCTCCATAAAGTATTGATCAATCTTTCATGGTAACCATGGCAGTATGGTATGGTTAAATTTCCAATGGCTATTGAATGGTTATTGAAATATAAATTTCAGTGATAATGTAAAAGATGAATTCACAATAGGTCAGTTGGTTCTTAGATCCTGTGCACTAATAAAGGTATATGTCGAGAGCATTTCTCCATGACCAACCCTCTCCTTCCACCTCTGGTCAACTGTAGAAAACTAATGTGTGACATCATTAATGCCACTGTCGATCCTATCTTCACTGTCGCTGGTGCCATTGAGTACATGAACAACATTATCATTCTCATCATCACTATCTTCTGTTTCATGGCCACTATTGCTGGTAGTGGCAACTAATTGCATTATTTATTTGCTTTGTGTTTAACATGTATAAGAGTAAAATTAAAATATACATTGTGAATTACTCATTATGTCATAGATGACAAAACAAGTGAGACAAAGAAAACAAACGTTTTGAGCACCCCTTTATAGCTTTCAATTTTGAATGAGCAAGGTCGTAAATACTGAGGGTTTTCTTTGCTTGCTGCCCAAGACCATCGCCTTCATATGTCATTATCTGCATTACATACAGTAGTCTGCCAAAGATGTTGCTTAGATTTCTCAATAACCTTACCACTAAAGAGACAATCACCTGAATTTTTTTTGAAACTAGCTTAAAATCAGTGTCCAGATTGGACATTCCAGTCGTGCATAGGTCTCAGCAAAACCAAATCCCAATTATACTCGAGGGGAAGTACATACTACACATCGAACTCAATGAATTATAGTGCCGCCAGAAAATGACGGCTTGTACAGCGGAGTTTACATAGTCTTAAAGGCGGGTTACAATATAACAAGATGTGTTGTAATCTAGGCTGTGGGCAATTTAGGTTGTCCAAGGTTATCCCGATATGGTTTCGGTAAATTAACTACACAATATGATTTATTTCCACATTATTATTCTAGACAATGGATATTCCAATTACAGTGTGCCTTCAGTCGTGGTTAGGTAGAACTTTGTTGTGACTGATGAACGACGGGATTTTAGAATCTAACAAGTGTTTCGTTGAATTCTATTTAAATGTTATTAATTTATCTTAGAAATGAAAGCTGCTTAGTGGACAAAATGCTTGATATGCGCTTAGCATATTTATGTATATTGATGTATGTGGAACACAATATTAATCGCATATGCAACGTATACTTTTGTATATGGAACATTCAAATATCTGTGCAGATCATGAATATATGTAATGCAGATCTTTGCACACTAAGTGTACACTGTATATTTGCATTTTATTAGTATACGTACATGTATACTTAATGTATTTGACACATGTACAGAATCAATATATGTGTATATATTGTTGTATATCAAGCATTTTGCCCAGTGGCTGTTAGGATGATTTTATCCACGTATCTATGTACCAATACATTTTTACTAATCAAATTTTTACCTATATCATTGTAGAGAAAGGAATTTGTACCAAAAATATGTGAAGAAATCAGAGGTGAAAAACAAGGATGGATTGTTAGCACATTTCCAGTCATCAAATGGAAGACATATGTACAGAAAGTGAAAGCGATGAAAGCCTCTGCCGATGAAGAAGAGATTGGATCCATTAGCGATGAAGAACCATTGAAGAACGTCACGAAATTCCTACAGTACTTAGGCGAGGTAAAAGATTTACATTGCCAATTTAAATAGTATTTGTAATGTAGTTGGAGTGCATGCATGTTATATTGCCAAAGCATTTTGAATTGTCTTTCCAGGCAATAGAGTCGCCCCGGTTAGTAAAATAAGCAGTGTAAAATATGATGGAAGTCAGCCATCAAACACCCAATGCAGAAAAAAGAAGTTTTCAACAAAATAACTTGAAAAGTTGTAGTAAAAGTCGAGTTCACAGAAAAGCCCTATTGTCAATAAGGAATAGAATAGAGTTGTAGTGCAATGTGTACGGCTAGAAAACCTAGAATGGTATTCTGCAAATCATGTAGGGCTTGTGTAACAGATGAAGGTAACCACGCAACGAAAGCCAGATTGTCATAAATACTAGACATCTACTGTTCATCAAGGATAGTCTATTAATTGTCTCTATTACCCCTTGGTAACTCTTCGGTCAATAACACGATGACATTATAACTTTTAAAAGCATGCGCACATTATAGTTTCTGAATATTGTGACTAAAAATGATCATGCCAAGGGAATCCTTGAATATTAAATTGTGCCCTAATCTTTTTCGAGCAAAGCTACAATGAATTGTTTTTTCTGTGTTTGCAACACTGCCAATAGCAAGGCAAGATGGTTTTGAACGTGTATTTGCATTCTTGTATCCAGATACTTTACATCCAGAGCAGTTTAACACGAGGTGGCGATATCATCGTATTAGATCCTCAATGGTTGTGCACCAGAGTGATTGGTCCGATGCTGGCTCCAGAGATGTTTGTTAAGTACACAAAGCGACTCACAAAGAAGACGATATACTCGAGGCGTGACATCGAAACAGTTTTTCAGGACTTTGCCGATATCGACTCGTTGATAGACCTTCTGAAAGAATTTGAACTATTATATGAGGTAAATGTGGATTCGCCTGGAAGCAAAGATATAAGGTACGTTATACCTGGCATGCTACAAAATGAAATGCCGAAGGATCAGTGGGAAGTGGATCGAACGAAGAACATCTACTATGGTAGAAGATTCCAATGCAGAGATGAGACCGATAGCTTCTCCCCCGGACTATTTCCACGACTTCAAACCAGACTGGAGAGGCATTTCAGAGAAATGGATAGCCCAACAGAAGGTATCTGGAAAAATGGCATTAAAGTATGCAGCAGTGTTGAGGGTTTAATCTACATGACGAAAGGATGGAGAGCTATTCATCTTTGTGTACGAGCAGAGAAGGAAGATGATATTGGCAAATGCTACATGATGCTGGAATTGGTTACTGATGATGTGTATGATGTCATAAACATATGCTGCCCTGGCACCAATATCGACGTTCATATTCTGAGCGCCAATTCTCTGAAAAATCACAGTGATCCTGAAACCGTCAGCTACTACACCTTCGACCAGATCATAGAAGCAGAACAAAAGAATAAACAAGTGCTAGACAAAAGAAAGACGAAATCAGAAGAAGTGAGTGATTTACTCTGCAGAGGGTATGATAATGAAGTTCTTCGAAGCCTTGGATATCAGAGTGATGTCAAGTGGATGTTGCAAGATACGCTAAAGGAATTTTCAATTATTATGGATCTAAGGAGGGGTTTCGAAGGTGACTACAGAATGATGGCTGAACTGATGGGTATCAAATGGGCTGAAGTTGAGTCCTGGGTGAGAACAGATTCTGACAAATCTACTACACAGCGTATCTTATCAGAATGGTCAAAGCGGTGGGCATTGCGAAAACATGATGATGGCATGTCATCTAACGGTGATTGTATCTATGAGAGTACTTTTGCAAACCTGGTCAAAATCCTACGCCACAAGGATTGCTGCGTAGATATTGCAAGGATAGAGATAGAGAAGATGTTCAACAAGCTCGGGATGTCAATCTCTTTAAAGGATGTACCAGGGACAAGTAGAACAAAGCCTGACATGTAAAGTGACGGTGATAATACTTTAAATCGTTATGCAGCAAACGGACAATGGAATACGCATTTTAACCACGGAGACAACAATGCTAGTTTCCGTAATCTAACATGATAATGTCAGATGGATGATTAGTGGTTTCTAAATTGGTATTATATTCAAAAGACTTGGGACAAGAACACAGAGCAATCACATATAAAAATGGTATGAGTAGCGACGAAGGTAATGGGCAAGAATGAAAGCCGAATTCAGTAACACTGCATAAATTGTGCGAGTGCCCAACTAAATGTAAGAACATAGACATAAATAAAGTGCAGGGTCTACTGTAATTTCTACCAGATAAAACCTTACGTACAGAACAATATCATAGATCTAAAGGTGTTTTCCCCTGTCATTCCACCTAAGTAGGCTTTTCTAAGTCTTTTGAAGGCTATGGCATTATTGATGACCAAGTTCTGAATCTTTCAGTCTGTTTATGAAGACCTTTACAGTCTGAGTAATTATCCTAAGACAGTGACTTTCATTTTGAAGAGAGGTATGGTCTGGTCAATAATCAAGAATGCTACATGTAGTTTTATTGGCACTTAACGCTTCTGGCTGAAATATGTACTGCCTTATAAACAGGCAAAGGCTATATCAGACCCTGCTAAAAATACTGTATCAATTGAATTTGGCTACATTGCTTCGAGACTTAGGTGCTTGTGTTTCGATCTCTTTTAAATGCATTTGTTTAGCGTAATGTTATTCTTAAATAGATTTGTTGCAGGCGGGACGTTTGCAACTGCGTATCTTACTTATGATAAATGTGTCAGTATATACTTTGCTATATAAAAGGACAAGGCGAGATGAATATGTAGTTAGCACGACAGATAATGTCAACCAGTTTTTTCTCTTAATTTTTCTGACTATCAGTTTCAATACAATAACATGCCAAACATGTTTAACTTCTATCACGGTTAATGTAAGGATCTTGCAAGTTGCAATGATTTAACTTTAGCCCTCTGTTGCTTTTCGCAGATAATTCTATATAAGCTTTGTAGTTTTTGTGTTTCTTATGTGCTGATCTTGGAGAGGAAAAATTCCCAAATTATCAGAGTTATCTCCTTTTCAATACGTAACCCTTTGCTGCTTTTTGCCGCTTTTTGCATACTAAAACATTGTTGTTCTTGTTATATATTCTTTTTCGAGAAGAAACAAGCGCTATTCTCAGTTATCTTGCTTTGACTTCAATATTGAGGCATATGGACAGACACAAAGTTGCATGATCTATTGCTACCATATTATGTTATGTAGAGTGTAACATGCTTCTTTAAATTTTTGAATTTTTCAAATATTTTAAATTTTATTCGTATTTGATATACGTGACACATCCTTAGTCAGCATCAAATTCATTTAGATTATGAATGTCAAAGTTATTTTAGGGAAACATAATTAAATGTATTATAAAAATTACCAAAGTCAAAATGCATTCACATTAAATATGGTAAATAAATCGATGTTAATGCAAATATGTTTATTGGCTATTAAATAGAAACTAATAAAAAAAATAAATGATGTAGGAATTTCAAAACTATTGCCCGTGTGTATGATGTGTTGTCATTTAGCCGAAGTTCCAACAGGCTACTGCCATTTAGTTAATTGTCAAATTGACTTTTCAAAGTTTTCCAAAAGAACATTTGATTACTTTGGTATTTGTGATTTGCTACCATGACTTCATGGACGAATGGTTCAGTTAGATTAAAAGGTGTGTTTCTTGATAAATGTGGACGCAATTTTGTTCGTATTCATTTCCGCATTTTTGCATTTAAATACTCCTCATCTTTTGTTTCTGAATGTAGATCCTCGGTACATGTTGATGACGATATCATTTTTGTTTACTCCACTGATCTTTTCGTACAAACATCTAATTTAAAATCGAATGAAGGGGCGTTACCGTAGAAGATTGTTCACATCAGTCACAACAAACCTATTAACTGTAGTGACAGATATTTCAAGGGTGCCGATGCAATGACTTGTCACCTGTAGTGTAACCAGGTTTCTGTGCGGCCCGCAGTCAGTATGCGTGCGTATTTTACTGGTCACTTTAAGGTATAATGCATCTAATAATGGCCTGTCGATCACACATTGCATTTTCGGCGCGTTTGAAGTAGATAATCTCATTTGTGAATTTCAAGACTCCCAACCCTTATTGGCTCGCAAATTGTCTGACAACCTTCCGTCAGTTGAAATACACAAACAAGCACGTACACAGTGGCAGAGAGAGGGTCAGGTATTTTATTTATATTGTGTACGTTTATCTATTATTGGTAAACTATAATGGTTCAAGACCTGTACTTCACTTACCCCAAGGAAAAGTAAGTAGTGCTCCATTTTTAGCGCTGGTTACTGTTCGCCTCAGTCAAATTCGGACTGTCGGAAGTTATGAGCCCAAGGTAATTGTAGCAACCAGCATAAACTTCCTCCGAAAGAAAAAAACCCTTGCGTGATATTTTTGTTACAAACAAAAATTTCTATGAACTGTCATAAACAAATAAAAAATAAAAATACTCGAGCGGATATTGATTTAACTCCAGTCAACCAGATGAGTGAAGCTGAATAGTTTATTTTCTACTGTGGAGACCTGAGAGTAAATAGAAAGATTGTCTTGGGCCGCCGTCAGAAACCCCATTCAAAAATCTGTGTTATGCACTAGTATGATGTAACTGATTGAAGAAAAACGTCATGGTTTTCATATATCATATTAAAGATTACGAAAACCATGTTTAAATAACCCTTTAAGTAACACTTGTCGTGTTTTTGTCTCAAGACAACACAATTTATCTCATAGGATGCATAGCTCCTACCCCTACCGAGATATCTCGGTTCGGAGATGTTCGAAGTGAATTTCAATAGACTGAGTTTGGGCGACCGTGCAAGAGTCCAACTATAGGAACGAGAGTGCACTTGACCTATTAAAGTGCAAATTTCATGATGCTTTGTGTGAGCTATGCCTGTGTAAAATCGCAAATTACTGAAACAAAAACCACAACACGTCGCAAGTGATTTGTAAAACTTTGAGGACAGAGCAACACCGTCCTTGTAAAAACTCTAACTTTAACTTACGACGTGTAATTAAAACATGTTAAGAACTTTTGAAAATCGAAAAATAAAACATAAAATGAATATAAGAAATTTATCAAAACATCAAACCTTTTTTATTCCAGTAGCGTATTTCGTGACATATTTTGGATTGAAATGATGTTAGAACTTATTTATACTGTTCCCTCTCATTACTAACATGTTGTTAAAGTGCTAATGTCATGTACCTCATGGCGAGTCGCGTCGGGTTGTTGTGCTGTCATGTCAATTAAGAAGAAAATCAAATAAGAATGTAAAACATATCAAACGAATTGTGTAAATGTGTTTTCATTTTTCATCACCTCATTTATCACATGCGAGTATCCAAAGGCCTGACGTGTACATATTTGAACGCAATTGTGTATTCAATGTTTGATTGGCCGTAGGGTAATTAGCCGACATGACTATATGACGTTTTGTAATTTTTGAGACAAAAAATGGGGAAAATATTTTTATGTGTAAAAGTATGACTTTGATGAAGTATTGCATATAAATATCGGAATTTGATGTATGGGAGACTTCGATACGTTCCACTGTCAGATATGGCGCTACCAGTCATGTCAAAATATAATTATTTTTGCCATAGTGCTATGACATACACTAGAGTAAAAGCGTTAAAAACTCAAAAGTCCGACATTCCAATCACAATCACAAAACAAGTGGAATTTGTGATACAACGTATGCAATAAACTTAAAATCCATTTTGTCCCACGGAAAAACTTCGAAATTTTTTTTTGCGCCAGCAGTTACATTGCGATTAGGAAATAAAGAGGAAATGTTATATATGTACGGATAGTTATAAGGAAAACCATCTCTATATCAAAAGTGGTGGATTTGTCGACATATCGCTGAGCAAGTTACAATGTGTAATATGAAGAAAAGCCGTGTCAGAAATACCGAAACTTACTTTTGGATCAGAAAAGGGGTATGTTAGGAACAAAACAATATATGTAAGTCTGGTTGTTTGATTGTGACTTGTTTGGGAATCGGGAAAAAATGAAAACGTCCGATTTGAGTTACACAGCAAAATTTTCGCGACAATAAGGGATTTAGAAAATATAAGCTAGTGTAAAATAAATCAAAGAATCTACTAGATTGTATCCGTCTCTGAATTTATACTATCCATAAACGGATTTCGTTTATATTCAAACAATGAATGAAACATCGACAGCAGACTTGTCCAACTTTTAAAAGAACATAACACAAAACTGATTTACTATTCTACCGTAGTCACTGAAGTCTGACTAAAACACATTCATCATGGGGAGGTCAACTGTTCTGATTATGGCCTTTTTTATTCTGAATTGACGTCAACCTAGGTGAATTGAAATAGGCATGATTTATACTATTGAACCGATTGAAAACTAGCCGTATACAATTGACCTAACACATTTTCGGTGTGTCACCGAGCATTCCACTCGTATTGGGACTGATTAACGCATTTTGATTGGATTTTATCTTATACGACACTGGTGCAGGTTGGATGATAGTTCGATGTCCAGAGCATCTGACCATTAATTCGGAGTAAATTAATAACCACAAGAAAGTCTAATGTTCATGTGTTGCTCAGACCCAAGAACAAAAACAAAAGCTATGCGACGATTAAACGTTACGTTGTTACAGCTGAAGTGTAGAAAAAGCGGTAATGTATTGTAAATAATGATTAATTGAAATTGGGACACATGACTAAATTTGACACCAAGAGATTATCAACACCATTGTTGTGAGACACACTCTTTTTTCATTTTCCTGGATAACAACTCATGGATAGCGAGCACAATGATTCGTAGCCTTGTAAAATTCTGAATCAATTTATTTCAAGGTTGTTAATGGGAAATAAAGTGGAGCATCCTCCGCACTCTAACACACTAACAATATTACTATACAATACAAGATAGCAAAAGTACACTTTACAAGCGGAAACTTTTAAGGTGCTCTCCACAAAACCTTAAAGCAGTGGCCAAGCTAGAAACAGTTCACCTGATAATCGTAGTTAAAGGGATAAAGTCGTCGGAACTGCGCTCAAAGGTCGTTTGGGACCCATACGACTCATGGCAACAATGTATCCAAGGCACAATGGTGATTGATGACAGTTAAAACATGTCTGTCATAATCTATCATCGTATAATTTAAATATTGCAGCTATGATGATAAGGTGCATCTTGATATCGTGCACGAAATATATTGTTTATAAACAAGAAACTTGCACAGGTGCAGTTCTGACGACTATATCCCTTTAATCTGTGACATTATTCGGCCAACCATTTCTTCACCTGAAATCAAACAATGAAAATCAAATTGTGGGCAAAGTTCATTATTTCACTTTCTACATAACCATTTACATTAAAACTGGACCAAATGTCGACCTTGAATGTGTTTCCTTAGCACTGTGTTTCTTAATTGAGAATAACAGGTTCAATGTGGGATCTTTATCAGTCATCGATATGTTTAATCGATAAGATCGAATAGGAATTATGAAATGGGTGAAATGCTAAATTTTTGTCGGTTTTACTAAATGCGAATAGCAACGTGAATGATGAAGCCTCTAGTTTTGCAAAGTTGGTGTGCAAATCGAAATTGGATATTAGAATTTAGCTCAACGTAATTTAACTTGGAAAATTTACAGTTTTACAAGGACGAAATAGGGAAAATCAAGTTTTACTACCCTATTATGGATGAAGATTTTGCTCGCGGACAGTTTTAAGAGGAGTCATATTGTACATACAATTGGTATGGAAATAACATTGATTGAAATGTCTAAAACGTCACAGACATACAACATGGCTTTCACTATCATCAATGTCATCAACAATCTACGTACAATGGGAAAAGGATTCTACCTATACACAGTTGACATGAATGAACTATACATTCAAAGTAACTCGTCAGAATTAAACAATAAATCGTAGGCAAAGCTATGATAATCAGAATTGTATATACCCTTTGTTCTTGTTTGTTTCACTTTTGTATTTCCTTTCATAGAAAACTCTAAACTGCCACTGATGTATAGGCTATCTCTCAGTATTATTCATATAGAAACCCACGATACTTGTATCAATGTATATCTTTTCAAACTACATTGCTTCATGGTTGTGTATACGACTACTTCAATGCTTTTTGTAATTGCCTTGGTGAACTAAATATTATGCAAATACTTCTCCAAAAACCGTGTTTTGTAATATCCGACCCCCAAACGACGATAACTAATTACCCCTACTGATTTCAATCAACCGCCATTCCATGAAAAATGAGAGGCCCCTTAGTTGGAATCTTGTGATACTAATTTTGTAATGTCTCTTTTAAATTTGTTATTGACATGGCGCGATTATACTTGACTTAAAATTTTGCAAGCCGATGCGGAAGAACATCAAGACCTTTTTTGAGAGTGGAGATCTAGCCGAGCGTTCTCTCTGTGGCCTCTCCGCTAGGCGACTGATGCCGTATGTTGTGGGTTCGAACCCGATTGAAAACTAGTCGTATAATATATGTTGCGTTTTAAACGCTTCGTAATTTCTATTTTTATTTAACGTTTAAAAATAATGTTGAAGATCCAGCGCTGAACATACTACTCTAAATTTTAAAATACATTGATAAGGAAGACCATTCGGGATCAAAATGTTGTCCGGTAATAATGTGGTGGTCAAGCCAACTAATGAAAAAAAAAAAACAATTGCCCATATTTCAACTGTTATTCTTTGATTTAAGGGTGATGGCTGGCCGCATAATTAATGTCACTGATTGAAGTTATTGTTTTAAATTTTGATATTAATGAAAATCGTAACGCTAATGCGTCTCAGTGAATAGAAGACTTGTGCAAAAAATATTGTTTTGCTGAGAACAGATAGAAAAGCTACGGATTTGTTTTCTTTCTAAAATGTTTGACAATCGTGATGGCATGATTGATACTATTCGGCGAGGCAGCAGTGATATAGCGTTGCGGTCATCTGTTGTCACTAGAAGGATTAAGTGATCAAGTACAGGAAATGTCTTTGCCTCAACTGTATTTGAAGATGTGTTTGTTCGTCTTGAAGCACCTTGGTTAACTGTTTCCATTTAAGTTTGAAATTTTCCGATGAAATTAGGTCTTTTCATTGTTTTCGCTGAAATTTTAAACAGACGTTGCATTTCACGTGCACATATTGATCATTTGTTATGTTGCGTCAAAGCATTTGCACACATTTAGATTTGTGAAATGAAGCTTAAGCAGCTATATTTCGCTGTACGAGGTTAGAGTCCTTAATATTAAATTCCAACACACGTTGGGATGACTGACTTGAATATTTGATCGAATACATGGATTGAGATATGTGGCTTTGACATTCAAGTCCGTCCACTCTGTGAGTTGTCTTGTTCATTCAAGCAAATGCATGTATTGGGATATGTGGGTTGACATTCAAGTACAGTCCATGCTGTCATTTGGCTTTGAACATTCAAGTGAATGCATGTGTGGCTTTGATATTAAAGTCTGTCCACTCTGTAAGTTAGCTTGAACATTCAAGGGAATGCATGTACGGAGACACGCGGTTTTGACATACAAGTAAATACACTTCACTCTGTGATGTCAAAGAGTTGAACGTTCACGTCTCCGCACACGTGTTCGGATTGAAAGGTGTTTGGAGATTTGTGACAATTTTAATTAAAACAAGCAATTACAGTTCACTCTATGGTGTCAAAGGCTTTAAAGACTCGAATATCTATACCTTGAGGTTACTGTCTCGATCATACAGACGGGTAAGTGCATGGAGGTATTAACATTCAACTATTTACAGGCCACTCAATGACCCCCTGAGGCTAGAACATCCAAACGAGTATATGCATGGAGACTATGCTTGAACGTGTAATCGATTAAAGTCCACTTTGTACGGTTAGATGCTTGACCATCCATGCTTCTACACCAACCGATATCAGCCTGGAACAAACAAACGAATACATGCATTTAGATCTCTGGGTTTCTCATTCAAGCAATTACGTACGGCATATTCTATGAGATCAGAGACTTTGATATTCAAATGAAGGCAACTATACTCACTGACATTTAAGGCTACAATATAAATGCCACTTTCCTCATAGCAATATGCACGGGGATCTGACGCTTGAACATTCTAGAGATCACAACCAATTTGGATTTGAGACTACAAAATAAGTCACACAAAGATGATCTATGCCTTTAAAATGCAATCGCTTGATATTTCAAGATTTTTATTGCGATCTATATAAAACAAAGGTATCATTTTTGTCAATAAAACAAGCAAATGTTCATGTTCTTCACACATTTTTAAGACATTTATAATATTATATGATAACATTAAAATATAAAAAATTACGCAGTACTGATGTAATCAAAGTGACTAGTTCCTTTTGAAAAGTCTGTCAAATGAAATTTCTAAGATTATACTTGTCCTTGTTGCTTAAGACACAGGCAACGGCTCCAAGTATTTTCAACAACTGCACGTGTAAATGAACGGCTTTCGGGGGAAAAAAATGATTCTTGACAAAAATCGAACTCAACTAATATTGAGAAAAGAATATGGGATACTTTGCATAGTTGAACATCTATTTCATGTTCATTAAACAAACTGACCCGAGGTGCGTTTTTCCAACCAAATACTACGAGAAGACAAGCAGCCATTCCAATGTCTTTAGAGCTCATACGCTGGAAGCTAACTTTGTTACGAGATATTTTAAACACTGGTTTTTGTCGGAATTAAAGATTTTGCCTAGAACAACATCAAAAACGAACTATTTCCGATTTGTTATTCGATGGGTATGCTGCAGTGGAAGAGCGTTTGAGTAGACGTAGAGATAGTCATACTTCGACAACCATGATGAATCTTCGAAGCAAATTGCCTTCAAGCAAGTGAAGGGTGAGATATACCTGTTTTAAAGGCAAAATGCCTCAACATTTCATAAAAGTTCACGATTTCGATCGTATAGATTCAGTAAATGTCACGTGATAAAGTCCCTCTCTTCTGGATAATTTTACAACTCAGGACAGAGTATCAACCATTGTGAATGGTGTACAATCCCGACTCTAAAACATTACACCGGTCCTTCAATTGCTGGTAATGGCGTACGGCCCTCAAACAGTAAAACTGCAATCATTCGAGCGCTCTTTAAGGAAATCTTAACAAATGTGTATTCTTATTTTCTCAAAAATGGTATTTGCGTTTTTCTAGGTCCGTCATATGAAAAATTGGAATAACTCTTTTGAAAATGTGTCTGTGAAAAATAAGATGATCATATCGTCAAAATTGGAATAACCGAGATATGGTTTCCTCCTAAGTAGTTTCCTGTACTTCCATTTCTTTAAACAAGGGGGTATAACATTGTCGAATATTTCGAAGATTTACTTACAAAGGCATCTTTGTCCGTAGAAAAGTTCCGAAAATTTGACATCTTTATTTTCTGAAAAATTGAGCATTTCACAGCACTATATATGTTACATTGCACTGAATAACACTACGTTGTACTTCTTAACTGTAAGATGTACTACATAAGATTACATTCCACTTCTACTATTATCTATTATCTATTAGCACTTTTCCCGTTCGTCGAAAATGACTTGATGAAAACAAACATCTGTCACAGTTGTTTGCGTTGACACTGTGTTATTCGTCCGGCTGATGCACATCTGCTTCTGTCACCCAGACCGTAGTGATGTTTTAGATGCCATGAAATATAATTCCATACATGAGGACAACGGAGACGTTTGGTGGTTCATTTGCATAAATTCCCATTCAGCAATTGATCTAATATTTAAGAAGTTACAATAAACATTTATCGCTACATGTACAACACCTACGACAGATAACACAATCAGAGTCAAAGTTCTGGGCCTAAAAAGTCATTAAAAGTTTCATCGGGCGACTTGACTATGTTTGTACACGAGGCAACTCGTCCAAGCGACCGGCGACTCGCCCCGTTAAAAATCGATGTATTGGTTTTGCAAGCGACGTCGCCTGACTTCCGCCCGCGGGCAACACGAAGATGTCATACAAACAAGGCAACGCAGCAAGCAACTTCGCTTGCCTAATGTATTGCTCGTCGTATGCTTGTCGAGTTGTCTCTCGTAACTCGGCCTTGAGAGTGAAATTACCAAATACTTACGATTGAATGTTAGATGCAAAACGACCGACATCGCGGAGTACGGTTTTGGAAAATAGTTTTTCTTTAAATTTTACCAAAATTAATTGGGTGAAAATATCCCGGTCCTCGAGGCGCATCTACCGTACTTCAGTAAAAAAATACAAAAAAACCCAAAAAACAAAACAAACAAAAAAAAAAAGTTTATCCTTTACAACTTTTGGCGTCGTTTATGAACTATCCGTCACAGTGATATCTGTCTTGGATTCGCCTGTTCAGACCAAGTCAGTTCTCAACTCAGATAAACTTGATAATTCCAAAAAAATCTTAGGTTTAAACATTTAACCTACGCAGGGAATATCATAATGTGTGTTCAGATGAAATCAATATTACTCAAAATCAAAATCAATTTTTCCCTTATAATATGCGGTATCACTATCGGGTCAGAGTGCTTGTGAGCACATAATCTGACAAACGTTGAGTTGTTTGAGTTGAGTTTGTTTCCAATTTAAATTTCACACTCCTTACACAAATCCACACTTCGTCGTATAGCGCTTAGACAATGTAAGAATACAACACGATATATATCCATGGATTTACAATGGGACTCACTGGTTCCAATGACCAAAGCTATGCACGTAATCTCTACGTTAATATAACTACTTCATCGTCCATTATAGTTATCAGATAGGGTTTAGATCTTTGAAACACAGGAATTGATAAATTGAAGTGTAAACATGAATCAAAGAATTTTTGTTACCCTTGCTCTGAGCAATGAAGTTGTTCTCAAATAATCAGAATTGTTAAAGGTACCAAACAGGAATACGTTAAAACAATATAACCAACTTAAATGTGTTTGCTAACTTTGTATAACTTCCGATATGATAACGATAAGTTCAATAAAATGACAAATTTGAGAAAACTAATATCATCATGTTGTTTGCTATGGAAGTTAAGTATACAGTGCGCCCCCTTGGTGAACTAGTACATTTGGCATGCTAAACGATAGCATAGGGAAAGAAATCAGTCCCTGGGGTGGGGAGGGAGTTTTTAGTGCAACGGTTTACCTTAATTTATTTTATTAATTTTGACTGTGATATTACAAATAAAGTTCAAGTCCAACCCATCTGACTGCTTTCTTTATTACTACAAGTAAATTTATTAATTTTGACGGTGCTATTTCAAATACATATTTCGACTCCACACCGTCTGACTGCTTTATATATTACCGACAAGTCCTAATCTCCTCTCCAACTTGTGTATACGCCACTGTAATTGCTCCGAAAACATTGCCAACTTGCTAATCCGCTGTCGGTATCAGCGGACAGCCATCCCACACGCATTAAAATAAGGAAAGGGTTGAAAATCACTGACACAGTGTCATGATGTCGTCCGTAAAACTAGTGGACGCTTAAAATATTCATGAATTCGTAAATAAACAGGAAGGTAAACAACTTATTATTTATAACTAAACGATAAAGGAGCTCCCTAGTGACCGGCCATTGAGAGAAATTACTGAAAAAAGTCGAAAACCTGAAAGCAACAACCTCGCGACCGGTCGTGTAGACAAATGTTGGCAAAAATTCAACACTTTACACTTACAGGCACGACCTCACGATCGGTCGTTGAGAAAAATTACCTGAAAATAAATCAAAGCCTGAAAGCCATAACCTCATGGCTGGTCATTGAGAAAAGGTCGGGCTAAATTCAACACTTTAAAGCCACAACCTCACGACCCATCGTTGAGAAAAATTACCGAGAAAAAAGTCAGATTCAAAGCTTGAAACCGTAACCTCATGACCGATTGTTGAGAAAATGTCGGAAAAATTTAACACTTTACGGCCACGACCTCAACTGGCCGTGGACAGAAAATAATGTCAAATACCTGAAAGACGGCGTACTTTGGCATGTAACAATTCATCGGTATAGTGATACTTTTGATAGTCGTTAAAATAGACTATTTTTTGCATCAATGGTTAAAGTTGCAATATGGATCAGAATTGACCCTCATATTTCGAAGATTTAACTTTATGGAAAAATCCACAACAATTTCATTTGCAGATTCGACCATTAACAGGAACACGGGGATGACTGTAATTTGAGTAAATTGATTTAATTACCGAATAAATTGCTGTTTTGGTACGTACTGTTTGCGAGAGTAAGCACAGAATTTGAAACGTCATTTTACTATTTGAATATGTACGCATGCGTATTTGATGCATGGTAACGGTTTATGAAATTGCAACATCGTGTCAACATGCCTAGCTGGGCAAGCGGTCAGGTCTCTGCCCGCGCCCTGCTGACTGATGCTGCCTTGCAAAAATGGAAGAAATTGGCCAAAAATGTCGGCAAAATAAACATTGTTTGGTCAGATCGAAAGATGGAACCAGAAAATGAGTGACACGCGACTACTGCACCACGACGAGGAGGCAGACTCTGTCTACAGTTTCTCTCGAAAACACCAACGTCGCCACTGTGTGTGATGATCAACTTCGCTAGCCAGCGGTGTTTCCTCGGGCAACACCGACCTACCAACACCATGGCCGTGCGGACCCTACGATTTGTAATGTGAACCGGGCCATAGTCCCCCGCAAGGAAATAACTTAGATCTGTTAGCATTCATTGATAATCTATATCCTTCAGGTCAAATATGCTTTTTCGGAAACAAAGAAAAACGGCAGTCATTTATACATGTCATGGCATAGTCTCATTTACGACGCGTCGATCGACGCGCTGACATGGCTGGCCATGCAAGACCAGACTGAGGGGCAAGACAGTTGCCGAACTTCTGCTGTGGTGGATGATACTGAAGTGGGCAAACTTTCAAATAAATATAGCACGCAGATACCACGCCTTTTAACATGAAAATTATAACAACATGCAACGGGGAGAGGATTGCGGAAACGCTGTCAGGCACGCGGTGAACACAACCAGATCGGTGTACGTGGTCTGGACGCTCGATCGATCGAACGTACAAAGTAGGTGCACACGGCTCAGCAACATACATGTGTGTGAAAAATCAATCACACGATCTTTTGTAGAGCTGTACTTTATCATATCAATATACTTATATTTCTGAAACATTGTGATGCTATCAAAGTTAGGCAAACGAAAAGTTTACAATGAATTATCATTATGTATGTCAAGTTCTGTCAGCGTAACAACATTGCCCCTCCAACGTGCACTCCAGTGCGACGTCATCACTCTTGGTTGTACTTGTCATGTGCACAGCAGAAAACGCCAATGTTTTTGTTTTGAAAGTTTGTTTACAAAACAGCTTTTCTAGGCGGCCGCAACGTATCAAAATAAACGTATTTGTGTGTCGGGATTGGTAAGAGGCTTAGCTAAGAAGAGTACTTCAACGTAGTATGGTCTATTTGCTTTAGTTTTACGAAAAAAAATCGACAATTTTGATCCATATTGCAACTTTAAAGTCGATGACGGTGTGCTAAGTTTACGATACACGCTAGATGTACGGTGACGATGCATCGATGGTGGCATCTAATAATACGGATACTGTATAATACTAGCATTCATGATGACATCAATCTATATTGTGCTACCTGTAGCGGTGTTCGTTCGGTTGATGCTGTCCGAGCCTCGCTAAAAGGAGAAAAAATTATCCTTTTCTGTGGCTGAAGAAGCTGCCAACTCGATTGATCAAGGAGTTTATGTAGATGCATGTGCCAGATGCGAGAGGCAGGAAACGTGATACCTCACCCTTCATCTCTTTCTGTGCAGAATTTTCAGAAGTTTTGTTTATGTTCTCAGACTCATCGTTATCAACTTTTTTGTGACAAATAGGATAAAAATTGAATCCTTGTTTTGATTTTGTAGGATTGATTAAAACCAGTCTTGTAGCGTGCTCATATAGAATGAACGAACTTTTCATTATATAACATCAAGGGAAATATGTTTACTTCTGGACTGGAAATAAAGAGGTTTGAGGTCTAAAGGTTCTACTTCCGACTTCCGCTCTTACGGATGACATCGGACCATTACCGACTCAAAATGTAGGTTGGTTTTCTGGCTCAAGATGACCATTTTAGACGGCGTACTTTGGCATGTAACAGTTCATCGGTATAGTGATACTTTTGATAGTCGTTAAATTTCGATTGACTTCTATATCTGCTCTGATTTGCGTTTTTTGTTACACTGTGTCTGAGATCTTCAACCCTTTCCTTATTTCACTACGTGTGGGCGGCTGTGGTGTTGACTTAATAAGCTAATCCGCTGATACGCTCAGTCATTAACAAGTTGGCAATGTTGGCGCAGCAATTAGAGTGGTATGTGCACTGGTTGAAGAGGACATAAGGAATTGGAAACACAGTCAGACAGTTTGGAGTCGAAAGCTTTATTTGAAATGTCACAGTCAAAATTAATAAAATCAAATATTAAAGGTAAACCGTTGCACAAAGAAAACCTCCTCCCCACCCCAGGGGACTTTCATCATCACTCAGTGAACGTAATAATCATTTTGTGTTAAATTTTTCCCGACATTTTCTCAACAATCGGTCATGAGGTTACGGTTTCAAGCTTTGAATCTGACTTTTTTCCCGGTATTTTTTCTCAACGATGGGTCGTGAGGTTGTGGCTTTAAAGTGTTGAATTTAGCCCGACCTTTTCTCAATGATCGGTCATGAGGTTATGGTTTTCAGGCTTTGACTTTTTTCCTGTAATTTTCTCAACGACCGATCGTGAGGTCGTGGCTGTAAGTGTAAAATGTTGAATTTTTGCCAACATTTGTCTACACGACCGGTCGCGAGGTTGTTGCTTTCAGGTTTTCGACGCTGGTAGACCCAGTCGAAGTAACTCTCTGGCCTTGTGTTGTTTTAGAAGTTAACAGCGTAGCCTAGAGTTTGTCATCCTACAAAAAAGAAGTCGGTTGACAGTATAAGATAGAAAACAAAATGAGGCTTAGTTATTGAGCTCAATGTAAAAGACACATTTTATTTATCATATAAATGTAAACAATTTCATTGTTGTGTGAATTATAATATTTTCCACCCAATTCCATTACAAAATATCATTTTTTTACGACGTAGCATATTTGACAAGAAAATAACGAATAAACAGAGAAATAACGATTGTGATGTGCAAATAACTTGTGACTGATTAAATGTTTTACTTCATTTGAGAAAAATGAAACTAATAATGGCTGTAAACTATCAATCTACCCAAATTATAATCGAACATAAAAATCGATGGCCCAGTGCAAAGGGGGCGTAACTCATTTTTTCAACGACAATGAATAAGAGGGGAATCGAGGTTTATAATATCCTCTAATTCTAGATACAATTTGTTTGTAATTAATGGTTTTATTGGTAACGGGTAATTTCAAAGATATATGTCAGAAATGAATATTATAACTATGAAATCATTTTTATGTCAATTGAAAAGTGGAGTTACGACTGTCTTGTACTAGCATTTTTAGCAAAAAAATCATCATGAGTTACGCCCTCTATAGGACGTAACTCATCATAAGTAGTAGAGTAAGCGTGGACAACTGGGATGAAGTAAGAATTTTACACCCCATTTTATTCATTTATCTACATGAAGCGAAGGAAAAATTAACCATCCATGTAACTAAAGTATGACCCTGACCTATATACGAACTCACGCACGCGCAGCAGTGCATTGTCCTGAACTAAGCGGGCCTGCTGAGCATGTTTATACATGTACGGGAAATTCCGTGTGAGTCATCACCATCAAACTAGCCTATATAAAGGAGCTTTTTTTACCTGTTTGTCAGTCCGGCCGGCCGCGGAGTCTAGCTGATGTTGAACACGAAGTTCCTATCGGTACGAACTAAATTTCATATCCATTTAATCCATAATGTCTTAGGTATCTTTCCAGCGGCGGACTAAATCCTTCTTGTTTTTGAATTTCTAGCGCCTGATGAAATATGTCCTGAATAAGTTCTGACCCCGGAGCCTCCTCGTTCCGAAGGGTTGCACCTTTTTCTTGTATTTGTGTAAGCAGCTGTTTATATTGAACATAATAATGTTTATTTCTCTCGTCTCTTTGCTACACCAGTTTTCCCTTGTATCACATCAATAACAACACCTGGTATAGGAGTTAAGGCTAACAGTACCGGAACTGTTGGAATTGCTGCTATTACAGCAGAGCTTACAAGAATTCCCTTAGTAATATTGAGAGCCATATCAATTCGTCCCATTAATTTATAACTTCGTCGATATGCAGCACTTGTTCTTTCTATGTAATCAGCCAATTGTTCAACGCTTTCAACAACTGAGATGTGCATTTTTTTACTGTATATGTAAGGGATGATAAAAAATAATTGTAGTAATATAGAAATACAATATGGCAGAAGGAGGAGAAGATATACCACTCAAGGATTTCGATGATACAAATTTGAATGATGATGATGACGCTACTGCTGAAACATACTTCATAGACGATGATAATACCCTTGCAGAAGCTGATCCTTTCCTTGCTAGCCCAAAGGTCGATCGTTTGACTGAACTTAGAGCAAATGAAAAATTAAGAATGGTTAATAAATTCTTAGATGAGAATAAAATTACTAATCCGGATGCACTAAATGTATTGACTATGGAATCTGAGGTTAGGGATGGAAAGCTGTATTATAAAAACCTCAAGCTGTCTAAAGATAGAGGAGGTGGATTTTATAAGCTCACCACATTAATGAGAGAAAAAGGAGGACATGAATTTATGAGAGATGTATTAGGAGGTCGCTCTAGCGCAGAGCCCGAATATGTGAGTCGTACATTGTATTCTGAAGATGTGAAAAATGATAAAATACCAGCTGAGAAGATGACGCCAGAAGACATGGGTGTATACAGAGATGACTGACAGAGTTACGGCAAGATGCTTCTGGTAATGCAGATAAAATACAAGCTTTTGAAAATAAAATCGAACAATGGAACAATCTAAACCCTGAATATATAGCTATTAATGATGAATTAAGGATTGCGAATATGCGTATTAGCGACCTTAACAATGAAAAAGTTAAAATAAGGCTATTGAAAAGAGAAGCTGAAAAACAGTTAAAGGAAATTCCTGAAGATCACACCCAAGGAAAAGAAAAAGCCAAGAAACTACTAGCTGAACTTATAACAAGAGAAGCTAAAGTTGACAATCGAATTGAATACGAACATGGTAAGATCAGTGAGGCACGTGAAAGTCTAGCTACGACTAGGTCTCTTCGTGATGTAATTTCCGATCCAGAATTATCACTCAGGCTGAAGCTGACAGAGTTATTTAAACGAAATGGTATTACAATAGCTGCAATACTGACTGCCCTTGGAATGACAATATCAACAATTGCCCTAGCTGTGACTAAAGGAGGAGGAGGAGGAGCGGGAGCAGGAACTGGCGGGTCTGGTTCAGGTCCACCCAAAGTATACACAAAAGCGAAAGAAATTGTAAAGCAATTTGGCGAATGGTTAAAAACCTTGGCCGCAAAAAGTGCTGCTGCAATACCAGGTTTAATCGGTTCCCTTGTCAGTTTTCTATTAAAAACAGCAGGATCGGTTGTCGGATTTGTCGGAGAACAGCTATGGATATTTTAACTGGTTTAACATTAGTCATTATAAATAAAATTATGTATTAATATATGACCCCCTACGGAATCAGCATGTTTGGTGAAAAGAATATTGCAAAGTTTCTTTCTAAAAATAAAGACCTGTTTGGTTTCTCCTGTCGAATTGGAATGGTGCAAACTTCGACGGGTAAATCGACATATCCTTCGAGCAAATCCAGGTGTCCGACTCAAAGATGATAATCTATATCATAACATTTTAGCTTTCGTGAAGGAATGTCAGAAGACTAACTTCTTTAAGCGACTAGAATTCAT
Source organism: Ptychodera flava (assembly GCF_041260155.1). NCBI lineage: Eukaryota > Metazoa > Hemichordata > Enteropneusta > Ptychoderidae > Ptychodera > Ptychodera flava. The sequence goes on along the minus strand of NW_027248358.1, from coordinate 776,382 downwards.
AGCTGTATTCCAGGATACTGAGGATGACCAAGAGGCTCATCATCTCCAAGAATATTGGGTCCTTTCGATTGATTCGCGACACAGGCAATCGATTTATCTTTCAGTCAGACGGAAATATTTATGTAAAGATGTGATTTTTCTTCTAAGTCATTATATACACGAAGTGAAACTTAATTTTCTTTATAACATGTAATTTCTTTTTTTTTCTTCTACTATATACATTACACGAAAATGGGGTACGATAGAACATTATCACCGACTTTCACCAACCGAATACCGAATGGAACAAAGTCAGAAAGAACTCATCACGTGATTGCTCATAATCCAAGTGAGGCAGATCCAGGCCAGACACTTATCATACGATGTCCAAAGTTAGAAAGCGGAGTACTCTTAGTTCCAGATACTTTCGACCTGGTTTTTGATCTCGAAGTAATGGGAGATGAAATAACCGAGTAGTACAAAATGTTGCAAAAATTTGGTGGAGCGTATGAAACTCACATTTGAGGGTCAGACACTTTTCGATTTGAATAAATATAACCTTATTGAATGTTATCGAGATCTCTTCAAACATAAAAAGGAGAGAACTAACATGACACTGTACGGAATTCAGAACGAAAATCTAAGAAAATTGAGAAGTGTTGCGAAAGATGCAGATGCCGCCGTCGTGGGTGATATTTTACTTCTCAACACATATAGAACAAAATATGCTATTCGTCTTACTCATCCCCTAATAACAGGTCATGGAGTTGCATATCCAAAAGCGTTAGGGAGTCATATTGAATGGGAAATTACGTTAGCACCCGCCTCCCAATTACTTGTCAGTAATCAGTTGTTTACAGCCAATTATAAATTAAAAAACATTCAAATGGAATACGAAACAATTTCTGACCTCGATCTCGCGAGGTCAACTGCTGGTTATTACAACGGTGGAAAAAGTTACCTTTACGAGCATATACATTATTTTAGAACAATCCCATTCAAAGAATCGGACACGGTTATCAATGAAAATATAAATGTACCACGACGTAGCATTAGAGGTATCGCTATACTCTTCACTAAAAATCAGAATCAGGCAGAACTGAACAGTGAACTTTTCTTTAACCCCTCCATTGAATCTGTGTCTGTATCAATCGAAGGCATTGCAATAAAGTGTACGCTCAGAAGATGATACCAAGACAATTTTGGCGAGAGGTGCGACGGTATTTTGCTGAAGATAAAGATTGTGTGAAATTGATATAGATGAGTTGATTATTTGAAGAATAAATTCTGTCTGTTATCGATCTGCGTAGTTTTAAAGATATTGAGTTTCATGGAAATGGTTTAAAAGTAATGAACACAAAGGACGGAATTCAACTTGAAATTCTGAAGAAAGATACCGAGTGGGGTGGCGATGACGCTCACAATGATAATATATTTGCCCACATTTATGTTATCAGTGATGCCCAGGTCACTGTTGAAAATAGTAGATTAATGTCTTTACAATATTAACCATAACCATGACCCGTCGTCCGTCCTATCGGCCATGTTTCTGCCAACCATTCGCCCGTGTCTGGATTGTATAGCTGCACACGTTTGATATCATTTGGCGCCATCATGATTTTACTACGCTTTTCACTACGGATTTCTCCAGCCTTTTTCCGTACAAACTGTACAAACTGTGCCGGCTCCGGCTTCTTCCCAGTTTCAAATAGATCTTTATAATCTTCAAAGTTTAAATGTTTTCTAACACAAACATCTTTTATCCCTTTATTTTTTTTCGTCTCGGAAGTTGGAGTTCGAAAAGCATACACTTTCGAGCGTATGCCGACAAAATCAAGAATAGGTTCACCATTCAACTCATCTTTAAATTTACCTATCACTTTTTTATTAATCTTCGGAAAGTCGGGGCCTATTGCGGAGCTCATCCCACTAGTATCATATATAGACTTCTCACCATTCTTTTCCACATCTTCCCGAACTATATCATTGAAAGTGCTGACGCGTGAGCCGTCCGGGTCCGGGGAGGCGTTCGGGATCGGTACACTGTAAACAAAACTGTCAGTATCCATGTAGGCTAATCGTATTCCAGGGAACTTGACCCGAAAGTAATTGTAATGCGTCTCATACATAAGCAGCTTAGAAAGTTCGAGTACTGCGGCGCCGATGAAAACTGGTTTTACATATCTATGCTCATCCGTTTTCAGTTCCAGTAGGGCACTGTCGCAGGAATCACCATCCTCTTCGGAAGTTATGAAAGTTATATGTTTCATCTTTGGATTATACTTCTGAATCTTTTTACGTCCACTATCCGTGCCGTTCCAGTCCGAAACAAATTTAAAGTCTCTGTACTTTCGAACATCTTCTATTGTCTTACCGAACATTGCATTATTCATCAGCTTAAGAAATTCTTTCAAAATCTGTCCTCCCCTTTGTCCTCATTTTAGTGTTAAAGTCAATATATTTCGCGAGACATGGAGCTTCATCGAAAGCAAGCACCCGATAAATCTTTTTCAATCTCATTCCCATCCGAAGATAGAATTCCAGCAACTTGTAGTGTAAGACATAGGACTCTCTATCCATCACACTTGTAATCAGTCGACCGCCCTGCCTCGGAAATTCATAGTGATGCGGTGCTAATGGTAAATCGCTGTGTTCTTCATGTAATTCGGGGGGATATTCTAAGTCTACTTCTAGAAAACTTGGTGGAAAGGTGGAACCAGGTCCCCACCCTCCGGAACCGGCCCCGCCAGCTCCGGAACCCGCTCCGCCCCTTTCTTCCCATTCCTCCCACTCTTCCATCGTCATCCAATGAAGTCCGCCCGTAGGCATTGCCTGACTCATTGCCCAGCCGTAGAGATTGTTTGCATCGAGATATTTTATTTCGGTCACCGGCTTCTCTGGATCGTAACTAACGTAAGTATTCCCGCCGGCGGGGCCAGCGTAAGCCGGATGATTTGTCTGTAAATAATGAATATTACACTGGCTGATGCCGCCTCGAATTCCCCGTTGTACGAAAGTCATCTGCTCAGCATCTTGAATGAGCCCAAATTTATTACCCGTGTAAAGTAACATAGCATCCCATGTCAAGCCAGGCGCTGACATGTAATGGGCCGGATCTAACTTATATGCTTCTAAACATGTGTCACGGAAATTTTCAAATATATTTGCAAGAAGTAGAACGTCAGTCTCACAATAGAATTCCATATAATCACGAATCGTCTTACATCCAACTTCGTCCCATACTCTTAATGCATGTTCGTAATCGGACTCTGAAATCCCCTCTTCCGTCAATTCGCTATAAAATTCCTCCCTCTCCGGGAGCTCACCCTCTCCCAGTCTGTCAACCGAGTCTAAATATTCGTAGGGGAAGAAACCTTTCGCCCTTTGAATGTCCGGGTACGAAAGTGGCGACCGCCGTCCACCCGTGGTCCGGCACAGTTTTTGCCAACTTCGCCAATGACCCCATCATCAACTGAGCACTGTCCATAAACTTTATAGAAAAGAAACGTCTCTTTATCTCCCTCTTCCCTCCGGCAACAACAATTGAGGCGTGAAAAATAAATGTTTTCGAGAGACCCATAATTCCTCCATTGCTCGTCTTAGCTATAATTTTAGGCTCTGGTCCCCCTCCGGCGTCGATTTCATGTAATTCTTTCAAAATAAAAGAACCATCGTATCCCTTGAGGTTGTGAAAGTAGATAGGAATGGTTCTCGACGGCCGGCATCCTTCGCAATAGAAGGTCGCCTCCTCCTTCACTACTCGGTATCCTGCCGGCTCTCCACATGCAATACAGACTGGATCACATCCGTCGCGCCGGTAATTAGAAGGATCCCTCATCGGTATTATTTTCCAATAATACGATTTAGAATAATACTCAGCCCGTTCTTTCATATCCTTTAGAAAGTCTGTAACACAGGAGAGACCTGTGAATGTTCTTTTACCATAAACAGTGGGTCGGCCCGGGCCTCGTTCCGAAGAGGTCCGCGATCCTCCCCACCCCGTTCCACCATAACATACGAAAGACAAATTGGAATGTGTCGGCCGGTCCCCTTCTCAATAATTGCCTCAGTATCTGCATAGACGACGTAGGGAGAAGGAACCTTCTTCCGATGTCCTTCAAATTGACACACTTCCTTAGGAAAATCTGGCTGGGCAGTAGTGTCTGTTCCACAGTATACCTGATGTTTTTCTAATTCTTCTGTTGACTTAAAACCTCTTTACAAACCATACAAATACACTTCCGTCTGCGCTCATTCTTTCGATTAGTACGAGAATTACGAAGGCGATTTTCCGCAGTAATTGGTACGAAGTGAGAACGGCCGCCGTCTTCGCCAACTATCAGTAAGATATTTGCTATTTGATTCCTATCGGCTTCACCTTCCGTTCCGTCAGGGGCTCCGCCAGGGGCACTATATAACACAGTTATGTCGGACGGGGGAGCGGGATCATTTTCGTAGATCTGAAATACTTGAAGTTTGATGCCTGGATTTTGCTGCTCGAAGCGCCTGAATACAGTCAGATCGGCGGGCGTGGGCGTGGAATACCTTCCCAACAGTAGTCAGCCATAAATGGGGCGTACGTATTCCATTTTCTCCTTACCTGACCACATTTCTTTTCACGAAACTCGGGGTCGGCCAACTTTAAACTTGCTACGATGGCGTATTGAAAACAGTTCTCGCTGCCCGAAGGTAGCACCAGATCGCTCACACAATGCTTATTTTTTAACCATCCGGGAAGTTGGACTGCGCCAGCCCCGAGTAAAACTTCTACTAGAATTACTTTAAAATTAAGTATCTCCTCGAGAACGAGACCAGAACCCTCAACATTTTCAATTGTATCAAGCATACGATCGTAGCGATCTATTAATTGTTGCCCCACATCCGATCCCGATCCTCTTACATCTTTTGTGTATGTATCATTTAATTTAACATACAATGAACGCGGTTGTGTATTACCAGTTTTCGGATCCGATAATTTGACTTCCATTTCGGTATAAACAGAGTACATCTTTCGTTCCGAATGGACCATACCTTCAATATCCACCAGCTCCCCGATATCCTTGACTCGCTTGACTTCAGGAAATTCTTTTCGTAAAACTGCTCCCTTGAATGCTGTATGTAATCGACGGGCCATAATAATCTTTATGATATATACTATCCTAAAATTTTTAAAATGAAAAAATAATTATTCTATGATAGGTCATCAAAATCCACTATAATATTTTTGTCAGCATTTATTTGTTTATATATCTCACCTAATCTTTCTAAGTCGACTATTTCTTCCACATCTTGAATTTCTGGTTTATTAGGCGCAGCACAAAATATTAATCTCTCAACAGTGAAAGAAAGAGCACGTTTATTTAAGCGCGGTTTAAATGCTAAGAATTCTATCTTACTACCTTTCGGATATTACGAGGTACAATAGCAGGATTTTCTCGGACTGGCAATGGGCTCACTGCTTTAAAAGCACAGTCAATTTCTTGAACCATATCAATACATGTAGCGAAATCGTGAGCCCCTCTCCCTCCCCCTCTTTTAAATCGAAATTTAAAATACGCCACCTGTGCCCCACTCCCTCGCTTCTGATACACTTTAGATGGATTGTAAAATCCGGTACTATTCTTGGAGTGAGCAGCCAGGCTTGTAGCATAACTTTTAGCAGTGCTTGCATCGAAACTTTCACCTAAGGTACGGAATACTATCAGATCGGTAAACTTTTGAAGACTCGGTTGCCAACGGACACACATTTCATCACATGTAGCTGGATCTCCTCCCGAACCGTACTTAGGTCCGATATTGAAAACCACTTCTAGCTCACTGTCTACATATATAATAGGATCTACATATTCACCAAATACTAATTTGCCTCCATCATCAATTTTGATGTTTTCTCCGGTTTCAAGTATTTTTATTGCATCTGAAATAGAAAGGATTGTCATTGTCTTATCGTATATATCTTAATAAAAAAAAATTTTAAAAAAATTTCTATGATATAGTATCCCCAAAATGTCATACATATTCATAAATGGACCAACTGGAAGTGGTAAGAGTTACGATGCAGTAAATTTGTCTGCGTCTCACGTACCAGAATTTGACACTAGTTTTTCTAGCAACATTGCCGACTTTTATAATGGGCGTGTCACCCCCGTTTCGATTGCCGATTTTCAGAATCAGTTTATAGAACATACTCTTAGTTTACAATGTCGGGCTGGGAGGACCTCTCCTTCGGAACGCTACATTATTTGTGACTCTTCCATAATTCAACATCTAACTTTTCTAGAATCCGGGGCGTGGCAGCGGAAGAAAAAAAGATTGTTTCTAGAGCATTTGACCATTTGCATAGTTTCATTATCATATTCAAAGATATGCCTTGGGATTATTGCAGGCGGAATGTGTTGACTCGAGCCAGGTCGTACGAAATAACCGCCTTAAAAGAACTAGAAGAGATTCACAACAAGTTCAAACAGACTTTCTTAGAAATTTGCCACGACTACAGGCTTCCATGTTTGGTAATTAGTCAGCCCCTTACGCCTGAAGTTCTCAAGAATATACTTAATCCAACGATTGATACAGAGACAGTCGGACCAGTAGATTTTCCACAAGCTTTTGACTTTGGAATTGCATGGGGTAGCTCACGCGATAGCGGCAGCCAGGGATTTTTAATAGACGGTTTCGAGAGGAGGAACTTGAAAAAGCGTACTTCCCACCTGGTCAAGAACAACTAGAACAACGTCGAGTCTCACTCAAGAACCTACACAAACTTCTTAATGCTTGTGAAACAGTGTGTGCTTATAATGCTCCGTTTGACTTACGAGCACTTGATATGATGAAAAGGGTGGACTTTGGAGTTACTTGTCTATGGTTCATGTCAGTTGTGTACATTATACTTCAGCCAGAACTTATCGATAAAGCTGAACAAGGGGCGCTCGAAAGAACGGACCGTGGCAACATGAGAAGTCGCTTTGAAGATCTTGCAAACTTAATATGTTCAGGAACTGAGGTACCACCTCATCCACATACGGCCGAAAAAGATGCAGTAAGTGAACATTACTTACGACAGTACATGATAAATACTTGGCCAGGTGGGTGGAAGCGAGGTGGTAAACTGACACTTTCGGCTTTCAAGAAATTAAGACTTTTTCCATGGTACTTATTGAATAACTTTCGTAAATACTTACGTTAGTACTTACGTAGTACTTGACAAGTACCATGGACAGGAACTTACGAAGTACTTACGTAGTACCATGGACAGGAACTTACGAAGTACTCCTTCGGAACGTTACGTAGTACTAATAACATTTTCCTCCGGCTCCCAACTATTGAAACTTTCTGGATAACCTTTCCATTTTATCAGATAATATTTCTTTCCTCTAATTTTTTTCGTCTTCAAAATTCGTTCTACTCTGTACAGCTCGTCGGCTCCCCGGGCGCTCTGAAGTTCATCAGAATAGAAAGTGCCGAGTATTTCCTCTCCATTCAGATCTTTTATTTTGTAAACTGGTGGCGTTCCCAGTCCAGCTGCATACACCACTTTTGAAACTACGAAAATCTCCTCTGTCCAATTTGGTAAATATCCTTTCTTAAAAGTGGTCTTGTATTTTGTAATTCGGACTCGTTCTCCCGGCTTGAATTCAGGGTCAACTCCCCCGGCTGCCAACTCAGGACCGAATAGTGTATAAAATGCCTGCCAATCGTTCTCCTCTGTTACGTCCCTGGGTTTCATTTTGATACTTCCGTGAACGGTGTTATTGTAATTCTCGAGAAGGTGGGGTAGAATAGAAAGCCATTCACGTGTCTGTCTGTATGTAAAGTATTTCCACATCATCGTCTTGAGGGTCCGATTAAAACGTTCAACGACGCTAGCTTTTTTATCACTGTAGGTGTGAAACCAGTGAATTCCCGCCTCCTCCAACCACCCTGCATTTTTAGATTAGTAAATTCCCGCCCCTCATCTGTCTGAAGTTTGTCGGGCCTTCTCCCAGATTTCTTAATCACATCTTGTAGTGCCTTCGACGTGTCATCAGCCGTTTTTGACTGTATCGGCCTGGCCCATGCGTATTTACTGAGCACATCTATTACTGTTAGCATGTATCGAATGTTACGGTTCTCTTTTGCGAATGGGGGAGGGAATTCCACGAGATCCGCTTGCCATTGAGAGTCTATCGATGTTACAAAAACGCGACGGCCGCCCGTAGCATGAGAACGAGGTACCGGTTTATGTAGATTATAAGTTAGCTGAGTTTTTAACCACTCCTGCACCTCTTTCTTGGTCACTTTCAGTCCGCTGGCCCGTGCTGCGTCATACAATTTTTGTACACCTCCAAAACCAGTTTTCGGGTTGTAATATAATTCTCTAAGAGTACCTTCGGTGTTGTCACCTTCGGCTTCAGCTTCCATAATTGCTATATTATACGAAAAATTTTATGTCGTACGGAGGGCATCTATATAGTACCAAATCGGCGGCCACCGGACCCTCTATAAATCTCATACTATACGGATGCCGTAAACGAAATACTAGTTTACTGAATGGTCTACTTTTCAATTGCTTGATTAGGCCCACGGCTTCCCGTTCTGACACCTCCATTCCATATTCTTTTATAATAGTTTTGTTGTCTATCTTGTTCGGTGTGTAAAAAGTACTAACATCTGTATGTTTTCCCTAAATGGTTTACTAATACTAGTATATTGTTGAGTCAGAACCCAGACAGATAATCCGTCATGTCTTGCGCTGAAACCAAGTTGGACTAAAACGTTACTGCGCTTCTTCATATCTTTGGACGAGGCGCAGTCGTCGAGGATTATTAAAGTGTTCGTGCCGGCCCATTCTTTATGCACGTAGGTTAATGTATCATCCACTGCATCGAGTCCGACTGGAAATATAAACACATTATCATCGGTGAAAATGAATCTTCTATTATACGCTTTATTATTCATGAATGTTGGGCAAATGAATATCACATATTCGAATTTCCTTAAGTACGGACCGGTGAGGAGGTCCAACATAAATTCTGTTTTGCCAGAATATGTCGGTCCAGTTATAATCATGTTGAATGGTGGGGTTACGTATATTGACATTTCCTCTGGATCTATATACTGTAAATTAATGAATCTCTTCTAGTTCTTTTAAGTTACTGGTTCGAGTTAGATGAAACCCAGTCACATCGACAGCATCTGAATGAACTATATAGTTAGTGACTTTATTCCAGTACCTACAATAGTAATGAATATTGCTAAAGATAACAAACCAATTTTACCATATTCGTGAATAGGGTCTACGCTGGTCGTAGATGCTGCCCGTTCCGGGGAGGGGAGGGGAGGGGACCGAATCCGAGTCGTGTCATTGTGAGGTGACTCTCCGGGCTCGTCCTGCCACTTCACAGGATCCGCCTCCTCCCCTCCTTCCATCTCATGTATAGCACTTTCTCGAACTTCCGTGTTTATATCACCATTCACTCCGAAGACCATAGATTCTGTTGCGTATTGCAATTCATTATTATAACCGAGATTGCTGGGCCTGAAAGAATAACCATCTCAGACGGCAAGAGAAGTAAATTTGGTGAGACTGCCATATCAAGTTTGACACCAGTATTCATTATTGTGTCTTGATATCGCCTATAACTAATTACTTTGTCGGTATTACGAATTTCATCTTCGAGGAGAACACCGAATTCTTTTCGGACTTGCTCTGCACTGCCAGTATCACCCACTATGGTACTACGAATATTTGCTTGTGCGCCAAGTATGCAATATACGTAGGCTTCAAGGCTTTCATTGAGGCGGGCGAGACCGGCCTTTGTTAGTCCCGAGTCTCCCTTCAGAGGAATGAAACTATTGTATTGTCCCTCCGATCCATCATTTCGGAAGAAATAATAGTGTGGTCTGTCTTTGTCGGGCAGTACATGTTTTTTCTTTCCAAAAATGGTATGTGTATAGAAAACGCCTCCGTCGGCGGAGAGGAAAAAGTCCCGACCGTTGTATATCGCTTTTGGCTGTCTAACGGGCCCGCGATTAGTGTAATATTCATATCCATAACCAAGACCTTTATTTTGACCTTTTCGATAACGAAAGTCGGACTTCGTTGGACTTATATTTCCAAATTCTGTACAGAGAAGTTCATATTGGACGAGATTGTATGGATTGTCGCCCGCTTTGAAGGTGGGGAGGGGTCGTCTGGAAGTGCAACGCCCATTTCATGAAGGATCCGACGTATTGTAAAGTATACATGAAACGACAGAATGATCGTATTTGCGGCGGAAATTTCTTATTGAAGAGATGGGTGAATGATATACCACAACCAGTAGTGCTGCACCATACAGCGAAATTCAGTTGCTGGTCCCAGTATTTCATGTTTGGCCCGCCCAGCCAGACATTACTTTCTTTAGCTGTTCGATGAGTGATTACGTTATCTTTAAATATATCTCGAGGATGAAAAGTAAATTTTTCTGTCGGCGTTACATATATTTCTAAGTCCATGAGAATAGGTTTTATTCCCCCGTCCGGTTTGGAAGGGGGGGTATCAGCATGCTGTACTGTCGGTACGCTCGTCTTATTCAATTGAAAAGCAACTGGGAATAGGTCTGTACTCATTATTCGTGTTTCTATATACAGATAGATTTAAATGGAGGAGAATTTTCTCGGAATCCCTGTCGGAATCCCTATCGGTACGGTTCTGTTAGGGGTACTAACATTCCAGACTATGTTAATACTTTATTTCGGATTCAGGTTTAAACGAATTTTTTATTTTTTACTAAGAATAGATAACATACTGCAAACAATGGAGAATTTAATAAAGTCATCGGCAGCGGCAAATACGCGTTCCGAAGGGGCTTCGGAACTACCTTCGGACGCTCGATCCATAATAGAGACAAAACGTGAAAAAATACTCTGTGTCATCGCAAGTGGTCAAAGTAAGTTATTTTTTGGTAAGGAGATTTCAGTTGCTGACGTAGAAAAATGGGGAGATGAAACAGTGAATAAAGCATTTAAAGTTTATGAAGCGAAATACAGTTCTCTTATAAGTGATACCATCACTCAAAGTTTCATAGATCTAGGAGCCCGTGCAATAAGTCAGGTAGTTCCAATCGATGATCGAGATAACTATGCCACTGATCTTAAAAAGGATTTTATTCTAAACAGTGAAATAAAACGATTATCAGGACGGATAGGGTACACGTGGGGGCCCCTGATTGCTCTAATTTCCACCGGTTTAATTACGGGTAAACATTTAAATTTTAAAAAAATCGGGTTTAATATAATACCTGAAATAAATGGATTCAACTTCGCCGACTCAGCAAACGACTCCGTCAGGGACTCCGTCAGAGGCTCCGCCGACGACCCCCACACCGCAAACGACGACCTTCCCGACTCCGTCACAGCGCAACATAGAGAAAGTTACAATGCCGCCGAAGCATCCAGGGAGAGTTGCTGCGGGCAAGAAATTAGCGGAATGGAACAGGCAAAACAAGGAGAAGAAACTAAAAGCAATGAAGGGGGGGAGAGGGGGGAGGGGGGGAATGATAGTGATGCGGTAGCGACAAACTGTATAAGCCTACCACCTACAATGAAAGAACAGTGTGATAATAATTCACACTGGTATAATAAATGTTATCTTGTTTTAGGAATTGTGGGAGTTTCATTGACTGCATTAGGACTATATTGGGGGCGTGCTCGACATACCCCCTGTCCCATTCGAAAAGATCCTCCCCAGAAAGCGAAAAAAACAGAGCACGTAGCAGCTCCCTCCGGAACAGTTTCAACAGGGGAGGGGGAGGGGGAGGGGAGGGAGAGGTTTCCAGCTCCTCTACATTGTATGAGATGGATTAACTCCCCATATTTTTTTATTTTTTATTTTATATACTAGTCAGCAATCATGGATATTAAAACAGTTGTAAACACAATGTACGATGGTATTGTAATCGCAGGACTTGCGATGGGATATCTAATGATCTCCAGCAAATTTCTGAAATGGATGTGGCGATCCAAGTCGACCAAATTTGACTCGATTGGCAAAATTAGGCGGTGCGACTGCTGCCGCGGTAGCAACCAAAGATCTCCTTGAACAGAAAAATATTATTCCTGCAGAACCTTATACTTCGTAATGGGCACCTTCGGAATAATATAATATTCATCGAACACTTATACTTAGTAATATATACAACGTACAACAATGATCATTTGGATTGAAAGCCAAACAGGTGAACCTGTTACTGTTAATTTTTACCCTTGTATTGACACGACAAAGTTTACGAAGATAAGACTGCTAGAGTGCGGACTATATAATTCATGGCATAACATAACATCGTCGAATAATGTAATAAAATATCAAGAAGGTGACCAACCGAAGAAGACTAAATCAATACGTCCAGGTAACTACAATATCGATACGTTAAACAAAGCAATCGGGTTGAAGCAAAAAATTAATTTTGAAAAACATCTGCCGACAAACCACGTTCTTCTAACTTTGGCTAAAGATGTTAAAGTTTATTTCAATGCTACAGGTAGCTTTGCCAACGTAGTTGGTTTTTCAGATAAACCTGAGGACAACCCAGTTATAAAAAGTACTATGAGTCCGAAGAAAGTGGATTTCTTAACAGTCACTAAATATATAGTTCATTCAGATGTAGTCGATGTTACTGGAAATTATGTTTCATTTGGTTCGGGTGCCTCCGGAGGATACATACAGGGGAAAGTATCGAACTGTTTACAAATACTTCCCATCCGGGATACGAGAGAAATAAGTGAAAGGTTACTTACGATTTTAAAAACGGAGCAATTTCTATGCCATTGAGAAAAGGGGGAATTACATGAATTCAATGCGTATCTGGATAACAGATCAGGATGGGAACATGATCGATTTCAATAACTGGCCAATTAGCTTTTGTATTGAATTATTGTAGTGCTTTCGAAGCGGGCCCTACCGGTGCGTTCCGAAGGAACCCTATCGGAAGATAAACCATCCCACGACCAATCCTCCAGCAATATAGATCATCTCATATTTCTTTTGCTCAGGACTGGGCTGATAAAATCTGAGAATTGCGCTAACGCTTGCGCTGGACTTGACGTAGAGTTGCTTTGCACCGCTTCTGCTTCTTCAAGGATTTCTGCATCTGTATCTCTTAATTCTGCCGCAGCATGTGCGTCCTTTGCTTGATTTTCTCTTTCCCAGTCAGCCTGTAGATCTTTTTTCTGACCAGACGTTGCGATCATGTTCAAATTTTTCTAATGCTTTATCATGTCGGATCTTTTCTTCAATAAGAGCCTCACCATTCCCAGAAAGCTTTTGTCCGATAATATTTCCTCCTGTGAATGCCGTTGCATTTAATACAGCACCGAGAACTGTCATCCTATAGCTGAAGCCATGACTGTGTATTGTATATTACAAGGTATTATTTTAATTTTCACTGTATATAGGTCCCTACGGAGTATGTCTGATCCAAGTGGCTTCGGTCTAGGTACAATTCGTATGCAAAATCTTGAGCTTGAAGATCTGAGTGATGTTAAAGTTAACAATAATACTAAGATGGCTGCTAATCATAATAAGGATTACGTCCTTCGTTATAAGGACCGCGAAAAATATTTCGTTTTAGCCAATGCCGCGGCGCCACCCCACGAACATGCTGTAGAATTTTCCGAACTTAAAGACATTGATGAAACTGTAATTGACGCCACAAAGGCTTCGAATGATCCTACTCCTTTTGCTCTGACATGGGATGGGGATAGTCAGAAATTCATGCCTTATAATGTGCCGCGTAACATCTTAGATATATTGGGTAGTGAAATTGCAGGAGGGTTGCTGAACCACCAGGACTCCGAATGTGATTATTTTGATAGCAATGTAAACAAATATAAATTGTTAGATTTTCGTAGTTGGCTTACTCCTACAAATCCATACATTGCACTTCTTGGTATACCAATCATCTTAAAATAGTCCTCTTAATACAATAATGAAGGCAGATAATACACTAAGAAGGTGGATAAACGAGGGGGAGAATTATTGCTCGTATACAGCTAGCGGAGTTCCAGTTAGATTATTTTGGGACACAACTTTAAAGAAACTGGGTCTTAAAAGTGTCGGTGATGAGGCAGCTGAATTAACTTTACAGACAGTAAATCAACAGATGACTGATAATATGAAAATACTTCAACATGGTACAGTTCTCATTAGATGTGTAAAGTTAGCTACTGGAGATGAATTTGACGATTGGTTGGATATTATGCTATGAAAACAGATAACAGAACAACTTGTGATATTATCATAAGTATTGATAAAGATCGGGGAGGGGAAATGAGTATTGAATGTTTTGTTGGTGGGAATAGAATAGAGAACGACTTAGGAACTACATTTGTACGTAGAGATAAAAGAGTGAACACTTTAGATATCAGTACCATTCATCTGAAACGTCTCATATTATTTGAAGTAATGGTCTTCCGTCACATTTTAAGTTCAGAGGAAATTACTAAAATTTTATCTATCAGGTGAACAAGTTCGCACCGATAGGAACTTCGTGTTCAACATCAGCTAGACTCCGCAACCGGCCGGCCGGACTGACAACGGGGCTCCTTTATATAGGCTAGTTTGATGGTGATGACTCACACGGAATTTCCCGTACATGTATAAACATGCTCAGCAGGCCCGCTTAGTTCAGGACAATGCACTGCTGCGCGTGCGTGAGTTCGTATATAGGTCAGGGTCATACTTTAGTACATGGATGGTTAATTTTTCCTTCGCTTCATGTAGATAAATGAATAAAATGGGGTGTAAAATTCTTACTTCATCCCAGTTGTCCACGCTTACTCTACTACTACTCATATTGTACTTCCTTTATGCACAGGTTTATTTTCTATTTTTGATAAAATATTCATCAATAGCATCCTCATTATGAGATGTTTTTAAATATTTCCTGTCCAAAATAGGCGTAAGCACGGAGTTCCGCCTTGGTGTACCGACTTTATCTTGCAATAGGGGCGTAACTCAAGTTGCGTCCCAATGGCAATATGAGCCATATTGACATTTTATTCCAAATTTTCACAAAAGATGCATTTTACATTCCTAAACAAACATATATCAAAACTATTTTTAATAAAACATGAGTTATGCCGTCGAAATGGCCACTGTATGTTTTCTTTGTATGAAACACGATTGAAACTAATTTGGGATAATTGGATAGTGAAGTAATGTCTGTTTCAACTGCAATTGTAAACTCATCTGCTTTTCTTTTTAAGTTACACACTTGTTTCATGAGTAATTTGTCATATTGCAAAATTCAGCTATAGGGCACATAACACTTTTGAGAAATTTGAAAAATATGAAAATCAAATTATCCAAAATTAGTTCCAATCGTGTTATGACTAAAAGTGACATGATTGTGCTATGCAGAATTGCAAGCATCATGGTCATCATGGCCATCGTAACCTTTGAACTATGCACTGGTAATGTCAACCTGATGAACAACGACTGCGATAGAGGACATGACCGGTACAACAGGCAGCAGTTAGTGAACTCAAGCAAAACCACATTCCGACATCGTCGAAGAAAATATGTCATGCTGCAACACCTGGTACAGTGATAACTGAGTGTGCTGAACATTAATATCTATACGTATTCATTCAAAAAAATCACTTGACACACATTGATTGTCCATCTAGTCTATGATAAAAAGATGTCGACTGTCGTGGCGATGCATATGTGTTTTAGTTTTGGGCGATCATGATTAAAGTAATAGCTTGATCGCCTAGTTTTTATGATTATCGTGAAGGCCAGAAAGTATTGACCTGAAACAACTTTAGCCGCAACGGCCGCTAAGTTTCGAAACGTTCAGAAACCTTGTCCGCCGATTTTAGGGCAGTCACATATCAGAGATATGATGAATTGTCTTTGCAAGGTTGACAAGTGATGATATTTCCAACAGTTTTTAGCGTTTGCCCTGACATATAAGTCAGAACTCTTGATTCTAGAATGCTTCAAATAATTAAATTACCAATTAGGTAGATTACCGTTCAGAGTATGTAGCGACGTTGCAGAGAGTTATAATGTTCCTGGCACGTGTATCTTCACTGCCGCTCAACGTTGATTCAGTAAGATTATCGTCAGCTATAACAGGGCTAAATTTGAGGTGCTGACTGGAGGAAAACTTCAAGTTACAATAAATTGGAGGGGAGATTGAAGTGATAAAGGACGTTGACAGAATTATAGTCAGTGGGTCACGAACATTCAATATGACACGTACGATTTATATTTCAACATGTGCGGATTTGTATTTCGATTGAAACGAAAATTAATTTGACCCTCAAAGTAATGGTTACTGAAAACACTACAACCGTAAGTTGAGTCAAGGTTTCAGACAATCGAATATGTTTGATGGGCGCCATCAGTGTCAAGGTTGCGCAAATAATACCCATCTTCAGCGAATGGCGACTCTTAAAAACGTTTATGAATCTACAAGCTCTTCATTTACAGCGAAAGTGATAAACTCAATAAGCTTGATTACGTGAAACTATTTATTGTTGCTTCATAACAATAGAAATCAACATCTGAATTTTGAATTCTTTGCACGCCCACTGACGATCAAACATGCTTAGCTATCAAAGCTTAGAATGATTTAGTAAGATTATAATCAACTTGAAACGAATAGACTTTATAATCATTTCACGCGGACTTTACGTCTGGGAAGTGGTCTGAGATAACGATGACGATGTCACTGAATGGCAGACCCGTCTGCTGCGGAAAATACATGGGATTGTAGAGATAGAATTCATCTCGGGACATATATTTCTTGATTTGGTAGCTTCAACCATGCGCTCTGACTTTATATAACAATTAAGGCAATGTTATTGTATTTCCCTTCAAGCCGACATTGATAATGTTTACAAACGGCGCAGTAGGTGCAAATTAAAGCTTAATATAGGGATGTGCAATATTGTTACATTTTCTGACAAAAAGAAACTGACCACCTACAATTACAGCATTTCTGATGGCAAGTATCCCGTGTTCATAGTGTTAAAGATCTTGGTATTCTTCTCACTTCTCTGATGTGTTTTAATATTAATATTGATAGTATTGTCAGGGAAGCTTTTATAATGATGGTTTTCTTAAGCGTACCTCCGCTACTTGTCAAATATTCTACACTGAAGCTTTTGTATGTGAGTCACGTGATATGCCATCTGGAATACTGCAGTGTTATATGGTCTTCATAGCAAGTAATACAAATTCATAAAATCGAACGCGGCGTGCAGCAAAAATTATGAACTTTTTATGTTTGAAATCAAACGTGAAATATATTGTAGCAGATTACAATTCTATGTACGAGGTTTAAGCTACCCCACTGTTTAAGCTACCCCACTCTTGAGAAGGAGTAAATTTTAGATGCTACGAGGGGCTTATGTTTAAGCTTACCTAGAGCCCTAACAACAAAGTCACAACTTTTATCATGTCACATACATTTCACTGTTATTCATATCAAGAATAATGAGAAGTATCAGAGTTTTATAAACGTTGGATGATATCTTTGAGAAATAGGCAAATTAAGAGGGCGACAAATATTCATTAAATGAAGTATTTTCTGTGCGTGAAATACATACACCAACAACAGTCGATAACTTTATGACAGTAAAGACCAATATCTAGTTCTACGCACACGATCTCCATTAGAGGTGCACGGTACCGATACAATCAGTGTACCCTTATTCTTTCGTATAGCGAATAGACGTAATGCTAAGAACATATTGACTGAGTAAAGTGTTATGTTTGCTTGGCAAGCGTTCATGAATTTTCGCAGCTCACGTGACTCCTCATAATTGACGGCATTTTGAATTCGTAATAGTCTCCACAGTACTTTGTCGATCCTAACCTAAGCGTTTGGTGATTATGTTCGTCATATAGAGCAAAATCCTTCATTTTTAGACAAAAAAATAGACAACAAAATTATGCAATGGATATTCATGAGGTTATCTATTTCGAAAAATTCGAAAAAGTCCCTTATTTAGCGTTACGAGATCATTTTGCGGTTCTCCCATGAATGAACGCTGTTCACCCTTGACACTCAGAGGACGTATATACCCCCACACGTCGACGCTGACTCCCTCTTGAACTCCAGCCGCGAAGGTTTGAATGAGACTGTTGAGTTCACTTCGCAAAATCCTTGTCACAGCTCATGCTGCCTTGAAAACTGTCAACGGCCCTTTCTCATCGAAATAGCAACACTTAGGATACGCCAACAGAAGACCTTTCTCAAACATACGTGTTGCTCTGGGATTATAACTACGACAACGTTCCAACAAGTTCTAGCACTCAGTGATATATACTCTAATACGTCTACAGAGAAATAGACTTTGTCTCCTCAGTCTCTAATTCAAGGACTCCACCACGTCAGTACAAGTGTACTTGTCAACATGTTTCACGTTTGTAAAGTCAAGTCCAGAATCAGCAGTTAAGAGTAACTATTACAATGACCTGTCTGTATGTTGGTTAATTTTGACAAAAATGCAGAAATTAAGGCAATAACAATCCCTACAGACAATATATATCTTAGAGTTGTTGCATGGTGGCATCATATCCTGAATTTCCACTGAAGGTTCAAGGGCAAGGAACCTGTGCAGAAGATGTGTTAGGGAGTCCTCGTTCCCTATGGACTTGATCCAAGTCTGTGGGCATATAAATATTAATACAGAATTAGTAGAAGGAATGATGTAAAACAGAATCCAGCTGTGGTGTTAGTGCTATGCTATTATGTAGACCGTGTGGTTAACGCGTTGGCTAGGCCAGCCAATAACTGCTGCTGAGAAAAGCTGAGCTCAAAGGGAGCGAGTCACAGAAACATGAATTGGTAGGAAATGGAGAAGGGTGGTAGGAAACGATATATAACAATTTATAGCACACTAAGAAAGAGAGTATCTAACAAGTTAAAGTCGACCTGGCATGAAAAAGGTGATGAAATCGTCAATAAACCAACAATGTCTGTTTAGTTTTTTATCAAATTTGCTGGTATAATATCATCTAATATTAGGGTTTGACCAAATGGCGAGACTGGGACAGAGACTTATTTCTAATGTTTTGAGACTGGACCATACGATCTCACCGCACAATTATTTTTTTTTTCATTTTTTATTTATTTTTTTTTCATACCAACCTTCCTCTTTTGAGTCAAGTTGTCAGCCAAATGTAACCATGTTAACCTGCCCCAAATAAAGTAAATGTGACATCTTGGATCGGCAGCACCTTAATTATTTTCTGTCCAAACACATGTATGAAGGGATTTCATGTATGGGATGCACCAAGATGAGCTTACCCGGACATATGTCTGAAGGCTCATAGTATTCAATAATGCTCCACACCAAGTCAAAGTTGGCACAAAATTTCGCCATGCTTTACCCGCCACGACAAATAATGTCAAATCTGTCGTACTGTTCTCATTGTGCAATAGAGACACCTCTATCATTTTCTTCCTACATATGTATGGAGCAATAACTTGTATTTTTATCAACAGGATGAGCTTACCGATGTAAGCGCACATGTGTCTACTTTGAATGCTATATGAATATAAAACCTTTACGACAACAAAAACACAAGTGGGGTGTGAAACATTAAAACACTTAATGGTGAACATGTACATAATTAAAAGTGTTTTTAATTTATCACAACTGGAAATGTTCAACTATTCAACACCCTGCCCTGGTTAAAAGCAATGCATAAGTCGCATACTTGTTGTACCAATGTTAAACTTACAGGAATGTTTTGGTCATGAATAAACATGAACTAATTATAAACAAAGGATGGAATTTGCATACTATGTCAATTTGAAAAGCAGGTTGCGGTATCGCTGCATCTGCTTCTGCGCAATAATGAGCACAGATTTCTATTAGGCTGTCACTTTCAGCATAAATGACACTCAAAAGGAATTATAGAGTTATTGACCACAATTTCGGTGTTAATGTTCATTACTTTTATCGCTCTGCATCTCATAGTATGCTAGGATACATAACATTATACTTCGCAACTCAATCTCGAAATGGTTAACTGCAATTTTAGTTTTCAAGAGGATGTTTAGAAGGAGCATGCAAAAAGTGTAAACAATCATATTGATGTGTTTAAGCATGCTAGGATACACGCATTCTGCTTGTCAACATAATCTCTAAACACCACCATGTAAGTGTTAAAAAGTGAAATTTATAAAGAACAAACTTGATTTTTTGAATAGAAAATAACATGCAGTACGTAAACAAAACAAAAATATGAAAGAAAGATAAGGGTTACATTTATTTTCCCTTTAAGGTAGACTGCACCTCGGAAAAAAAAGTGGTCGGACTCTCAAACATGTCAATAATGTTTTGATCCGACACTTGTGGGTCTCATAATGTGATGACAAGCCAATGTTTGTGAAAATCGGAATTTTATCCCTCTACACATAACACAGGAATGGTTTCCATGTTGAATATTCAAATATAAGTACTTGTTGGGTATTTATCTTTTCTTCTGCAAAAATTAAAAGTGACCCCTACTTCTTTTTTCCATTTGGACAAAAAAGTGCATGGTTAAAAGTTTGCTAGAGTAAAGTGTGATTTAATGTTTTATTTTTTTTTATTTTTGAAGCGTAAAGCACTGGTTTTATGAAGCGGAAAGAACCCAAGGCATGTTTTTATAATAAATAAAATTACGGTTTGAAATGACTGAATGGAAAGATATTAGCTCTGATGCCATCCAGTCATTCCAAACAATGACTCTTTTTAAAAAACACCACTTTCGATAGACGCTCTCACAGCCCCTTCGTTGGCCACGCAATGGTTCTACTCGGGAATAAAAAGGACGCGCTGCATTCTGAACACTCAGTACGCCCAAATAATCACGTGATGCCGGTACAAACAAGCCATATTGTGTACTAACGCGTATGGAAATACCCGTACGTCTTTGCGCGTTTGCGCACATGGCTTTGTTTGTACCATGGTTGATTCAAATTCCGGGTTTGGCCTATTATGTGCCCTGAACGGTCTTTCTAAAAAGCGACGCTCACTGAGCCAGCCGTGATGTAGCGTAGCGGAATTTGCCGGACTGCTGAGCTGATCTTTGCTCAGCTCAACTGCTTAGGGCGGTATTATGGTCTGAGGTGAAGCCAGCGAGAGGCTGTCGGAGTATATCCTAATCAAGATGTTAATATGTGTAATATACATTCCTATTGGCACACTGAATACTATTTTGAAAATATTTCCGAGAATCGTTTTAATATCCGGCCGGTAACACTGTGCTCTTGACCTGCGCCGGTCAGGGTTGGTTTAATAAGGCGATCGATTGCCGAAAGAGATTGAGTCAATAAATCAGTCATACGAAATTAGACGATCATTGAGAGAGCGGGTGCGTGGTTTGGATACGAGTTGGGATGGGGAGAGGGGAGAAACGGAGAAAGGCACGGCCATGACCATACGTACAATGAGAGAGAGAGGGGGGAGGAGAGGGAGAGAGAGAGCAGGCAGTCAGACATAAAGAGGGAGACGGTTAGTGCAAGTGACAAAAAATATTCTGTCAATTTCAGCTTTACTTTTATTTACACACTCTTTTCTATGCTGAGATATTTCAAACATCTTAAAACAACACACCAGAAATCTCAAGCAGATTTTAATTTCACATTAAAAAGTAAAGCTTTGATCAAGGAAAAAAACATTAAAATGAAGTTTAAATAAAAAGTAAAAACGCCGTGAAAAGTATTAAACCATCACTTCTGTTAACTGTCGACAATGCTAATTAACATCAAAATGTTGTTTAGAATAAAACTATATTGTTTTATTTTATTTTGAAAATATTCATCTTGCAAATTACAATTAGGAGAAATATACCTTCACTAACGCAGTCCTCGTTGTGAATTTGAGTTTGTTACACGTATAAAGTGATGGCACTCATTTGCAGTGTTCACACCATTAGATAATAGCATAGTTCCATATTATCATTGCTGAAAATTTCTCGAACTGTCCATGTTCGTATATGACCTACACCGATACTTTGTAGCACCGTTCAGGTCGACAGGCATGTGTCATCATTAATAAATGGTATGGAGCGTCATAGATGCTCAAACTCGAAGAGTCATTAGTAAAGAAGATTTCCAACAATAATTTTATTCAATAATCGTCACTCATTGCGCTCACTGGTTAACCGAGTGACCGGTAGCGAAACACAACTGACCCACTAATGGTTTAAGTCGGTACAATGAGAAGTCAACTATGTGTGATAAATGTTATGTTAGGTGAAGACCTAGACCACAATACTAAGACTATGTTGACCCTCTCCTTTATTTTCGTTCAATGTTTAGTCTTTGTTGTCACACAACCGCAACACTTGTATGTCGATTTCCATTATGTAATACAGTGTTTAACGAAATGTACGCGTATTCCGAAATAAATCTCATTGTCTCTTCCACACAAACCAGGACTTCAGTACATGAATGCATTACTTTTGTCACGTTTTGCTTTGTTTTGTTTTGTTTTTTTGACTTGCTTTTTCTTTTCTTTTTCTTTCTTGTCTTCATTATTGACATTTGCCATAAATGAGTGTCACACTTTACTAACTGTTAATACTAGCACATTAAGAGCACAAGGTATTGATTTGATTTTCGAATCTATTGAATTATGCGTCAGCAGCGGTATCGTTGTTTCTAGAATGCTGAGTACAGTTCTTGAATCATTACTTATGTACCGCAGTTCACTTGTGATAATGCCATTGTACAGCAGTGCAAATACTGAAAACATTGTGTCATGGTAATGGGCACACATAACCGGGAATACTTTCCATATTGAGCAACCATTATTTTTGTAAGCAATCTAAACTGTGTCGTCCACAAGAGCAGGAAATAATTTTTCAGCATGGACAATTACGCGGACGATAACTAGGGAAAGCTTACTATCTAGCGAGATGGTAATAACAGCACAGGATGTTTTTTTTTTTCCGTAGTTCACACATTCAGTCCATCATCCAACAGGCGTTAGCCCAATTACAGGATGAGGTAATAACCCAATGGAGCACTGAGGAGTGAAGTGCCTTGCTCAAGGGCACAACACCGTGCTGGAGTCTCGAACTCACCATCCTCCGACAGTGAGTCCGTTACTCTGGACCTACCGGGTCTTGAACCGGGTCTCGAACTCACCACTCTCTGACAGTGAATCCGTTACCCTAACCACTGGGCCACGGTGCCTCCTCGCAATCCTCGAAAGACTTTGATAAGAACTGTTCCACAAGAGGCTGTGACATGTAAACAAGCAAACTACACACTATCCAACCAGGAGCGGGGGTGTAGCGAAGTCAGCCAATGAGAATTAAATGAAATCATCGTACGCCAAGTCTGATTAGAAGAATAAGAAATCGATATCCCGTCAAAGTTTGGACGACGAAATGTGGCGTTCAAGGAATAGTCTGTTTCTTTTTGTTTTGTTTGTTTTGTTTTGTTTGTTTTTAAGCTGTATTATATGCTATAACAAAACAACACGGTGAGTATAGGTACTTTGTACACGAGATATTTGCATTCGGGTTTGCTGTTCATTCTGTTGTCCCCGCTCTTGGTAACTCGTGCCAGCATTTCCGTAGAACATACAGCAAACCCTCCAAAAGACTTTGTAGGACATTAAGTTTAAGGAGATCTGCCCTATGCATGCTTGTTGATAATACCACTTGCCATTGTTGTAGCAAGAGAAAGTAGTTTTAATAGTCTTTGCACACATTACACCACAAATATATCGGACAACGTGTGTCATATATTTTCATTCTTTTCTTTTGTTTATTTCCTTTTTAGGCGCACACTGATTTTTTATTTTCTGTTTGATTATTCATTATGCCTGGTTTTTACCATGATAAAACTGATGCACCTTGAAATAAAGGTAGCGTGAAATATATTTTTCGCCAGATTTAGTGAGTTCGTTTTTCTCTAGAATCAATTAAACTTTAACAACACCGTCACATAATCCCATGACTCTAAAGGTCTTGTACGTTCACAATTCTCTGTTGAAGGAGCAATTTTAGCGAAGTGACACGTTAGCCCATTGTGAAATGACAAACTGGTATATGAAGAATATATGAATGCATAATTCATAATGTAAATAAATGTTTTCATTACTTGAAATCAAAACGAAATCGCAAAAAAGTAACACGGAAACACTTTATTTAACAATCCTACGGAAGACAAAGAGAGCATCAGGTAACGGGACTTCAAATTGTTGGCTTATGCTGTCCCGGTGTGTAAAAACAATCTTGTCAAAGCGCTTCACCTCAAACGCCGGATGCGTTCTTGTCCCTGATCTCTTGCATTTATTGGAGAGGCAATTATAAATCGGCAAGGTAGGTGTATTAGCCCCTACTTAATTATTTCACAATGAATGAAGCCTCTAGTCTCTTACAAAGTCCATTGAACCATGGTTAGCTATAATCTTAATGGGAGCAAAAGTTCGTTGACAAGCTGGATAAACAATGCTAAATACATCTTAATCCATGTCACCGGGTATCTGATAACGGACTCGTGCATCGTACTCTGATGGTCGTCATTATTCTATTTGTCTGTATTAACGTTACAAACTGGAGCATCAAGGTACATCTGATACAAGTGAATCAATCGACAAAAATCAATAAAATCTGTTCACTGCTTTTTTCAACTAAGAGCCGTTTTTTCTCAACGCTGTCCTGATTACACTAACGGGTGTTCTTATTTTGTTCAAATGGCTGCAATACCTGTAAAAGCTAACGGCCCGAATGGATAAATATCGATTTCACTGTATAAATGATACAGTTTAAATGTCTAACCCGTCCGACCGGACTTATTTGCAGCATTGTAGAAATGTACAGCCGGTCAACGTTGGGAACTTCACGAAATATTAATGTCGTGTATCAATAACGTCAATTTAAATAACTTGCTTAGTCCACTTTCATGGACAGAGAAACACTCAATGCAATTTATCGTACCATTATCACTGTCATGCTAGCTGCTTGCTGCTCTTAGGACACTTCGAAATATAATATAAACAACGAGAAAGACGCGAAGGCGACAAAATGGAACACCTGAATATTCGTCGAAAGTCACCGAGTTTTGCATATATATATTAAATTGTCGTATAGTAACATGTATATAATTGTAAGTAAAGGACGCCATCGCCCATATATATTGCAGGTTATGGTTTGCCCCTTGCGGTGTATACCAGCACAGCGAGGTATACAATACAGGAAAATTCAACCAATTCGATATAAAATAGATTATTGAAAGACTACCTGGATTCCTAACTCCTGGAAATTGTAGTATATACACATATGTTCTTGATAACGGTGATATTTATCACTTCGCAACATGCTCCCATACTCAAAGGAAATGATCATATCAAGTATGTGTATATTAACAAGTAGTCAGTGAATACTTCAGTGAATAATATTTCTACAACACAACAAATCTTGAGAAAAACATTCTCTTAGTGGACCAAATGAACATTACATTTCATCGGTTACAGTTTTTTATTAAACTTTTGGTAGAAATCTGAAAAAACATCGACTGGGACATATTTCAGATAGGCAACAAAAATTCACTTAGGCTCTTTAATGGATATATTCATTCAGTACCTTGGTTTCAATTAATTGCAGATGCCTGTATATAGGTATTAATGAAAACAAAATTCTATAGTACTCGTAATATCGGCTTACATATGACTGTACAATTCTAATTGTTAATAACAATTTCTATGCATTTTACAGTTTTCAGTAGCTGCAGAGGAAGATACTGTCAGGCAACCCAGAAGAAAGCGCCAATGTTTTCCCAAGCAAAGACGAACCTGTATGCAACAATGTACAACATTTCAGAACAGTCTCCTCAGGTCACAGAGGTAGTCCCGAATGGTCTATTCTTGGAGGTCATAACCTGTGCAAATGGCACAGTGGTCAAGTGTGGCAAGGTCTACACAACGGTAGGAATTACATTTTCATGTAGCACTATCAAGACAGTGAAAGATAACCCTTCCTGGTCTGGGTATGTATTACATGATATCATAGTGTATAAAGAGTCTACCATTTAAATCCAGTGTCAGCAGTTATCATCTTACAATCCTGCTAATAGCATACATGTACAGAATGATACCACGGAATCAAGAAAGATGCATCAGTAATGACAGCCTTCTAGTAGAAATCGATAGAAACTACTCTACATTTGTTAGGAGACAGCAATTAGCCATAGAGATCAGGCAAGTTTACACTGTTTGTGCATTCTGTTTCTATTTCATATTGTTATTTACCCTTGTTTATGCAATTAATCTCAGGTTTTAAATGTCAGGTCTTGTTTTTTAATTCATTGTTCAATGTTGTTCGGGACTGATACAAGGTTCATTGTATTTTATAAACTGTGGTATTTTTCATGTCCATTCAAGGATTATTTTCAATATCACTTGTAAAGATAATGATTATTATCATCACTACTTTTTTACATGTTTGCATTGTATTTCATCATCATCATCATCATCAAACGTTTTCTTACATTTTTATGACATGTTGCATATTTTTCCTGATTTTAATTTTGATACCTCTGCTGTAATTGTGCTTCAATTTGATTTTCAGTAGTTCTTATGTGTAGGTTTACATCATTTGGCTGAGTTTTAGTGGCTTTTGTAGTCCTGAAGCTATTTTACTTACGTGTATATTGTCAGTGCTCAATGCTTTTAATCGCATTTTATAAAATTCAATCACCGTGTCTCGCGTAAAATTTTACAGATTTTGAATGACAAATTTACGTTACTCATATTCAGAACTTAATGGTTGATAAACTGCCTCATGTTTGTAACTTGTATTTTCAGTACTTAACAACAAATAAGCTACGTCTTAATTTAACTCGGGACTTTCAGAAATTGACATTAAAATATAACCCCTTTAACTTAGTATGTAACAACAGATATACTGTCTTCATTGGTTGTTAGGTATACTGCTTTTTCAGTACATAAGCAACAACACGTTGCTTTGTTTAACTCAGGGTTTTCAGTAGTAAACATATATAATTACTTTTAGTCAGCATTTTTAGTACTAACATCCAATACACTGCCTCTTTTCGTAGTCTGAATTTTCAGTACTTAGCAACCATCAAACTGTTGCTTTTTTTAACTCAGGATTTTCAGTACTAAACATTAAAAGTATCACTTATATTTTGATTCCTTAACAACAAATTAACTGCCTCAGTTTGTATTCCGAATATTCAGCATTTAGCAACCAAAAACGCTATCACTTTTTTTACACAGGTTTTGTTTTTAGTACGCCACATACAAAACAACACCTGCCTGTTATTGTACTCTGCATTTTTTATAGTTTCTCTGTTAAAGGAGAATCTAAATAGTAGTTCTTTTGTCATACTGAAAGGATTGTTTTAGGAGATCACGGTCCCTCCACTATATCGCTAGTGACACAATGGCACATCAGTGTTCATTGTGATTTACTCGCAGTTATAACCTTGAAAATAGTCCGGTCCTTGAGAGAATTTTGCACCCTATAGATAGTGTAGATGGCCACTATCAAGATATGAGATATAATCGCTTGATAATTTGTTGATGTCCGAGTGCTGAATAGCAGGCACAGTTTTTAATGCAACCTTTCCGTCATGTTCATCTAAGGGGCCGTGGATAATTAAAACACGCGCACAGTAAACTCAACTTATGTGTTTGGGGGATGGGGGTGGCTGTATTTCGATTACCGTGCGTAAAAATCGCACAACAAGTTTTCCTATCGCAACATCTCGCTACACGTTTTTTCTGTATCGCAAAATATCGGGCTATATTGTTTGGCGGTTACTCAAAGCCAGTACGGCACCGGCGTTACTACAGCATTGTTTTGACCATACATGTGAATCAGAGCACAAGTAAAATAACGTAACAATCATTTTGGATACACAGTTTCATTTTATTCTATTGGTTGCGTCATTGTTGAGTTGGCACTGAACAGAGATTGATTTTAGAGGGGGTATGCGGGAGGGGGGGCGGTCGGTAGCATATGCGTGATTTCATAGCGACGTAATCACCGATTGTTGGATGCAGATACAGAATGAGGCTTGGTTGAATTTTCGCACTTCCAAACTTTCGTTTAGGGGAGGGGGGTTGAGGACAAACGCACTTAGTTTCGTTTACCGTGCGCATGTTTTAATTATCCACGGCCCCTAAGATGGGTGCTCCTAAATTCGACGCAACATGAAAACTAACATGACACCCGGCAAAACTGGCGTGGTCTACTCTCTTTAATACAGTGATAAAATACAGGGACTTACACAGCAACGTACACTTCCCCATATAATGAGTGCATTCGAGTTGGCACATTTTCCAAGTGCTTGACCGACCAAAACCGTTCCCTTCTAACAATTAATTATTAAATAGAAAATATTGTGAATAAACATTGTGATACCCGATATTGCAAATTCCTGACGTATTAGCACGAGTGCTCTTCTGGTGTGTCAGACTTAAAACAAAGTCTAATACCTGACAAGCGGAAACAACGTCGCTGCGAGGTGTATTATTTGAAACGTACTTATGCATGGTATGTCACTTCGTTCCTCTATAGTCGATGTACAATGAATTGCACCTGCGCGAGTGCAGTGGCCAAGTGTCCTGGATAAAAACTACCACAAAATCATAAGCAGAAGTCATCGACAGATCACAAAATCAAGTTATTAAGCGGAGACATTTGGCATTTTAGGTCACTTTGTAACTTCCGCTATATACCTTAGACCCATAGAAAGTTGAATAAGTACAGACAGGTCCCAGTATACGGGAAACCGTCGACCTGAATTCAGATAAGATTGTCCTTTCGTTTTTTAAAAGGACTACGTAAGTTCGACCCTAGTTCAAGTAAGCAAGCTAAGATCGTAAAATAGCAAACCTAAATTTACAAAGTAAGTTGCATTGAAGCTAAGTCGGACTTCACGATTTGTTTCAAAGGTAATTGTTTACTGCGTGTGACGCATTCTGTCAATTCATAGTGTGTGAACGTAGACGATCGGAATTGCTCGAACATTAAAAAATTATCCTCAGGGACTTCTGCTCTCATCTCCTGTTTACACTAATACCCTATGCTGTCTGTATATATTTCATTTTTGCCCGTAATTTATTAATATTCGCCATAATATCTGACTGTTTAGTACATACTATTTCGATCAGTTGTAACTTTACAACTCTCTTACGCTTACGAAGTCTAGACAGACACTATCTACAACCCCATGATTGCCAAAAAGGAATTACAGCTATCCTGTACACAGTTAACCGAGTGTTTGAGTTTATTTAGCTTTTACTTCCATTAGCCATACACAAATCGCATTTGCATAGTTCTGCATAAAAGCTTTTACTTTGTATGCCTTTATTTTCCATGTGTTATCATAAGATAACATTGATGGAAAGGAAATACTGTTTCGGCGCGGTTCCTCCACTGTGGATGGACCGAGGTTTCGGAAAGGAATTGGTGATGCGCTAATGTCAAAAGGTCGAGACAAGCGGTCATTTGCATAAAGGCAGCCAGCCAACCAGCTATGGTTACCTTTTGAAGTTATTGAGTTTTAGTCTTAATAACAGCCCAGACCTTCTTAAGAAGTATATTGAAGGCTCCAGGACCTTGGAGATTACGCTGAGAAATTATAAGGAAGCCTGTACTTAGGTTTATTCTCAACAAATATTCCAAAACGTTTGGTGGAATTAAGCTTAAATACCGACGTTAACATAGTTAGCATGTGTATGAGGCTGATAACTCAGTCTTTATCAGCGGAACTGCGAAGGGTTTGTCAATTGGAAATTTCTAATGAGTCAACTTCACTTGTGCATGTAAGGTTTTATACATTTTCCCTACATGTTACACAAGATAACATGGATGGAAATGTTACCATAAGATAACATCAATGGAAAGGATATATTTGAAAGGAAAGGAAATACTGCTTCGGCGCGGTTCCTCCACTGTTGATGGACCATGGTTTCGGAAAGGAATTTGGTGAAGCGCTAATGTAAAAAAAGTGGAGACAAGCGGTCATTTGCATAAAAGCAGCCAGCCAACCAGCTATGGTTACGTTTTGTAGTTATTGAGTTTTGTTTTAATAACAGCCCACACCTTCTTAGGAAGTATATTTAAGGGTTCCGGGACCTTGGAGATTACGCGGGGAATTTTTTTAAGGTAGCGTATACTTAGTTTTTATTCTCAACAGATAGTTCCTAATCGTTTTGTGGAAATAAGCTGAAATGGAAACATAGTTAGCATGTGTATTAGGCTGATAACTCAATCTACGTAAGCGAGAGCAGCAAAGGCTTTTTCAATTTGAAATTTCAAATGAGTCAACATCACATGTGCAGTTAAGGTTTTATAGTTTTTCCTAAATGCCGTCATCTTTCAGATGACCTCAAGGTTGGTGAATAGGCTAACATTACAACACAACTGAACTTAAAAAAACTTACTGTGACCTCTCAGACATTTGTGAAGTGTTCTCAAGGTGACTAGAGTACAGTTACTGAGGAGGCTTTTCAAAAAAATTAGTAGATAATAACTCAATGTCATATTTTCAAGCTTTCATATCCATTTTAATATTAGATTGCAATTCCATAATGGTTTTGGTCATTTTACAACAAAGTTTTAATGTTGATGTAGATTTTGACTTAAGGTGTCCTTTCTGTTTTTTTATTTATTTTCAAAGCTTATTAATAATTCATTAGCTTAGTTTGTGTCGGGTAAAGCACAGTGGGGGCGAGCAATTTACGTTAGCTGACCGAAATGTCTGAACGAGCTCGAGTATTCAAGGAAATGAACACATAAAAACACGCTTTTTATGGTTAGAGTTA
This sequence comes from Ptychodera flava, assembly GCF_041260155.1. NCBI lineage: Eukaryota > Metazoa > Hemichordata > Enteropneusta > Ptychoderidae > Ptychodera > Ptychodera flava. Next base: position 745,623 of record NW_027248358.1, on the reverse strand, counting down.
GTTAGTACACGGAATTTTTACCATAAGGTGTTTAACAGTGAGAAATACTCCTTAGATCTCTGTGCAGAGCATTAACCTGTTTTTCACCGAGGTCACAGAGATCACCTCTTTTATGGCCAAAGGGCACAATGTGCCGCACAATGACAAATATCAAACTGTACTCCAACATTTCCCATACTCTTTTCGTGTCTGCAATGAGTGCTAATCTAAATTCTGCCGTTCTAAGTAAGTGTACACCTCTCGTGTAACCCGTGTACTAAAGATGAGGAGAGATTGCATAGGTATGGAATCAGCTATGCTTCACTAAAAACAAAGTTGAAAACATATCTACTGCAGGATGAACTAAGTTTTATCACGTAGCTGATCATTTCCGATTATAATTTAGCGGGATAGATTCCTGTGTCAGTCAAAGCTCACTGAAATCTGAGTGTCAGATGCTCCATTGACTCTCAGGGACAGACCAATTATTCTGAAGACGTAACATAAACACTCGTCAGCTTGGTTCTCCGTTAAGTATACAGTGTTTTCCGCCATTGTTTTGTGTTTGCGTGGGCCGAGCTTCCTGATTACAGACGTGTGTAATCCTTCAAGATGACACATGCCCTAAACTCGAAATTCCGATTGCCATTATATTTATTATGCAACTAACACTTATACACCACAGGCAGTTGTATGTCGCTGCTCCTTTTAGGCATAGGTATTACGACATTTTAAAAGTGTGAATAAAGTAATTTAACTGACCCGTGAATGTGGCAGGTATTGATCGAGGTCAACAATTACTTATCACATTTCACAGGGAGAGTCTACATGTGTAATAATCGGACTTTAAGTTTTAAATGTTAAGGGTAAGAGCAACAGTGAACAGAACTAGTTTGGCGTACTTCTTCTTTTTTGAAGCATATGTGTCACTGCTTCATTTATGTATTTATCGATCTCTTTTAATTTAAAATGTTAAAAATTATGGGCGTGCGTTGAGAGTACAACGATGGGAAAAATTCTTACACATTTTATTTCCACACACACAGACACATAGACACACACAGATACAGACACATAGACACACACACACACACAGACACACACACACACACACACACACACACACACATATATATATATATATATATATATATATATATATATATATATATATATATATTGTGTATGTAATGTATATTATTATTTTTATACATACAACAAACATGCTGATGATCAACGTGAAAAATCATTCTATTCAGAAATGTATTTGAACCTTGCCTGTTATACGTACAGCTTCCATTTTCGTTTATCCTCAAACAATTGATATAGCTGTTTTTATGTCAGAAATGTTTAACAGATAATGTTAAGAAATTACTTCGATATAGTGTTTTAATGATGAATCGAAAGGCCACTGAGTTCGCCAATTATCCATTCGAAAGAGAATTCGTTAGTGCCCATTTCAAGTGAATACATAATTTTGAATGTGACTTACGTATCAGTTTTTGACTCTTTTATTGGTCTATAGCATTTGTGCGTTCGAATTTGAATTGCGAATGACAGCCGTAATATTTCTCTGGTAGATTCTTTCCAAAACGGCCTGAGAACTACAGAATGATTTCGGAACGATCTGAGCTGAGTATCATGTAAACATGTACCATACTTAGCGAGCGTTGCGTGACAGAGATGTGTTCATTTATGCAAATGTATGCAAATCACCCGATTTCCTGACTTCTTTTTTTCTCCTAAATTCAAAATTTCCAACGACTTTAATTCCATTCTGGCTCGGTCAAATTTCTGAAATTTTCAAAATATGTTCTTTAAATGCTACATAACAAAACGACTGTTTTGTTTGAAAATAAAATTCTTACATTTTTAAAAGAGGCATTTTAATTTTTAATCACTTTTTGAGTGTCAGTCTTTCAACCCTTGCCATCAGAATGAGGATAGATAATGCAAAATAAAATAGTCATTACATATATATATATATATATATATATATATATATATATATATATATATATATATATATAATATATATATATTCTTCTTTCAAGTGAAATATTACATTTTTGAAAATGGTGTCAAGTTTTTTACTTAAATTAACTTTTGTCATTAATACCAAAAATTGAGGTTTTTATCCCGAATATACACCCATTTCATCCTTTGAGTAAACTTCTGCTACCATACTAAATGTTAGTGTCTCCGCTTGTTGAAAATATATAGTTTGAGGGGGTTTCCTTATCATCCTTGATGGGAAATATTGCTTAAAAAAATGTGTTGGCAACATGCAACTCCACCTGAAAGTCCATATATTACCTTTGGAATGATATTTATTTTCTTTTTACTATAAACTCTTATTGGAGTCATCTGTCAAATGCTGGTGTCATTCTATTCATTTCTGTTGAGAAATAAATGCAATCTTGCTAAAAATTCACGGCTTGAGAAAAAAATGTTTGAACCACGCCCTCATCTGTGACGTCACGTGAGGCACTTGTGCAATTTGATCTATGCCTCCTATACATACACAATCAATGGCGTCAATTGAAACTCGGCGAGCGCGAATGAAGAGATAGGTTTTGGACTCGGAGTGTATGATTCAGATGATAGTGATGGGGAGTCTTGGTCTCTACGGTACATGACTATTGTTCAGGAAATTCAGGGCCACGGCCATATAGGTTTTGAGCCAGCAAGGTGCGAGGTATCTCCCCAACCTGCGGATCAATCGGCTATAGATAGACCAAGCGACGGAATACCTTCAGATCCAGGTTCACCCGAGCCTTCAGGAGTGGGAAATACAGATAGGTAGTAATAAGTATCATCATTAGGGCTTCGATTTTATGATAAATATGCCCAAACAAAACATACTGACAGCAGCTGTGTGAAACTCGAATTCATACTCGGTCTGTCATCATATGGCGATACCAGCCTGGGGAACGAACCCTGGTCACGAGGCACCGCTCCACGTTGAACTCGGCATCGCACTAAAATGTCTTGTGTATGCCCTTTGTTTTCAAAACGCTTAAAAGATCGTGTAATAAACAACGAAATGAATCCACAAATTACGGAGAATAATTAGTATCCACGATTATTTATTTCCCTTGTTGTTGTCCACTGTGTCATGGACGTAAAATAAACCTATACTGTGCATACACAAGTTATTTGTGTCGCAAGTTTACCGGTAGCGGTACAATTATAGTCATCGTCACCTTCCCTGCAACTGTAGTGGCCCCGAGGCCGTTTTGTCAGTGATGTACCTGAATATAATCATCATCGCCGGAGTTTTGATCTGCTTCTCCAAAGTTATCCGGCGGTACTGGCACAGCAAACGACCTTCCCGCGTTCCGGAAATAACAACTGATATTCGCGCTGCGTTAGTTCCGTGAACCTTGTGTCTAGTTTTTTTCTCTTGACCATATTTGTTTGTATCGCAGGATTACTAATTTCGTAACTGAGTCAGGTTGATTCGTGTATCTCCACCGATCTTCACAGCATAGTGGAGCCTAGCCGGACCGGGTACGCGGGCTCTCCGACTCATTGATACCTACCAGACACTGTACCGTACCGTCGTACGCATTTCGTGACATCGACACTGCACACTGCACTGATGGCCTCGCATGACGTCATGTCACGTGACCATTTCGCGGCAAATATGAATTCATATTTTTTCTGAGGACCTGTATTTAGAGTGTTTTTTGTATGAAATATAATATTATAGAAATGGATACACAAAATAATTTTTAATGATTTGGGTATTATGGCTTTTTTACTAAACAACAGTATTAAGTTCAAATTAAACAAAATCAGGTAATATATAGACTTTAAAACGAATCCTTTTTTTCATCATTAAGATGAATGGAGTGTTTGATTTTTAACTTATAGAAGTCTAATGGGTTGTCAAGTTGTCGAAATCAGTATAATTATTAATCAAACGTGATTAATCCGATTCTAGTTACATAAGCTTAAGGTAGTCAAATAGGAGGAAACGGAAAGGACTTCAGCCTCGAACATATCGTAATTACTGATCACAAATGACCTCACGCGTCACAAGTATATTCAACTAACCAAATTACTAGACATCTCTCATTCCTGGATCGTTCTATGAATTATAGAAAGAACGAAGAGTTTATCATTTTTGGATTATCATTGTGACATTTTGTTGTTGAACGAGTATGTGGAATTGCTTTGCATTTACGATATTGAGTCCTCCATGGTGAGACCTAAACAGGTAGAGACGGTGGTGTGAGACCACTTCTCGCAGACAAGGCTGAATCGTCGATGATAGTATTATATTATTATAGTTTTAATAATAGTTAGTTAGTTATAATGATATATAATAATAATAGGAATAATATATGATAATATATTACAGGAAGAGGATTGTCTCTCTAAATGGTTAGATGTAAACCTATGAAGAGTATCACAACTGATTGTACTGTTGATTAGCTGAGATTTATCTTTGCAGAACATGGTCTACCTGAACAGTTAGTTTCGGACAATGGTCCACAATTCACATCTGATGAATTTGGATTGTTCATGAAAAAGAATAACATTCAGCATGGTAAAGTCGCTCCATATCACCCAGAATCTAATGGCGCTGCTGAGAGAGCAGTGAGGCTGGTAAAAGAAGCCTTTACTAAACAAGTCTTAGCAAGAGATGCGTCTTTGTCTCTGAAATTTAGATTTGGTAAATTTCTGTTTAGATACTGAACTACACCTCAGAGTAAAACAGGTGTAAGTCCAGCTGTGTTGTTGTGTAAAAGTCAGTTTCGTACTAGATTGCAATTGGTAAAATCCACTCTTGCAAAGCGAGTAGAAAAGAAACAAAAGGCACAGAAAGAGCAGTTTGATCGTCATAGAGTACAAGAGAGATATTTCGAAATTGTGATATTGTAAGAGTGAAAAATCATAGAGCCGAGTCAAACCTTGATAAGTGGTTATTGGGCTCTGTAATTGAACTCAAAGGACCTAGAAGTTACATGGACAAAATTAGGTCTACGACTAAAATAGTTCATGAAGATCACATGGTGAAAACCTTTGAGGAAAGTGAAATAGAGTTCAATCATAAGAGAGTAGCATCGTTCATTGTATCAAAGGTATATGTAAAGAATTTCAGTTCACAGTCAGTAACAGAAATACCTAGAGCAAATCCGACTGAAATACCAATTGTAGTAAAACCTAAAGAAAATACTGCAGTTAATGGTACCAGTAAATCTGACAAAGTACACTCAAGTCAGGGAGACATCAGTAAAACCAAACGTAATTACTGAACCAGTAAGAAGATCATATAGAGTTAGAAAATCAGTAGTGAAATTAAATCAGTAGAATTTGCAGTGTAGTTATTTGTAGAAAATCAGGCATGTAACACTTTTCTTTTAAAAGGGAAGCGGTGTGATATATGCTAATATATTGGTGTAGTGACGTATTATTGTAGTGCGCATGTGCAGAATAAAGTAGACTCTCCTCATGCCTCACAGTAAGTGAGGCTACCCACAATTCCCCTTGATTTGTTCACTCAGACATTTTTTGCTAAAGGCTCTTTCAATTTTATCAGTTTCTTACAATTTTTAACTTATAATTTAAGTTAAGGATTATTTGCTAAAACTATGTTCCTAAATTATTGATTGTGTTTAAAATTCAAGAGTAAATTGAATGAGAAGGCGATGTTTGAAGGTGCTAAAAATTGCACACTTGTCAAGATAAAGTTATCAGCAACTAAGATGACCTGATCATGCCACCTGTCAGACATGCAAATTTCCTTTGTTACGAACATTAAAAAAAATCAATACCCTTTCTTTTGCCAACACAGATGCAACTTATTCCTTTAGTTTCCTGAAAATATTGTGTATGGCTGTCAAAAATCTATGTCGACAAAATTACAAAATTGCTATCTCCTCCGGGGAAAAAGGTTGATCTTCTCATTATTCACAGTAAGAAATCAGTAAATTATGATTATCAGAACTATGTTGCCAGAATTTTGAAATATGGACCGAGTTGTTCTGTGTACAGAAGAAATTTGCTTCAGTTCAGTGAGTGATCTCCGTGTGTACAGATCATGGAGAATTGTGGGTAGCCTCACTTACTGTGTGGCCTGAGACTAGTGAACAACGGCCTCCGTGTCTCTCTATAACAATACGTAGTACATATACTACTTTCCGGCGCTTGTAGGATTTCTTTGGTTTTCATCATGGTAAAACATGTATTGGAAACATCAGCACGTAAGTTTGCAGAATATCACATTCAAAGGTAAATTTGTTGCAGCGAAAAGAAGAAGTTGTTATTTTTATTTTTTATGCAAACTTCATATCGCACGGAAACTCTCAAGCAAAAGCAAAACTTTATTTTTAGTAAAAATCTTCCCTGCAGGAATCTTCTGCCCGCAGTACAGCTTTTCAGTGCACACATTTCCTCAGTAGTCCTTTTTCAAGCACTTGCCCGCTAATCATTCGGTGAAACACACAGTGGAAGCAGAACAAACAATATTATTACTATAGCATTATACAATATATTTATGTGAAATGGTTTCGGTAAACCCATGACGTACAGTTGGTGGCCGCTGACTCATAAAATTTTCACCATAGAAAACAATTTATAACATAATCAAAGCGGTGAATTCTCATTCATTATCACCCATAGCCAAAACGTTGGCAAGTTCTATTTTTAAATGAATCCTTTCCTAAATTTTTATGGACACCGATGCGTACATATAACGTACGTAAGCATGTACAGAGGAGTATACGTGTACATCCGTCTGTACATTTGTATCGTTTTAGTATATTGATATCACAAATACAGTGATAAGATTGGCCGAACGTAAGAGTGAAGTAATATTAGCTGTTACAGCATAATTGTTTTGCGTTGAAAAGACGGTTTGGAATAAAGTTTGATTCGATATGAGGTTTGAAATCCAATCAGGAAAAATGAAATCAATGAAGTTAAACGTCATTCGCTTTTATCAAGATACCACCTTGAGAAGTGCAAAATTAGTCAAATCTCAAAGTCTTAATGGTATGAGAACTCGCTTTTGTTCCCATGACCATGGGGCTTTCGAAATGTCATTAAATGTGACACAAAAAATCTGGAATGACAGAATATCTTAGGCAAAAGAAAATTATTATATTCCTAATAATTGGAAAATTTAGCAGAAGACACATTGTGCTCTTCCTCGACTGGTGATCAGTCCAATCAGTCCAAGTGCACATATTCGCTACATTGTGTGAGAGAGAGAGAGAGAGAGAGAGAGAGAGTGAGGGAGAGAGAGAGAGAGGAGAGAGAGAGAGAGAGAGAGCTATGTACACCTTTCAATCGGTTTTGTCATATATTTGTGCACAGTGATAACACCCGGGCCATACTCTCGCAGACGTGAACACGCCTAAAGTGAGTTATTGAGTTTTCATAAGGTTTATACAGTAGTTCCTATGTCTTTTATGAAAAGTAGAATTTCGTTGCAATTGCAAGGTCAGGTTTAGGCAATGATGACTAATTATTTTTGCCAATGCCTGTATGCATTCACGCAGTTTGCTTCACGCATGACTTAACTTCATTTTCCGCCGCGGCCTTGGAAAATAATAAACATGTGCAGTGTGGACGAAATTCCCGCTTTTGACCTCATATCGTTTCCCTAATAAACGAAAATTTACAAGTAATAGTTTGAAAATCTAAGTATGAAATAACCATTTCAACGTCCCCCGAATTAAGATAAGGTGATGATTTAAATAGTTTACAATTTACTTTGTGCACAAAACGTTCTTTCGACCACCCTGAGATAATTTTTGCTTGATATTTTCCTCTGATGAATTGCTTTTTTCGCTATAATTGTTGCATTCTGGATTATTTTATTTTCACACTTCTTTGAAAATTTCCTTGCAATCGATGTATTTATATACACCCTACAAAATCACATATGAATCTTGGGATATTAACACAAAATGTCATCGCCGGTGCAATAAAAATTTCTTTTTTTCCACCATTCGTCTTCGAATTGGAAGAGGTTGATTCATCAACAGCTTGACTAGCGTTGATAGAATCATAGTCTCGCATGAACAAAACGACATTTTAAGTATGTTGGCTCTTTCCGAGCACCAGATAAGATAATGTACATGTATATCTACCTCTGGCAAAGTGACTTGTGTGTTTTGTTCGCTCCAAGTCGTTCTTCATTTTTACGTGTGTTTCAATAGGTATTAGAAATTTCAAACAGTTATCAAATGCCCTTATCTAATGTTATCATTCATCGTATTTTGAAATGGCAGCTATATAAATTTAGCAACTCTATGTTCACTGTGTGTGTTCGCTGAATAATTTGAGCTTTACAGGATAAAGAATGCCGGTAGCGACGATGTGAATTATGAACGATTTACCAACAGATTTGCACATACAGTTTTGCAGCGTTACCACGGGTCCAATTTTGTCAATACTTTGAAAGCTGTGAATTGAAGCGAAAAATCTAGTCATATCTTTTTCTCTTTTTCACAAACATTTTAACGATAGCTGGTCAAACGATACTTATGTAAGATCATTCATACAGTAACAGTGATACTTGTTGATTTAAAGCGAGGCATTACGTGTATTTAAACGGTGATCTCAGGAATTCATTTGGATTTATATCACATTCAGAAATGGTCAGACCAATCTTTTGAAAATCATTCTTAAAAAGTTAACGTACTGTAATCTCACAAATAGCTTTCGACTCTGTACAGTTATCTTATGATGAAACTTCGTGCTCAGGGCCAGTAGATTTCCGGGGCAGAACATGAGCGTTGAGCCACCTTCCAAAGCAAACTCAATCATGATTCAACACAATCAAGAAAGCTGACAAGCTCATCATTCCAGCCGACAAGACAATGAACTTCTACAAAATAAGAAAAGAGCATTATGACAAACTCATCCACGAGACATCACCAAATCTTACAAGAAGGATAATGACAGCAGCATTAATGACATCGACAGAGAGGCTAAATTGATCACCGAAAAACTTAAGATCGATGACAGGGTGGAAACCATGACAGAAAAAGAAGCTTTTGTAACTTTAAAAGACCACAAGGAAAAATTTGCAAACAAACCTACCTGCAGGCTCATTAAACCCATCGAAATCAGAAATAGGCATCATAATCAAAACCATCCTGGATCGTGTAACATGAAAAATCATGTAATCATGTAGCATGAAATATAATAAACCACCGACCGGCAGCGCCCCAAAAGATCACGAAGCGGGCAGATAATCTGGTATAACCCACCATTCAACAAAGCAGTAAAAACCAACATTGGCAGAAGATTCCTAAACCTCATTAAATTACACTTCCCGCAAGGACATCCATTACACAAGATCTTCAATAAAAAACAATAAGAAATTCAGCTACAGCTGTACAAGAAATATGGGCAGTATCATCAGAGCCCATAACAACCACCTCCTACACAACGACAACAAACCAACCAAGTCATGTAACTGCCGCAAAAAAGAAGATTGCCCATTGTCCGGAAACTGTCTCACGCCCTCAGTAGTATACAAAGCCACCGTAAATACAAGCAATGATACAAAGCACTATATCGGACTCACGGACTCAGCTTTCAAAACAAGATACACATATCACAAATATACTTTCAAAACATCAAAACACAGGAACAGCACGGAACTCTCAAAATACATATGGACCCTCAAGGACAGCAACACAAAATACAACGTCACATGGTCTATCATTGACAGAACCCAGCCTAACTCAAGCAAGACAAAATGATAACCTCTACATCACGGAAAAAAATCACATTATCAACTCAGACAAGTCAACACTGCTAAACAAACGTACAGAATTTCTTTCGAAAGTGTAGACACAGAAACATATTCCTTCTCATCAACACTTGAACGCGCCAGAACAACGCCTCGTTTGCATATACACCTGACCCTATATATAGGTAGCAACGAGCCCGCCAACATCACTCCTGACGATTGCCAAGCGCATGAAACAGTCTGTAGAGTAATCACGACAAGATCCACGTCTAGCAATATAAATTATATATATATATATATATATATATATATATATATATATATATATATATATATATATATATATATATTGTAGCTGAAGTGTTTAATGAAGTATATATATATATATATATATATATATATATATATATATAATATATATAATGATTCTAATTCATATTTTCTAGTTCTAATGTGGAAAATGTAAGACACACAATCAGATTTTTCTTGAAAAGTATTAACTTTATTGTAAAAGTCGACAAAAGCTGTACTTCATTGAACACTTGAGCTACAAAAGTGGTAATGTGCACCAGTCAACAGCAGCTGTACTCCATCGACACCAGCTACAAATGTCATGGCAAAGTACACTATCAACAAGAGTTGTACTTCAGCAATCACTACAGCTACAAATGTTGTGACAATGAAAGTGTCACGACATATATCGTGGGATTGTACATTACTCAACAACAGTTGCACTTCATTGAACACTTCAGCTACACATGTCGTGGCATCGTACACTGGTCAACAAGACCTGTACTTCACTGAACATATTCACCTAAGCTACAAACGTCGTGGCAATAACAGGTCACCAAGAGCTCTGCTTCTGAACACATACACTACAGCTACATATGTCGTGGGATTGTACATTACTCAACAACAGTTGCACTTCATTGAACACTTCAGCTACACATGTCGTGGCAGTGTACAATGGTCAACAAGACCTGTACTTCACTGAACACATTCACCTAAGCTACAAACGTCGTGGCAATAACACAGTCACCAAGAGCTCTGCTTCTGAACACATACACTATAGCTATGTATGTCGTGGGATTGTACATTACTCAACAACAGTTGCACTTCATTGAACACTTCAGCTACACATGTCGTGGCATCGTACACCGGTCAACAAAAGCTGTACTTCACTGAACATATACACTTCAGCTACAAACGTCGTGACAATGTACACTAGTTAACAAAAGCAGTACTTCATTGAACACTGCCTCAACAAATGTCATGGCAGTCTTCACTAGTCAAAAAAGCTCTACTTCACTGAACACATACACCTAAGATACAAACGTCAAGAGCTCTGCTTCACTGAACAGATATACTACAGCTACATATGTCGTGGGATTGTAAATTACTCAACAACAGTTGTACTTCATAGAACACTTCAAGTACAAATGTCATGGCAGTGTACACTAGTCAACAAGAGCTGTACTTCATTGAACATATGCACTTCAGCTACAAATGTCCCGGCAATGTACACTAGTCAACAAGAGCTGTACTTCATTGCACGCTTCAGCTACAAATGTCGTGGCAATGTACACTAGTGAACAAAACCTGTACTTCATTGAACACATCAGCTTCAAATTCCTCGGCAATGTAAACAAATCAACTCTTCAGCTCCAAATGTTGTGGCAATGTACCGGTACACTTTTTTGATAGCCATCACTTTGAAGATTCTGAAATAAAAATTTGAAGAGAATTAGCACCTTTAACTTATTACATTAGAAGTATATGTATCTTTAACAACTTAGGGGCTTTGGATAATTAAAACATGCGCATAAAACTAAATGCGTGTGTCCTCATACTTCCCTAACCCCGGCCTAATTCTGTACCTGCATCGAACAATTGGTAATTACGGCACTATGAAATCAGGCATACGCTACTGACCGTTTCCCCCCCCCCCGCCCCACATACTTCCTCTAAAATCAATTTCTGTTCAGCGCCAACTCAACAATGGTGCAATTGATAGAACGAAATGAAAGTGTATTCAAAATAATTGTTACATTATTTTCCTCGTGCACTAATTCACAATTGGTCAATATAGCTTTTGCTGTGTTATGTAGAGGAGAACTTTTTGTGACACATGCGTTGATGAATATGGTGGAAATCTATCATAGCTGATTTCAGGACAGCCTGTCCAAAATTGGCAAAAATAGCTGCAAAAATACATAATTGAAGATTTCATCTCAATTAGAACATATTACATTAAGATCATCCCTAAGAACATGCCCAAAGCCATCAACCAAAGCTATCAGATTTGAAACAAAATATTTAACTAGAAAGGATAAAAATACCGTCAAGGACAGTGTGCTCAATTGAGTTTCAATTGGTCCATTCGAGAAATATTTAAACCAGGAAAAACAAGAATGACAAAAGCAAATAAGGTCTCCAACTTAGGTACTGGAGGTCATCTTTAGGAACATGCATATCAACTTCTACAGCAATGGGACAAGCAGATCCTAAATACATAAGCAAATGTCAACAACAAAAAATAGACAGTGGTTTGATAAAAAGAAAAGGTGGGAGTGGGCAAAAAATGTACAAGGGATCTGGTAAAACAAGTCCCTGAAGCTACTATCGACATGGATACAAAATTAAGTATCTCACTAAGGGCATCCTAGGGACCTGTAAATCAAATATTAAAGCTGTCTGACCAGCGGTTTTGAAAACACAAGCGACTCAACAGTTGACAGAGCTCTGCTGTGTTATGTAGAGAATAACCTTTTGTGACACATGTATTGATGAAGAAGGTGGATATCTTTGATAGCTCATTTCAGGATGACCTGACCAAAAATGGGAAAAAAAATCGTAAAATTAAAGATTTGCATATTACAATTTTAACAAATCTCAGTTGGGTTATCCCTAGGGACCTGTATATTAAATATCAAAGCTGTCTGACCAGTGGTTATGAAGAAGAAAATTTTTACCAAAAACACCTTTTTGGTGCTAATTTGCATATTTCAACAATATCAAAAATTACAGTTCTTAAGATATTTGAGTGGACGGATGCCTCACAAACAGACATAAATGCATACATACATACATACATACATACATACTGACAGTGCACGCCGGACAGATGCCCATCCCAATAGCTTCTACAGACTACCTATAGTAGCTAATGAACGAGAGTTGAATGTTAAACTAAGTAAAAAAGACTTGCTTAAATCAAGATTTTCGTCATAAAAAAACAGCATATCTGTAAGGTTATAAAGAATCTTAAGCTGGTTATCTTTTTATCAGTATTTTCATCCTATTAACCAAGCACATTTTAACTTTCAAATTAACATTGTAAGTAAGTTCTGTTGAATAAGTTGAGACTGTACTACTCAGAGAAAGCACACTGAAGAGACAAATGTTTGAAACTTCAGAAGGTCAAGGTCATCAAAAGCATCATGTAACACTTTCATTGCATTGTTTACACAGATTGCATAATTGCTATAAATAGCACATGAGGAATCTTACAGCCCAGCTTTACCATAAAAACCGTATCACTTTGACCACTCTTTTAATTGACCACTCTATTTTTTCCTAAAAAGTAATTTTATTTTATCCTTACCAAGTCAACCATAAATGGAAATAAGAACTTTCTCTATCTCTATTTATTTGACCACCCTATCATGACAAACTATTTTGAGCAATTTCTTTAAGATAACATACAGGGCACAATAAATGACGGTTCAGAATATGTCAAAGTTGGGATTCAGGAAAGTTGCCTTTACATGTTTTAATCCTCCAAGATGGTAAGCATTTCACTATGTAGTGTCAAAAAAAGTTGAACTTTCTGATAATTCTACACTAAAATTATTTGGCTTTGATGATTTCCTAATTAATTCAATTATTTAAAATCATATTAATTATTTTTTCTGGGAATTGATAGGGTTTATACAGTACAAGAATTACATACAATGTAAGTCAAATTTTGACCAAAATGACAAAAAAAATTCCTTAAAAATACGGATTTGCATATTTCATCACAATTTGAACAAATCTAAGTATGGTTATCCCTAGGGACGTGTATACCAAATAACAAAGCTGTCTGACCAGCAGTTATGAAGAAGAAGAATTTTTAACAAAAACGCCTTTTTTTGCATTAATTTGCCTATTTTCAACAATGTCAAAAAATTGAAAAAAATAGTTTCTCGAAATCACATTTTTCATCTACACAACAAATATCAAATCAGTAAGTTCTGCGGTTCTCAAGATATTTGAGTGGACGGAGGCCTCACAAACGGACATACATACATACATACATACATACATACGTACATACATACAGACTGACGCCGGACGGATACCCATCCCAATAGCTTCTATAGACTACAGTCTATAGTAGCGAAAAAGGAATGCTACTCATCACCCCCTCCTGAATATCAAATGTTCCATCCCTTGGTATTACATAACGCCAGATGACAGGAAATTAAATGTATTTACAACCTTGGGGAGTTTTTTTAATGCCATGAGTGTTATCATTCTAATGTAAACAGCACTTAAGTTAGTTACAGATGGTGAAATGCCTTCAACTATGGGTGGTGATTACAACATCTGGAATTATCCTGGATCCAAATTTCTCATCAGTTCTTGAATGTCTTACATAAAAAAGTTGCAAAAATTAGTCCGCAATGAAAAAATCCACCTCAGCTTTGTTTTCTGGATCAAATTTTCCAACAAATTGATACCAAATATGCAAAATTATGTTCACAGCCTTTAAAACTGTCTCACAACATATCCTGGGTTGGTGTCGGTCATTTAAGGTCACAAACTGAGAAAATTACCTAAAATATACAAATTTGGGGATTTCCCAACACTTTGAGCAGAAAATTTATCTAATAACATCCCTCGGGACTTTATACCAAATTACAAAGCTATCAAACAAGTAATTTTGAGAACAGTTTTTCTTGACCAAAAATGACAATATTGTCTTAAAAATACAAATTTGTATATTTCAGGACAATTTCCACATATCTGACTATTGACATCTCTGTAGGTCTGTGTACCAAATATAAAAGCTGTCTGTCCAGGGGTTTTAAAAGAAAATACTGTTTAAGATTTGTTGACAAAAAATGACAAAATTGCTCCAAAATAGTAATTTTCCAAATTTCATCATAATTTCAACAAATTAGAAGAGTAACACTCTCGCAAAGATCCAACCCAAATTTGAGAGCGATTGGGCTGTTTTCAGAGAAGAATTTTTACTGAAAATGAGAAAATCACCTAAAAATTCAGTAAAAATACAAAATTAAGGATATCCTCACAATATTTATAAAACTGTATGAGGTTCACCTAAGATACTTGCACACAAATTTTCAAAGTAATCAAAACAGCGGTTCTTGAGATAATAATTCTTGACCATTTTCACATTTTGTAAGCTCATTTGCATAATTTTGGCAATGCAGACTTCATTTGAACAAAATCCAATCTATAGCCCAGGATGCATCCACACACCAAATACCAAGCTGAAATGTGCAGCGGTTTGCATGTTTTTGATGTTGACGGACATACTGTATCTACATACATACATACATACGTACGTACGTACGTACGTACGTACATACATACATACATACATACATACATACATACATACATACATACATACATACATACATACATACATACATACATACATACAGTCGCCATCAACTTCAGCTTATACGATAAACTCACATTTGTATAACCAAATGTGAGCTAAAAAATTACACCAAAAATGCCAATATTGCAAATTTCATAAAAATATTACATTAGGATAACCCCTAAGAACATGTCTACTGGCTATTAAAGCTATCAGACAAAACAAATTTTTTGACCAAAAATTGGCAAATTGCCTTAAAATACAACTATCAAAATTGCACCACAATTAAACAAATCCATCATAAGTCACCATAAAGAAGCTGTATACCAAGTTTTAACCAAATCTGGCCTGTGATTACAGAGTTCTAGCAATTTGCAGGATTTTCCCTTTTTCTACTTCATTTGCATATTTTTGACACTGACACATTAATTTGAACAAATTCACATCTCCTCCAATGGGTGCACCTTTAAACTAAATACTAAGATGGTTTGTGCTGCTGTTTTGTAGTCTTTGATGTGAACGGACATAGTCCGCATGTACTATAAACATACTGTAAGTGTAACCAACACATATACATACACACAGACGCTGCCGACCTACCATATGAGCTCTCTTTTGTATATATACATATACCAAATGCTTGAAAACTATCTAGAAGCAACCAAAATTAAAATAGCAGAAATTGAGTATTGAAAGCCACATCAGAAGCAACATGACTCGACTGAAAAACCCGCTGTGAACAATCTGCCCAAAAATAAACAGCTGCAAAGTACGAACTATTACTGTAAAACAGCAAAGGGCGACATAACCGCACGGTGGATTTAGTTAAATAGTTAGTGAAAATGACGCGAAGTCAAACACAATCGACTTAACACAAGATAAATAGTCTTCAAATATAAGCAATTTCATATCTCACCACGAGCGACACGACATTGGTATTCAATCGGGATAACCAGACGAGACCGACATCGATCTGATGCTCCAGTCAAGTGCTGTCAGTCCGACACCAGCATAGCGTAGCTGTGATATCGCAGCGGTACTTGTGGCGTGTATAGAACGCGCTCGGGTCATTGAGGTCGGGACTGTGGCGATGACCCCAATGACCCGATCGCGTTCGATACACGCCACAAGTACCGCTGCGATATCACAGCTACAGCATAGCGCAACCCGTCATAGTATAGGTAAGATCAGGAAGTCTTGCACTACGGCTCGCTTCACTCTACTCGTTACAGGAGGCGACAACTAAACAAAGCGACACATAAACTACACCAAGGAGCCTACAAGTACGCCCTAAAGCATACTTACCAGGCCACTACCTAGTGCTGTTCCCATCAAAAAGTGACAACACTGAACATCGGAGCACCACTGTGACAAATTATTTGTCACATTGTGCTTTGACTACATTCCGCTGCATCAAGCACAGCACAGCCAAAGAAGAAAGAAATTCATCGCCAAACAATAAACAGAGATTGACAGTTGTCAATATCCCGCAACACGAAAGACAGCCAAATGCCTCCAGAGCCGATATAATTTATTGGCCAAACGAAAGGCTATACACAATCCAAAACACAAACGTCCAGAGGACGAACAGTATCGGGTCTGTCTTTGAAACCCATAGCAGACGGCCTTTTTCAAGGCCATCAATTTCTCCAAACAAGAACTACCGTAACACAAATGCAAAATACAAATTTACACAATACTGTGTCACCAAACACAGAAACAGGATAAACAAACAAATTGCCAGAAAAAGACGGTACAAGAGGAGACGCATATTATCTCAAACACAATGAAACTCCGTACAAATGCCGAACATAGCATAAACATAAATAACAACACGAATCTTAGATTCATCAAAATCTATCATTACACAAGTTAACAACAGCAAAAATCAATGCACTGGGTAAGGGTTGAAATTCACCCCAACACCAAATCGTCCTCACAGAGTTCATCTCATACAAGACGCAAACATTATATACACTGCAAATTTTTCTGGTTTGCCGACCAGCTAAATTGAAGCCAAAAATAAACCGGCTAGTTTGTCAGTAAACGGATAGTTTTCGAGTTGTGAATTTTGGCTTATATTTGGCTTTCTGGCATGCCAAGTCTGGTTTCTGTGCATGCCAGTTTGGGTTTTGATACGGCATATATACATGCCAAGCAAAGATCACTTCAGCTTGCCAGTAAGCCAGTTAGTACTGAACAATGGTTTACAGGCAATCCACTCTTATGTGAACTAGGCTTGCTAGCAAGCCATGTTTTAGATACTGTGGCTTGCCCATATACCAGATAATGCTGAACAGTGGCTTATTGTAAACCAATACCACATTTCTCTGGCTCAACAGTAAGCCAATTCTGGTTCCATCTGGTTTGAAGATAAGCCAATATTACTCCAATGTGGCTTACGAACAAACCAATTTCTGACTAATATGGTTTACAAGCAAGCCACTATAAGGATTCCTCTGGTTTCAATATCATAAACCAGGTGCAAGCAAGTGGCTCCCCTCATATGATTGATTATAACAATAAAACGTTTAAACATGTCTGTCTGTTGTGTGACCACGACAAAGATAATATGTCACAGATATGTAATAACAGCTGAAATTTAAACAAAACCCAAAGTGTTAGTGTAATATGTGGAAATATGAGGAACATTCATGCCTGATGTAATTATTATCACTGCACATAACGATACTTGATCACCTTTTATATCCGCTCTTTGAATTCCATATCTGAGGGCAGAGTCTTCATTCTGCTTACACATTGTACTCAGAGAATCCATTGTTAATTTGTGGAGCTGAAGGCATTTTCTGTATCAAGTATGTTATGTCCTGGACAATCTGTTGAAAAAGAAACAAATAATTATCTATTACCGGTAAGTGGAAGTCAATAGTCACATTTGTACAGGAAGTTATTTGCTGAAAATGAATCACTTTAATATTTACCCGTCTTGAGTGACAAGATGGCTCACAAAATTTGTGTAAGCAATGTTGAAGGACCCAAGTTCAAATCATGCTGTGGAAACATAAATTTGCCTTGAATAACAGAATCAACCATTACATCTTTTTGGCCAAAGGATTTGTGAGGTATGTGTCTGTATTAAATCATCAAAGTTGCCAGTTTGAGGTTATTATCAACATCATCCATGAAACAGTATGTTTGTTATTGAAAGAATGGCATGAGGATTATACCTGCAAATAAGCTGTGGCAAGTCAGTTTGCCTGAAAATCACACAGAAAGGTAGCGTGAAACAAATGTGCAGTTTTACTCACTTTTTCTGGTAAAATGGGCATCTCTTTACTGTGGCTATAGCTCTTGTTGCAGCTATTTGTTGGTGTCTCCGTCCTATACAATAATGAAAAAGGGTTATTAAATGCAATTTTCCTGTGAACTGATGGATGACAAAATTTAAATGATTGCCATCTTTCCGTTCAGGATGGACAATAGCAAGGAGTTATTAAATGTACAGCGGACTACAGACGACGTGCACCGGACGACGCATCCATGATCCACCTCTCAGAATAGCCCTGCGTACAGATCTGTGTGTTCCGGCGTTATAACTTATAGTTATACGGCCTCCGGCTCCGCCACAGCCCTGCAATGGTCTATGGAGATAACTGGGGTCTCTGCGGTCCGGATGAGGACTGCAACGAAAACGCTGTCTTTTAGGACGAAATTCTGCTCTATCGGGGCAAAATCCTTTCCCTGCCTACCTTAACCTCCTTACTGACCCAAGGAAAGATGCGATTAACTTCTCCTAACATCCAAAACCGCTCGTTTTCTGAAACATAACGTACTCGACAAGTTGTTTACCCACGGGGATCGTCATTTTGAATCTCGCTGCAACAACCCCAGTTATCTCCATAGACCGTTGCAGGGCTAGCTAGTGGTGGAGGCCGTATAACGCCGGGAACACACAGACCTGTACTCAGGGCTACTCTTAGAAAAGCTCCTCGTCGCTGACCAGCTGACACAGTGGAGCTAAGAAAACGCATTTGATTATTCACCGAGCACGGACGATTTTGGGGAAACACATTCATTCGCGGTCGTGAAAAGCCATACAAACACGATAAACATACACCCATCCATGGTGGTATGTCGAAGACAATGGCGAATAGTTGTGACAAGGAAATTTTCACCTTTTCCGACAATACTCAAACGCATGTACATTACTTAAAAATGGTTCAAGCTAACCGATATGCTTGAGGAAAAAATAAGCCCGGTTTAAATCAATGACTTTGCAAATCTTCCATGGAATATGCAAAACAAGCTTACGTTTGATTTGTGCTGTGCATTCCAAGACGTCGGTTGCAACTTGCATCTGATCATGACCCGTGTATTGTGGTGGCGAATAGCTATCGTTGAGGTACATAACCAGTTCTTGCTTGCGAAGTCATTCTTCATCGGTGACGGAAGCCATTACTGTCGACTTGTGCCGGAGTACGGAATCGTAAGCGCTGATACGATCGTCAATAACGCCTCGGCTACGGTGCGAAGGCCAGTGGAATTCGGAATTTTGGCGCGCAGTATCTGTGCCACACAGGAATTAATACGCAACTGCCTAAAGTGAAGGGATGGGGATTCCACTAGCCAGCGGTCCCTTTAAGAGTACGATCAATCAACAAGTACTATAATTCTTACATATGTCACGGAGATATAATATCTATAACGAAGTTTAAACATTGGCTTGGTGAATCATTGTGTAAAATTGAACTATTTTAAAGTGTAATGTTACAAAGGGTGAAACGACGGTCAAAGGTTAAGGACTTCCTCCTTGTACGCTGCTTTGGTAATTTGAACGACCGTCTGAATATCAGTTGCGTTTGCTATGGCTTGTGTATATTTTTGGCACGTTCAGGGGCATAGAACATCCATTTCAAACATGTCCTTATTAATAAAATGCGTCGGACTTGTCCCAGGATCAAGGCTGTGGCCTGGCAAAAATTAAGGATATGCCTACAATCCGGGCCTACAGAGAATAGCATTGATCGCGATTTCAGGTTTGTTAGCCTACTACTGCACGCGCGCATTCGGCCAAAGTTTGTTGTTGCATGCGTGACTCACGGTTGTGGTAGCTTTAGTCTGAGCCATGAATTATTGTGGTTTTTATTTTCGTCGTTGTCTTGGAAAATGTTGACAATCCGACGTATAGGCTCTACATTTATTTTTGCATGTTAATGAAAGAAAAATGACGTCATTTGAGATCAACGCTTTTTATTGTCAATTAGGCCAAATTCCTTCAATTTGTTTTGTGCCCACAGACTTGAAGCAAGTCCATGTCTTTTGTTCAATTGAAAACTTCACAAAATTGTATCGCCCAAAATTAAAGCTGATCAATCTGTTGCACTGAATGCGCATGGTCCTCCCTATCGTGCGATAAGGCCTGTCAAGTCGTGACGTGATGTAAAATTCTGGTTTAGAAATTAACCAGTGACTGATGATGACAATGGCTTGAAAACAGGCCGATTAATTCCATAAACTTGAATGGTTTAAACTCAAATCATGCCCACAAAGTTGCCGGCTTAAAGATGAGCCAATGAATTTGTCGGTATATAAACAAACCAACGATGCCAGTGGCTCAAATTTAAACCGATAAATTATATTGTCACGGGCTTAAAAAGAAGCCATTCGGCTTAAATTTATACCATGACGGGCTTGATAATAAGCCACCAATGTATTGGTATGAATACACGCCATCCATACTCTGTGTGGTGGCGTGACTTCAAACCCATAACAACCTTAGTGGATTTCGGGCAAACGCATAATATTTCAAACATATACACACTGGTTCAACCGCAATCCACCTACAAACCAGTGGTTATATTTCAAGCCAGAAGAATTTGCAGTGTAGGGAAGGACATTATGCGACACAAATTGACCAAAAAAAGACAAATTCAAACACAAGTCTTGAAGGACTCCACGTACAACTAAAGAACACAATCGACAGATTTGAATTCTTACATAAAACATCAGGCCACCTGAAATCTACGCTTTAAAAGCCTGATCAAAGGCGAAACACTAAGATACATCAGAACTTGCAACACAAAATGACTTTGTTTCAAAGGTCAATACACTTTATACAAGATTAATCGAACGTGGCTAAAACAACAGGAAATGTACAGTCACATCGCAAGCACAGTTCGCCGCACGAATTACGCAACCAGAACACCAATCTGATTAAAATCAGATGTAGAGTACGGCAACGTCTTCTTATGCGTACGCGGTATTCTCTGGCTGTCGCCGTGTATTCTGCCTATCAGCCCCGGGCTATCCGGCTATCAGCATAGTCAGCAGGGCTGTGGTGGGAGCTCAGGCCGTACGTAGCACCGGAAACACACAGCATCTTACGCAGGGCTACTTTTGAGACATAGACATATAGTTAGTTGCGCCCAGTGAACAACTTTGGCTGCTCAGCTCTACTTATACACTCCAGTATAAAGTGTACAAGGCAGCCGAGCAGCCACAAATCTCTAGACTGAAATTTGAAAAGTGCGTCATGTTGTGTACTTGACGCTGCAGATTTGAAATAACGATTAGATCAGATATTTACATGGATGGCATAACGTGCAATCTGATTGGTGCGCGAGATTTGAACGCGACCTTTTATGGGAGTTGGTCAGATGTAGTGAGAGGCAACAGCGAGAGAATACCGCGTACGCATAAGAAGACGTCGCCGTACTCTACATCTGATTTTAATCAGATTGCTAGAACACAAGCGAAGAAACAAAGAAAACACTAGTCTTCACAACGAAAATTATAGCAACAGGATATATAAGAACACAAGCTATAAAAAGCAGCAATGTACGAAAACTGGGAACACATAGACAAGGACGAAACACTAAGCCTGAATGAAATATTTCCACAACAACCGATCATCGCATACACAAGAAATCCAAACATTAGCGATATACTAATACAGGCCAAAGTCCACGGCATTTTTGTATTAGGAACAAGTCAATGAACGAACGAACACATGACGATCCAAACATAAATATTCTGGCTTCATTGCTAGAAGAACAGAAGATCAACAATATTGACGTGACATAAAACAAAAAGATATACATATATCTTAGGCGACTGAGGAAGAGGCCGCTTTGGTTTCGAAACGTGGGGATAAAAAAAGAGTCAAGGTTGTCAAAGACACATCTGACTACGCCCATGTCTCGCCATGGCTTATTTCAAAATTAACGATTCGTTTGTTAATTTTCACACTAACAGCCAAAACATTTCAGACACTAAACACACCAAAACACATACAAGACGAGATGAGTGATGTATGAAGCCACTTTCCCTTTATTACAATACGGATTACAAATTGCAGTCACCAGTGGCCGACGCGCATCCTGCGTGCAGTGGGTCACTCACGGACCGGGGAAATTCGACTGTTTATTGCTGCATTGTATGGCCCAAGTACAGATGTAAAATCAAGAAGACACTGCATATACTTGCCCCACTTTTGTAGGCAAATAACTATCAAAATTGAGTAACTTGAAGTAATAAAATTCAGCTGATAGTCGCTTTAGCGGTAAGGTGATTGTGAAATCAAAGCACATTACTTTTGCAATGGCAGGCTATCTAATGCAATGAACGCGATGGCCTTTGGCAGCAAGCAAGGGAACTCTCAGTATTTCCAATCTGGGGGTCATTCAAAACTTTGAAGCTACCAAGTGGGCACTCAAAATGTTTTGTCTTCCTTGTATTGTCCTCAATGACATAATGATCATTCGATATTGTATATTTTACTCTTATACATGGTAAATGTAAAGGAAACAAAGACTTTAACAGAACAATAAACATTAACTACATAAAACAAGGCAAACAACTGCAAGTAGCGGCCACTACCAGCAATACTGACTGTGAAAAAGAAGAAAGTGATGATCGCACCGGTGAAAATGAGGATGTTACACAGTAGTTTTCAACGAAAACTGTTGAAACTAGTGAAAATGAGGATGTCACACAGTAATTTTCTACGTTGTGACCAGGGGTGGAAGAGGCTAGGTAATGGAGAAATGTTCTCGAGAAATACCATTATCAGTGCACAGGACAAAACTGAACTGTTGTGAATTCATCCTTTGTATTATCACAGAAATGTATATTTTAATTGAGTTCAACAACCATTTGGACATTTAACACTACTTTAATGACATGCTACCTATCCAAATTAAACAATACTATATCGTTGGATACTGGTTGTTAAGTGAGCTTTTATATCTCGATTTTGTTAGTTGGGCGCAGGTAAGCCAAAATTTCTGTGTTAGTGGGTTACTCAAATTGGCTTGGTGGGACTCGAAATTTCGGATTTTCCCATGTAGTTCCTCCGACCCCAGGCCGTAAATAATTACGGCTCCCTATACAGCTGTGTACGCACGAGCAGAACGACCAGGACCAGCAAAAATTTAGAAACAATGAAGCTACAGCTAAGAAATTTACAGACTCTTGGCCTTTGATGCATCAATTTTTGGGCATTTATACCGGTATAAAGGCATTCTGAGTACAGCGGTAATTATTTCCTCCCAAACGACTCTGACCATTTTTACATCCATGCTCTGACTTAAAAATTGTTAGACGATATTATCTATACCAATGTGCTGATCCGTCACCATGAAAAACTTTGAACCACCAACGAAAACCACCGTCCCTCCACCCAACCACCTACCCACCGGTGGTTTAACCTAGCCGACACACGTTCTGTAAGGGGCGACGTCAAAAGTTCAATGTAGGATAAAAAACTTAATTCCCTTAGTTTCCCCCAAACCCCCCCCCAACCCCCTAGAAACTTAATTGACTTATATTGAACCTGTTGCCAGGCTCTTTCTATGTAAAGCGAAGCTAAGGATCAGTCATTTTAGGGGTGAAATAAAGCAATGCATCGTTAAAGCCCCACTAGCGGTAACTCTTGAAATTTGTTGACCTCAAATTATCTACCTATTCTCTCCTTTCTTAAATCTACCCTCTGAAGAGATATGAATTTTTACTGCATTAGGAAACCATTCCTTTCAGAAACATTTGACATGTAAAATTCAAATTTTAACGGTCATGTTGATTTACTGGCATTTTCAATAATTGGTAATATTAAAATAGCGTCAAGGACACTGAAGCTCCTCAAGTGTGAGGCCAGTTGAAGTAGTTGGTTGTTGATAAGCAGTAATTGACTTGGAGGCATGGGGTTGGGATACGGGATACACAAGATTTGTGTTAGATACATTTAATTGTATATACGACATGATTAGGCGCATTAATATAAAAATAAGTTGCATACATTAACACCAATCTATCCTGATGGAGTATGTGGCGGTTTATAATTAGGCGACTAGTAAAGTGAGTAAGCGCCATTTACTGCATTGGAATGCAGGTGAGCCACCGTAATTTCTCTGTCAGCACTCTAGTGAAAATTGCTTCATTGTGTTTTTCAACATTTACATGTAGTATACAAGTGAATTTCATTTTCACATTGATCTGCTTGACCAGAAAATTCATTAGCCTTTTGCTGAAGTAGGTTTATATCTTCTTGTGTATATTGGCCAACTCTGAGACGATTAATTCTGCAAAATGTTTACCATCTTTCTGTCTGCACAGGCGCAATAGAGAATATGCAAAAAAGATGAGAGGCTACAATAATATTTGTGAAATCGAGCTCAAAGGTCATCGAAGTCATGTGACATTTTGTCAAACAAATTGTATCCCATAGTTATCCCTATATACCAAAATTAGACCTCTAGCTCTATTGGCTTGCGCAGAATTAGATATGTGCATAATTAATAAGGTACAGGATATGGCACCATACGGTCTCCTATCATACCAAATGTGAAGGATGTAGCACTTGTGGTTATTGAGTTATGGCCATATATGTATATTTGGGTTCAGAGGTCAGCCAGGTCACATAATATTTTGTCAAAAAAAATTGTATCTCATAGTTATCCCTTTATACCGAAAATCAGACATCCGCTCTATTGACTGGCCCAAAATTAGATACATGCATAATTATGAGGTACAGGATGCGTCATCATTAGGTGTCCCATCATACCACATATGAAGGTGTAGCCCTTGTGATTACTGAGTTATGAAGAAATATCTATATTTGAGGTCAAAGGTAATTGAGGTCACGGGACATTTTGTCGAAAAAATTGTATCCCATAGTTATCCCTATATACCAAAAATCAGACCTCAGCTCTATTGGCTTGCCCAAAATTAGATATGTAAATAATTAATGAGGTACAGGTTGTGGCGTCATAAGGTTTCCCATCATACAAAATATGAAGGGTGTAGCCCTTGTGGTTACTGAGTTATGGACATATATGTATATTTGGGGTCAAAGGTCATCAAGGTCACGTGATATTTTGTCAAAAAAATTGTATCCCATAGTTATCCCTACATACCAAAAATCAGAACTATAGCTCTATTATTAAGCCCAGGATTAGGAATGTGCATAATTAACACAGGAAGTGGCTGGTCATGTGACATTTTGTCGAAAACCTTGCACCCATAGTTTTCTCTATGTACCAAAACACATTGAAGTTGACAGCCAGTTAGAGTGAAATCCGATCAAGCTGCAAAACGTAATTAGCCAAGGTATTGTGTATCAGCGATTTTTACAACATTAACAGCTGGGCTTGATGTGGTCCTTGTTTATATCTTTAGGGCTGGTCAGTTTCTTCAGCCTGGGGGGGGGCCGTGGATTCATGGGGGGGTCACCCTGTTTTGACTTTGGTGATAGGGGGGTCACCATGTTTTTGAAATGCCCAATAGGGGGGTCAGTGTGTTTTTGAATTTCGACACAGGCTCATTATTGCCTAAAATGCATTGTGTCAGCCACAAATTTCATCCAGTTGCATTTTTCGGCGTGCCCTTTGGGCGCGTAACTTTAATAATCAGACATGTTTTCAGCACGCCCAACTTTAAATATCAGGCATACATATATCAGAGATATATGTATGTTCAATATTTTTCAGCGTGCTCTTCGAGCGCATTACTTTAATATATCAGACATTTTTCAGCACATCCTTCCTGTGCATTACTTTAATATACAAGACATCAGAGATATCAGGATGTTCAATATTTTTCTCCGCGCCCTTCGGGCGCCATACTTTAATATATCAGAGATATATGCCAGAGATATCTTGATGTTTGCTAAGTGAAAGTGTACTATTATGAAATCTGCACTTCATATGAAAAGCATGACAAATTCCTGATACTTTTCTGTTCTCTCTATGAGAATTCAGTATGAGAAAGCAACATGCACAAATATCAATGTTACAAAAAAGGTCATCTCAGACTCTGCACACATCAGATTTGGCTAAAATGCCTCTCTATGGCTCCTCAGGAGATTTAATTGGATAGCTGGCAAGTCTTAACATCCATCAAAATTTTTGATTTACTGCTTTTTCCTGTTTGATATTAATGATTGACATCCATTTCTGTACAACAGTTCAGGACATCTGGTTAAGCATAGAAAGTGTGAAATACATTCACAGCTCATTCAAAATGTACTGTATTCAAACTTTAAGATTGACACTTTGAAATTCCTATCTTACAACTGACATGCCAACAATTTCATTGAAACACTTAATGACTGTTAAAATATTAAATGTATGTAAAATATATATATATATATATATATAAATATATATATATATATATATATCAGTATTATATTATTACATATATCACAGTTGTCGCTGTGCCGGGGGGTCACCCTGTTTTAAAAATTTGGACTTTTTGACGTCGGGAAAAAATAATCCACCAGCCCCCCCCCCCCGGCCGAAGAAACTGACCAGGTCCCTTAATCAGCTATACCTCTCAGTTACACATCACACCAGGGTCACTCCACTGTACGCCAGACAGAGAAACATAAACAAATCACTACACTTTGCAATGTCATGTATCTTTCTTTTTTATTCGTGATGAACAAATGAGCTTGGAAGTTCAGGAAGGTTTTGAAATTTTCACTTGTCCAGTCTAGTGAATGTACATATGAAACAATTTTGGGAATTCCTGACAATTGGACACAATGATAAGTTATCTGTTGGTTACAACGGTCTAATCATTGCAATCCTAATTCTTACAGATGAATCGAATCATGAAATACTGTAAGGGAACATTCACAGTATACCTCAAAAACAGAACGAAAGAGAAAGTACTAGAGCTGTTACAACTTTAAAAATACCTTAAAGCTTAAAATAGAAATAATAGTAAAAAAATTGTCTAAATAGTATAAATGAAATGAGCTACAAGTCATAGAACACATCATAATCATGTTTGCAAGTGTTTCAGTGAAAAGGGTGCCTTGTAACAAACTGTCTTTTTTTACGTTTTATTAGAATCGTTATGTTGAAAAGGTTCTTCCAGTGTACCATTGAGTCCAATCAGGAACTTCACGAATATATTTACAAATGTATTTTGAACATGTAAGTTTATATGATGCTGGTCTAGCCGGTCAATTCCCAAAGCTACCTGAACTTTCAGCTCACTTGTTCATCACAAATAAAAATGAAAGATACATGACATTGCAAAGTGTGGTGATTTGTATATGTTTTTCTGTCTGACATTCATGGAGTGGCCCTGGTGTGTTGTGTAACTGAGAGCATGTAGCTGATTAAAGATGTAAGCCCTGCTGTGTTAATGTTGTAAAAATCGCAGATACACATCTACGGAAGCTAGTTGGCCAAATCTTGACAGAAGGCAGTCTTGACAGAAGGAAGTAAAAGTTGACGCCGCAGTTTATCACACGACACATGGACACACAGACGGAAGTTAGTTGGCCAAATCTTGACAGAAGGAAGTCTTGACAGAAGGAAGTAAAAGTTGACGCCGCCATTTCTAGTTTTCAATTCTAATAGCTCCTCAGTATATAAAACTGAGGAGCTAAAAAAGGAATCAGAACATACAGTGTCATAGTTGAAAACATTCACCCCTATGCATTACAATTTGGACTACTCTGTGCAGTTTATATGAAGATTTCAGTGCAGACATGCATAGTATCAAGGGTTTTAGCTTTTCTGCATGGGGCTGTGATGTTTGGGCGAACATTTAATCGCAGTGTAATCTTTATCTTGTTCAAAATTGCATATATAGCCCCGGCAGGTGTGTACACAGACCTAAAGACTAAATTGTCACCAACTTATTTTAGTTTGAAAGTAAAATCATAAAAATAATGCTAAAAGATACAGCTAGTGGGGCTTAGATTGGGAACACACTTTTGTGTTTCAATCCAATGTAAATACAACTTACTAACAACAAACTTGAAATTCATCAATGAATGAACAAGAACAACAACAATAAAGTCCAGGTTTCTCCTTCCAGAGGCATAAAAACTATCTCAACTGTCCTGGTGGTTGTAACAACTCAGTTCACACTGCACTGCTCCATTCAGGCGGACTACACGTGCACCAGAAATGTAGTAAAATACAATTATAAATTCCGAGTGCAACCATAGACAGTAGAGAAACTACCGTCTATGGTGCAACAGAAGCCAGCAGTCTGCATTGTTTACACTAACTGGGCCAGGTGCAGCTCTGCACCGTGTTAAAACAACTCCCTCCGCTGGCTTCAACACGAAAGTGTGCATTTCTGCTCAATTTTTTTCAAAATATTCATTCCCCTGGCAATTTTTACCTTAGATCGATTTGTAGGATAGAAACTTTTTTAGATCAAACCCCCCCCACCCCCAAACTAAAAGAATTAAGTTTTTTATCCTTCATTGAACTTTTGACGTTGCCCCTAAAGCGGATGAATAGTACATCGTTATTTATATCATAGCCTTGAGCACATGTACTTGTGGATATGTGCGCTATATAAGAACCCAATATTGCATTCATTTCACTCGCAAAAAAATTGTCCATTTATAGATTTCGACATTATTCAAGGGATAACTTCACACGTCACCAAAGTTCACTTGAACTGTGTGCCTACGATTCGATGATCGCAGGCAGGGCCAGTGTTTTGTATGTCTACAAGGTCTTGTGTCAAAATGCATCGTTTAGGCCTAGTAAATCAGCAGCAGAGTGTGTTACCGGGCACCATGCTAGCGGATCCGGTAACATACAGCCTAAAGGGAATGTGATACAGCCATCCAAATACCTTAGACCAACGTGTTACACTTTAGTGGCATTCGACAAAACCCAAGGCGAGACAACCTTGTTAGGGCCTCGCGCAGCGACGCTTGAGTGTGAGGTTCAGCCTCAGGCCTTCGATCATCAATAATTCCAAGCAACTCTGCGAGCACTTCGGTCTCGACCACCAAAAGCAAATCGTACTCAACAAGTGTGAAACAGTCATTACTTACCAGGTTTTCTTGATCAGCCATGTTACTAGTTAGTATGTTTCCGTAGTTGCCTCGTAGTAACAGTTGGTAGCTCCGTATGGTCACACATCAACCGCGAAAGACTTCTGTGAGGTTTATTTTACGAGGTCAATGCCTCCTCACAGCTTGGCTGATTATTAACGAAACAATCTTATGATTGGTTAATCAGGAGTCTGTTTTCAATGCGGAACGGACGGAAGCTCGGGAGCCAATCAACCTTACGCTTCGCTTGGCGCTAAATTTAATGGTGTAATGAGATCGAGACTCAAAATATCCGAATAGCTTTACTGTCAGCTTCCTTGAATGCGAGTATCTTCACTTGATTATGAAGAAAAAGGAACTACGGATTTTAATGGTAAGTAAGCCTCGAAACGCGCTACGTATAACATGATAGTTCACTTGTGACGTAAATATGAATGTTTAATTTGTTTAAATGCGTCAAGGCCTTTTCTTATCAAATTTCCGTTGAGGATAATTCTCCCAGTCACAGAACTTATAGCTTGACACGTAGACAGGCTCGATGTTGTCTCTCCGGGCATTATTCGCACCATCAAGGTCAGTCCTAGCTGCAATAATTGCCCGGAATAATTGTAGCAATTTGTGGGCTAGGCCTATGTTTTACAGTAATAGCTGTGGGTCCATAGCTGTGGTGTTTTCAGACGGGATTCTTGCTGCGGATCCGTAGCCCTACCACTCCCTTTGCTAGTTGTGTTGGGGCAACACAACCAGCAAAGGGAGTGGTAGGGCTACGGATCCGCAGCAAACGGGATTCCTGCCTTTTACGGGCTAGTTAAAATCGTAAAATCAAAACTAGTCCTGTAAAAGGCAGGGATCCGTCTGAAAATACCACAGCCCATTGCCGGTATTAGACACTTCGTGTTCGTGTCGGCTACATGGACGATCTGCCCTATTGTATGGACCCTGGCACAGCTAGGCCTAGCTCTGCGTGGTAGGACTGTGTGTTACCGGCTTCCGGCCTCTGACAACAGACGAGGAAGGCCGTATAACGCCGGTAACACCCTGCCAAGCAGAGCTAGGCTGGGCCGTGGGGCTTGCGTGATTCCAAACCAAGTCAGTTTCGTAATGGTAAAAGATAGTAAAACTGACATTTATGTCATGGGTTGAATGAGGTTACTTATTATTTCTCAGGATGTTGCTGCAGATCCGTAGCCAAACCGTTGACCTGTGACGTCACATTGTAGCATCGGGATATAAACAAAACACGTTTACAGCAATAAAAGTGTTAAAAATACTGTTAGAGAGTTGATTTGATTTTGGCGCAGAAGTTTGCTTACTAAACAAAGTATCGACCGAGAATACATGTTTTTGTTGAGATCCAGAAGCCAGTTGTGACGTCATAGGTCAACGATTCAATATAGGGATGGTGATCCATGATGGTGGATTTCATGATTTTTCCCACGGAAGCAGCCGCCTGGTAAAGTACGGAGAAAGTTAGTAAACGGAGAGGAAAATGGACATCTGCGTTGGCATCCGTCGATAGGTAGGCGCTCGATGCACCCCGACTTCCGGATTATGATGGGTTTTTTGTTTTTGTTTATCTGGAGCATTGCAAGTAAAAACGCTCACTCACTATGTCACTGTTTACAGCTCTGAATACGCATGCAGCGCTGCATGCTGTGTTACAGTGTGTGTGCCGTATCAATCTTGCCCGGTCTGATGGGGGTCATCGCCACAGACCTCTGATCTCCACAACATGCAGCACTGCGTATTCACAGCTAACTATCCGCTAAGTCACTGTGAGATTAGCAGCGTGCGGGGATATTGTGAAACGTTTGTCCATAATGTACGCTACATCATGAATGTATGTACATCCATGGGTATATACATATGGTAAGGGAGCCTTCAGTAAGATGGTGGGCCGGGCACGCCTGGGGCATTCCGCGCACACCTTTACCGTAGAATGTGACCTCCCCACTATCCTCCTGTCTAAAATGTGACCCCCTTGTTTAACATTCTAAAACTTGACCCTCCCCCAACCACTGCAGTATTCTTCTCAGGAATAAGTGAAAAGTATCAGCTAATAATACACAAAATTGGTTTAATTGTTATGTAAGTAGGGACAAATTACGGAGAAAAGGGCTGGTGTTTTTGGAGGGACAGTCATAATCTATCACACAAGCATTTTTGAAGAGATAGGGCATTTCATACATTTGCGGAAGGGTCTTCATGGTTTGTGCAACTATAAGAAGGCAAGATGTGGCTGATACAGTGCCTCATCCAAAAAAATCAAATCATGATACATGCAGTCAATCAAGAAAATTATTGACAATTTTCCACCACAAAACATGCAATATCTGTATATTTGATGTGTTTGATAATGTATTGAAATGCACTTTTGCTTGAAATGGGAAGTAAAATCACATTGTGCATTTGTGTACAAGAAATTTATTTTGATATTTAATCTAAAACGTTGGTTCACCATATATTGCAGTCTATGATGAAAGTTTGAATAATTGTTTTCCAATTCAAAATAGGTAAATCTGTGCACTTATGTACACTTATTGGTGTTAATGTTCATGTTTAGACTGGGGTGGTTTCAAGTCCATGTTGTGCAAGAAATTTGATTTTGGAATTTCACTGAAATGTTCATTCATTCAGTGTACATGGTAGTCTCTGAGAAAATTATGCACAAATTTTACAATATAAAACTAATAATATCTTTGTATTTGTATTCATGTGGTAATTGATATACACTTTTCCACCTGTTCCATATGTTTTTGTCTCTTGTCTTTCATCAGTTTTAACTGTTCTGGGTGTTAAATCATCTTCTTTGCTTAATTGTGAAACTTGTGGATAATGTATATGCATTTGAAGGAATTAGTGTATTTCATTGGTGATTTCCTATTCAGGGAATATCTTACAGACAATCAAAGGTTTCTCCATAAAATCAGCTTCTGTCAAAAGTGACCCTCCCCAAGATAGGTTTGTAAATAATGACCCTCCCCCTTGAACAGTTTCTTTAAATTGACCCTCTCCCCGATTCTCCCGGCCCTGTGATTTCTGAAGGCTCCCTAAGGTAGGTTTGGTATAGCTCTGCATCACAGATGTTATGTTGACTTGGTAGTTTGTAAAAGTGTAGTTTATGCGGTTAGTTTATGCTGCGTTCTGACGTGTATCCCTTTTCCTGCCAAGTCCATATTTCACTACCAGGTCAAGATGGAAAAAATAAATGAAACACAACATATTCCATAAGGTGTATTTTAACATAATACTGTACATTTGAAAACTGTTGAAAACATAATACTGTAAAGTTCATTTTTTGGACTAAAGATTCTATAACAGACCAAGCCAAGTGGGTGAAAATACGTCACGTTTTGGCTCAATACCGCTTTTTACTGACTTGGCTGATGGGGAAAGATACTGTCTGGCAGGAAAAGGGATACATACTACGCCTTACCACTCATTATCATAATTGAATACTATCCACATCACTGATTAGTACGTGAGTTAATGCCATCAATGACATCAAACGGAGATTCACCACTTTCTATGTATGGACGCTATCCATTATGATGTGTTGCGTTATTACAATGGTGGACTCTAGAAATTCCAAATTTGTCAAAACATGGCAGATTTATCCTAAAGTTTTCTGTTATCGTGACATGAGAATGCTTTTTGGACAGTAGAGACTCTTCCGCATCAAACTGGGCAACGGACTGTAGGATTTGTGTTTATTTTTTGACTAGAATGCGCAGTTTTATATTCAGGCCAGACAAGTCAGTTTCAAACCTTTGTGGTAAGGCTACGTACCAGTATGTCCAAACGTAGCGTAAACTCACAGCATGCATGAACTACACTTTTACAAACTACCCAGTACACACAATGCCTGTGCCCTGCATACGATGTACATGTGTTCCGGGCGCCGTACAGCCTCACACCATATAACGCTGGGAACACACAACAATCGTATGCAGGGCTTGTACATTTTGTCTCTAAAATGCCCAAGTAGTGGTTGTTTGGAGAAATAGATATCCTTATTGGCTTGCAAAGTTTAAAGGAGTGTTCACAAGTAAGCTTACACCTTTTCTTCAGGGATGTGCAACCCAAAATAGCACCAAATTAATCTACTGTGTTTGCACCAAATTAATCTACTTTGTTTTTACCAATAAAAGCGTAGCTCATGTTTTGTTTCAAGTTAAAACTTAGAGACACATTAAGGAGTGTTCAGTTATTACGGCTGGGGGTTGGCCATCAAAATCCAGGGATCACCTCAAATTTGAAAACTGCAAAGGAGGGGGTCATGTGTTTGTCAAACAGCACAAGGGGTTCACTTTCAATTTTCATAAGTATCCACCCCATCAAAAAGAATTTCAGTGTTCAAACAATATTGTGGGTATAAAAATGATTTGCTGCATGATTTCTTTCTGAAGTCATTTAACTGTAAATCTGAATAAAATTATAGTCATCTGTCACACGTACATTCCCTTATCTTCTCGTAAGTCGAGCTCACTGAGGGCAATGAATAATTTCCAAGTTATTTACATGTTAGAGATATGGCAAGTTTTGTATGGAAAATATTTAGCAGTTACCTGTAGACTGTCATGAAAAGTGAAAGAATACTTTTACATGAAATTCAAGTATCATTATTGTTGTCCACATCTGAGCTTTCAAACACCATTTTTGAATCAATGACATTTGTATCAGTTGTAAAATGTCTATAAATACACAGATTTAGTTTTGTGTTGTAAACAATTATTCAAACTTTCCTCATAGACTACTAAGTATAGTGAATCAACATTTCGGTGAAATTCCAAAATCAAATTTCTTACACACAACCATTTGTAACCACAATAGTCTAATCAAACATACCGGTAATAATGTCCATTATACAACGTCTATACATACACAATTATAACAAATTTTTCATCGGAAAAAATTATTCACAATTTTATCATAGACTCCCATGTATTGTGGATGAACATTTTCAATGAAATTCCAAAATCAAATTTTTGTTCACACATTAGTTTTAATCATCCTATTCCAATCACAAGTACATGTATGCCAATTATCAAACGTCTATCAATGCATAGATATTGCTAGTTTTGTATTGAAAAATTATTACGCAGTTTTCTCATTGACTACCGTGTATAGTAAATCAACATTATCAATCAATCTAATCTAATATAAAAGTTTTGTCACATTACACACATGGACTTTTTACCAGTTAATGCAAGCAAAGTACATGAACATGCACCATGCAAACAGATATATTTTGTTAGTCCCCACGGACACCGTCCAGGGGGACTTATAGGTTTAGTCATGTCCGTGCGTGCGTGTGTCCGTGCGTCCTTCCGTCCGTTCACGCAGATGTCTCAGAGATGCAAGGAGCGATTTCATTCAAACTTGGCACAAGGATTACTTCATATGTCATACAGATGCACGTCGATTTCTTTTGTGATACAATCCAATATGGCCGCTAGGCGGCCATTTTATTATGATTTTTCATGTATAGAACCATAAATCAGACATAATACAACCGATTTTATTCAAAGTTTGTACAGGGACATTGACCAATGTTATAGATATGCACGTCGATTTGTTTTGTGATACGATCCAATATGGCTGCCTGGCGGCCATTTTATTACAATTTTGTCATGTACAGAACCATAACTCAGACATGTTTCAACCGATTTTATTCAAATTTTGTACAAGGACATGGACCAATGTCATAGATATGCACGTCGATTTGGTTTGTGATACGATCCAATATGGCCGCCAGGCAGCCATTTTATTACAATTTTTTCATGTACAGAGCCATAACTCTGGCATATCTCAACTGATTTTATTCAAAGTTGGTACAAGGACATTGATCAATGTCATAGATATGCATGTCAATTTGTCTTGTGAAATGATCCAATATGGCTGCCATGTGGCCATTTTGCTACGATTTTTTCATGTACAAAGCCATAACTCAGACATGTATCAAGCGAATTTATTCAAAGTTGGTACAAGGACATTGACCAATGTCATAGATATGCACGTCGATTTGGTTTGTGATACGATCCAATATGGCCGCCAGGTGGCCATTTTATTACATTGTTTTCATGTATAGAGCCATAACTCAGGCATATTTCAACCGATTTTATTCAAAGTTGGTACTGACCTATGTCATATATGTACGTCGATTTTTTTTTTTTTTGTGATACGATCCAATATGGCCACTAGGCAGCCATTTAGCCATTTTATTACGATGTTTTCATGTACAGAGCCATAACACAGGCACATCTCAATCGATTTTATTCAAAGTTGGTACAAGGACATTGACCTATATCATACATATGCATGTCAATTTGTTTCACAATATGATCCAATATGGCCGCCATTTAGTTACAATATTTTCATGTCCTTAGCCATAACTCAGACATGTATCATCTGATTTTATTCAAAGTTGGTAAAGGACATTGACCTATGTCATACATATGCATGTCAATTGGTTTCACAATCTGATGCAATATGGCTGCTTTGTGGCCATTTTGTTATGATTTTGTCATGTCCTGAGCCACAACTTGGATATGTATCAACTGATGTTTTTCAAAGTTGGTACAAGGACATTGACCTATCATGTCATAAATATGCATGTCTTTTGGTTTCACAATCCAATGCAATGTAATGGCTACCTGTGGCCATTTTGTTACAATTTTTTCATGTACAGAGCTATTACTCTGACATATTGCCCCAGTATCATTAAAAGTTGGCACAAGGACATTAACCTATGTCATACATATGCACATCAAGTTGTTTAACGGCATGTAGCAGTATCATGTCAATTATTGAATTTTCGTAATTAGTCTGATATGTCAAGAAATACTGCATCAAATTTCATGAAACTTGGTACAGATGTTAAGCTCACATTGCTTTAATAGTGAAAAAGACATTTATCAGTGTCAAGTTAATTAATTTGTAATTGCATATGTAATAAACTTTCCTAATTACAGTGATATATCCACAAATACTGCGTTAAATTTGATAAAACTTGTACAGATTTTGATCTCATACTGGTAGTGTTGTAAATATAAATCAATGACATTTAGTGGTATCATTTATATATAGATTAATCGGTAGTTTGTATTTACATAATGGAGTTTTGTTTTTAGGGTGAATGTCCAAAGTACTCCATCAAACCTTATTAAATATGGTACAGGTGATAATCTGTCAGTGTTAGTATAGGATGCAAAAATGTTTGGCAGCATCCTGTCGATTAAGTACTAATTGATTCATTTTAATGACCTTTTGTAATTAGTATGGCGGCTCACATTGGCTTTATGTTTTCACCACATGGAACTCATTTTTGGCCATTAAGCCCCATCTGTATGCAGTATTTTTAATCACATACCTAATTAATGAAGGGGACTACTTCCTCCCGGAGGACTTGTAATTAAAGTATCCATTAACATGTGGGGACTGTGTCATTGTCAATGACTCGTTAAAGATAGATGTACTTCTGATGTAATATGTTAAAGGTACTAATTCCCTTCGAATTTATATTTTCAGAATCTTCAATGTGATGGATATCAATAAAGTGTACCGGTACATTGCCACGACATTTGTAGCTGAAGCATGCATTGAAGTACCGCTCTTGTTGCCTAGTGTATATTGCCGGGACATTCGTAGCTTTGGTGTTCAATGAAGTACAGCTTTTGTTAACTAGTGTACATTGCCACAACGTTTGTAGCTGAAGTGCATATGTTCAGTGAAGTACAGCTCTTGTTGACCAGTGTACACTGCTAGGACATTTGCAGCTGAAGTGTTCTGAAGTGCAACTGTTGTTGAGAAATGTACAATCCCACGACATATGTAGCTGTAGTGCGTGTGTTCAGTGAAGCAGAGCTCTTGATGACTCTTGTAATTGCCATGACATTTGTTGCCGAGGTGCATGTGTTCAGTGAAGTAGTGCTCTCCATGACTAGTGTACGCTGCCACAACATATGTAGCAGCAGGTTCAATGAAATACAGCTTTTGTTAACTAGTGTACATTGCCACGACGTTTGTAGCTGAATTGCATATGTTCAGTGAAGTACAGCTCTTGTTGTGACTAGTAAACACTGTCTGGACATTTGTAGCTGAAGTGTTATATGAAGTGCAACTATTGTTGAGTAATGTACAATCCCAAGACATCTGTAGCTGTAGTGTACGTGTTCAGTGAAGTAGAGCTCTTGATGACTTTAGTAACTCCCACGACGTTTGTAGCTTAGGTGAATGTGTTCAGTAAAGTACAGGTCTTGTTGACCAGTGTACACTGCCACGACATGTGTAGCTGAAGTGTTCAATGAAGTGCAACTGTTGTTGAGTAATGTACAATCCCACGACATACGTAGCTATAGTGTATGTGTTCAGAAGCAGAGCTCTTGGTGACTGTGTTATTGCCACGACGTTTGTAGCTTAGGTGAATGTGTTCAGTGAAGTACAAGTCTTGTTGACCATTGTACACTGCCACGACATGTGTAGCTGAAGTGTTCAATGAATTGCAATTGTTGTTGAGTAATGTACAATCCCACGACATATGTAGCTGTAGTTTATGTGTTCAGTGAAGCAGAGCTCTTGTTAACTTGTGCAATTGCCACGACGTGTGAAGCTGAAGTGTATGTGTTCAGTGGAGTCCTTGTTGACAAGTGTACATTGCCACGACTTTTGTTGCTAGAAATGTTCCATGAAGTACAGTCCTTTTTGACTTTTTCAATAAAGTTTACTATTTTGGAAGAAAAATCAGATTAAGCGTGTTAAATTTTCCACATTAGAACTGGAAAATATGAATCTGTTATATATATTTGATTATTTATTCTACGGCATTCGTCATGTACGTTTCCTCTTGATTTTAGACAATGATAGCTATTGGGGAAGTTTTGATTCATGACACAAAGTACGATGTCTTCTCTACTAGGCTAGCGAACACCATATACATTAGAACACAGGCCCTGTGTAACATTTGTATGAGATACATTTCTCGATCTAAGTTGAACACCTACATAACAACCAGCAAACCGGCGGTCTTTTTACGCTCTTTAATAAAGTGGTAAAATACAGGGATTTGGTCCAGTATGAAACACAGCTACGTGCACTTATCCATATGATGAGTGCAATCGAGTTGGCACAATTTCCATTCATTGACTGAAAAAAAAGTTTTGTTCTAACAATTTAAGTATTACATACATTAATAGTTGGAATTGTGATACAATGGTATCGTACACTGTCAGATGTTTGTGAATCAGCGTGATAATGTGAGTTCTGTGATTAATGATTCAAAAACGAAGTTCTATACGGGCATGATTGAGGACAGTACCTCTGATTCGAGACGTCTGTTTCCCGCCGTATCGAATTTATTAAGGTCGGACACTCGTGTTGATCCCGTATCGGATACAACCCCGTTTGAGAAAGTTGCGGCTTTTGCCAAATTCTTCTCGGATAAAATCAAGAAAATTCATCTTGTATTCCCGGCCATTGACACTGACGTTATCACTGCCTCCAAGAGCTATGGCTTTGATCTGGACATTAAATGGGGTGACTTTGAACCTGGTACGGCTGATGAGGTGCGTCGCATTGTGATGAACTGCCCAAACAAGTCGAGTTTTATGGATGTTTTGCCAATTAAATTTGTCAAAGCCAGTATTTCTTCTCTGCTCCCTATTTTTCTCAATATTATCAATCTTTCGTTGTCGACAGGAAATTCCCTGATCGTTTAAAACTGGCAATGGTCACTCCATTTCTGAAGAAAGCGTCATTGGATCAGGATGTTTTAAACAATTATCGTCCCGTGTCAAATTTATTATTTATATTAAAGATTACAGAGAAAGTCGTAGCGGCCCGATTACAGAGCCATCTCAATGTCAATAATTTACATGTACCTCGTCAATCTGCGTATAGAAAATATCTTAGTACTGAGACTCGCTCTACTCCGCGTACATAATGATATCGCTTGTGCCATTGGTCAACAGAAAGTTGTTTTGCTTGTCATGCTCGACTTGTCGGCAGCCTTCGATACTGTCAGTCATGATCTTTTGTTACACAAACTTTGTTCAATTGGCATTACTGGAAATGTGCTATCAGGGTTTTCTTCCTATCTCTCAAACCGTGATCAATATGTCATTCTCAATGGTGCTGTGTCCGCCACCAAAAAATGGAATGTGGGGTCCGCCGGGGAAGTGTACTCGGTCCCATTTTATTTACATTATACACATCATCATTAGCTGAATTGCTCACTGATCGCGGTGTTTCACGTCAATTGTAAGCAGATGATACGGGGATTAACATCTCGTTTGAGTTTGATAACTCTGCACCCGCCATTGCTCAGATTTCTGATTGTATCAGGGGTGTGCAGTGTTGGATGTTGAGTCACTGTTTGAAGATGAATGACATTAAGACGGAGGTCATCTGCTTCGGTAAGAGGCATTCCCTTTCCCGCCTTGGGCCTGTGGATGTTGCAATAGGCGGCTTCTTCGTGAATTCGGCGCCAGTTGTCAAAAATCTTGGTGTTCTTCTCGATAGCAAAAGACGATGGAGCGGCATGTGAACATCCACATGCAGGAGTGCATACTTCCATATACGGAATATAGCTCGCATCTGTAAATTTCTCCCTCAATTGTCACTTGAAAGGCTCATTCATGCTTTCATTTTTTTTAATTGGACAATTGTAATGTATTGTTTCTTCGGCTTCCCTTATGTTTACTACGGAAACTACAGCTAGTTCAAAATAGCGCGGCTCGCCTATTGTCTGGCTGCCGCAAGTATGATCACATATCTCCTGTTTTAAGATCAATTCACTGGCTCCCAATCGAACGTAGAATTCAATTGAATTGAAAGTCTTATTGCCGGTTTTTAAGGCACTTCATGGTCTTGCGCCTATCTAGATTATTGACCTCTTAACAGCCAGGAATAATACGCGCCGTCTACGTTCTTCAGATTCGGGCTTGCTTGTGGTTCAGTTCACGAGGTCTTCTTCCATATATAAACGGGCTTCCAGCCATGTCGCTCCGCGTTTATGGAACGATTTACCCACTGATATTAAAATGTGCAATACCATCGATTGTTTTCAGAAACGTCCAAAAACGCATCTTTCTGCAAAGCCATTTTTTAATTGTCTCTTTAAGATTTAAAAAAAAAATTCCTGCGCGCCTGTTTTTAGTGTCAAAGGTTTGTTTGTTTGTTTT
Source organism: Ptychodera flava (assembly GCF_041260155.1). Lineage (NCBI taxonomy): Eukaryota > Metazoa > Hemichordata > Enteropneusta > Ptychoderidae > Ptychodera > Ptychodera flava. Next base: position 704,848 of record NW_027248358.1, on the reverse strand, counting down.
TTGTTTTTTGTTTTTTTTTACATTTGTGAACCGTTTAGAGCATTTTATGGATTAACGGTATAGCAAACTCAAAATTATTAATTTTTAGCTCACGTGTGTAAACACGTGGGCTAATGTTATAGCGATGTCTGTCTGTCTGTCCGTGTGTGTGTGTGTGTGTGTTAGTGTGTGTGTGTGTGTGTGTCTGTCTGTCTGTCTGTTAACACGATAACTCAAAAACGCCTGAACGGATTCAAGTCAGATTTGGTACACAGGTACCATATGCTTCTTGCAAGAACTGATTAGATTTTGATTAGTGTGGCTTGCATATTAATGAAGTTATGCAATATCGTTTTTTTTTCCGTACAATGGTTTCCCTATGGAGACGGTAATGACAGTGTAGACATATATCAAGAAATACTGCACAAAATTTCATGAAACTTTTCACAGATGACAATCTAAGAACATTATGATGATACTGTGAGTGTCATGTCAATTATCTTCTCATTTGCATATTAAATGAACTTTTGTTATTAGTGAGATAACTCTGAAATTCCTGCACCGAACTTGATGATACTTGCAACAAATATTGATCTGATATATATCTAATTATACTTAGAAGCATTAGGCAGTGTCAAGTTAATAAATAGCTCATTTGCATATTTTATGAAGGTTTGTAATTAGTCATATAACTCCGATATAACTTCACCAAATGTGATGAAATCTGCTGCAGATACTGATCCGACTGATATCTATTGTAGTGTAAAGCATTTAGTAGTGTGAAGTTAATTAAGGGTTCATTTGCATATTTAATGAACTTTGTAATTAGTGATATTACTCCAAAATTAAAGCGTTAAATTTGATGAAACTTGCTACAAATGTTGATCTGATAAATATCCAATTGTACTGAGAAGCATTGAGCAGTGTCAAGTTAACAAGTAAGTCATTTGCATATTTTTTGAAGTTTTGTAATTAGTGATATAACTCCAAAATAACTGCACCAAATGTGATGAAATCTGCTGCAGATACTGATCCGACAGATATCTAATTGTAGTGTAAAGCATTTAGTAGTGTGAAGTTAATTAAGAGTTCATTTGCATATTTAATTAACTTTGTAATTAGTGATATTACTCCAAAATTAAAAGCGTTAAATTTGATGAAACTTGCTACAAATGTTGATCTGATAAATATCCAATTGTACTGAGAAGCATTGAGCAGTGTCAAGTTAACAAGTAAGTCATTTGCATATTTTTTGAAGTTTTTGTAATTAGTGATATAACTCCGATATAACTTCACCAAATGTAATGAAATCTGCTGCGGATACTGATCTGACTGATATCTAACTGTAGTGTAAAGCATTTAGTAGTGTGAAATTAATTAAGGGTTCATTTGCATATTTAATGAACTTTGTAATTAGTGGTATTACTCCAAAATTACAGCGTTAAATTTGATGAAACTTGCTACAGATGTTGATCTGATAAATATCCAATTGTACTGAGAAGCATTGAGCAGTGTCAATTTAATAATAAGCTCATTTGCATATTAAATAAAGTTTTGTAATTTGTGATTAAACTGTGATTTAGCTGTGAGAGTACTGTGCGAAAGTTGCTGAAACCTGCTCCACATAATGATATAACAGATAACTGATTGAAATAACGGATCGAAATCTGCTGCAGATACTGAGCCGACAGATAGCTATTTGTGGTGTAAAGCATTTAGCTGTGTGGAGTTAAGTAAGAGTTCATTTGCATATTTAATGAACTTTGTAATAAGTGATATTACTCCAAAATTACGTCAATATATTTGGTGAAACGTACTACAGATATTGTTCTGATAAATATTTAATTGTACTGAGAAGCATATGGCGTGTCAAGTTAATAATTAGCTCATTTACATATTAAATAAAGTTTTGTAATTAGTGATTTAACTCTGAGAGTACTGTGCGAAAGTTGCTGAAAACTGCTCCATATAATGATATCACAGATAACTGATTGTTCTTATTACACGCCCACACGGGTGTCGATTATATTGGTATGAATTGGGTTTATTGACAGGAATATTGAAAAAACATAATACAATAAATCCTCGTCAGAGATAGCTACTCTGGCAGTAGACCGTATACACATCTATTCTTATCAGAAGTCTGTCTTCCTGGTCGTTTGCTCAATTGAACTGCTCTGAGAATATACAATGTATGTCTTTGTTCTTGTGTTTTGGTTAGTGATTATCCTGAGGTCTGCACATGTTGCATAACATCTCCTTGCTCGTTAAGACAGGTCAAAGGTGTCTGATAAATGTCAATACATGTTGAGTCACCAGCAGTCAATTTCAATGCTTGATAAATAAGTTTGTAATTTTGTCAAACTCAAAGTCATTCCTTCCATTCAAGGGTCACATTAGTATGTCAAGTTGTTCTGTAAATATGCTAAAATTTTTCCAGTCTGTTTACTGACTATTAATGAACTGTTGTGAAACACGTGAGCATATTCAGTTCATATCTGGTTATTATTATTATTATACCCAACATAGCATTTTACTGACGTATCAGCAAGAGTGCTACTCTGGTGCGTCAGTCTTAAAACGAAGTCGAATCATCAGTAGAAGAGATCAACAGATCACAAAATCATGTTATCAAGCGGAGACATTTGGCATTTTAGTTCACTTTGAAACTTCCGCAATATACCTTAGACCCATGGAAAGTTGAATAAGTACTGACAGGTCCCTGTATACTGGAAACCGTCGACCTGAATTCAGATAAGATTGTCCTTTCGTTTTTTAAAAGGACTACGTAAGTTAGAGCTTAGTTCAAGTAAGCAAGCCAAGATCATAAAATAACAAACTTAAGACTTAAATTTACAAAGTAAGATGCATTTAAGCTTAGCGAGACTTCGCGAATTGTGTCAAAGGTAATTTTTACTGTGTGTGACGTATTCGGTCAATTTATAGTGTGTGAACGTAGACGGTGGCTTGAACTTTCAACCGCCAAAGACTTCTGCTCTCACCTCCTGTTTACACTAATACCCAATGCTGTCTGTATATTTCATTTTTGCCCACAATTGTTTAATATATTCGATGATATCTGACTGATTAGTTAATACTCTTTCAATATATCGGTTGTAAAATTACAGCTGGCCGACCCTCACGAAGACTGGAAAGACACTTTGTAAAACCCCATGATTGCTATACAGCAATTACAGGCCCGTGCAAAGTGTGATTAGCGCACATGTGCTTAGTTCGCTTTCACCTCCATTATTCATACACAGAACCGCAATTGTATAGTTATGCATATAAAGGCTGTACAATTAATGTTTTTATTTTCCATGTGTTACCGTAAGATAACACATGTAAAGGAAAAACTGTTTCGGAAAGGAAATTGGTGGTGCGACAATGTCAAAGGGTCGAGACAACAGGTCATTTGCATAGCGGAAGTCAGCCAGCCAGCTTTAATTTATTTTGAAAGCTGTTGACCTTAGTCGTAATAATCGCCCAACCCTACTACAGCAGCAGGTTGCATACTTCGGGCCCTTGAATTTGAGATTACGCGAAGAAATAAGGTGGGTAGTAATTTTGTTTTATACTTGACAAATAGTTCCTAACCATCCTTAATTCAAGAGCAACACAGTTTACATGCAAGTGACCGTGCCTTCTTTTTTAGCTCCATGGGTCAACTCATTTAGGTCAGGGTCTGCCACAGTCCTCTAATGGGGATTTGAGGTGATAATACCATGGGCCACATTATCACAATGGTGGTCAGAAAATTCATCGACAATAATGCCCTCATTAACTAACTAAATTTACACTTCGCCGTGAAATGCATATAGGTGGCGCTTTTCGCATCTGATTAACAGGCGTTAATCGGTGTACATGTTAGCATCGACGAAGTCGTAATGATAAGCTACCTGACATCAAATTTTCAAGCAATCCCCATCGGTCGGGGAACGGGGTAGGGGATAAACGACAGGGCAACTATAACTTGCATGAAATCGGACGTTTACGATTTTATAAGCTAACGTAAACGCGCCTTATCCGCTTCCTGTCCCGTCGGTTTATCCGGCTTAAATTTCCTAGGGTGTGACCGGCAGAAACTAGCTTACAGGCCGTGTACGTCGAAACTACAAATACGCCCCAATGCAAGTTTCAGCAGGGTGATTTGTTGCAATTTTCAACAAAAGTGCTTACATAGTGATCTACCCTGTCTTTAACATGCACTTTTGTGGTCCACGGAGTTTCCAGCAGGGTTATTCAACTATGTGGAGGTTGCTAGCAGATGGCGTCATTAGACAGAGGGGCAATTGTCACCACTGTCAATACATAAACAACGCGCTCGGGTAACACACAGGAAGTATGATTCGGTTCGGTTACGTGCTTTACAATGATGAAACTATTTAAGTTCTGGTAGCATGCCCAACCATATACAAAGGAACATTAATAGCCGAGCTGCCTCGGTCAATTTTAGCACAGAATGTTTGCCAACAAATATGTAGTCTTCCCAAAAACTGACGGTAGCCAGCTTCACTTGGACACCCTGACCATTTCGACAGGAGTTATTTGACCTCAAGTTTTGCCGCGGCCACATTGATTCCCCCTTTTAGTCACTTACAAGAAGGGAAATTCTCATTTTAATCCTTTCTTTATGCCAACGCACGTTTTAAGGCGAAGCTAATTCTAGGTACTAGTATGTTCAAGAACATGTAAACGCTCACTTCGAGGCACGGCTGAGTGGCTTTCATTAGTGTCTACCTGCGCGCATTATCGCCCAGCGCCTTCTTTACCTCATAACTACATGTGCTTAACTTTGGATCATTTCAACCCACTCTGATTCGATTTGGAATTACCCATGGATTGACTGCTTACATAAACAGAATAATCAGGGTCAAAATAGCAATAATTCTGGCTGGACGTTTATCAGTTATTGGACGATGTCGTTACCTACTGTGGTCCTTAGGTGCGTGCGGACTACTTTTGATTTGAGCCTAAAATGAGTCTCCCGGACCTTACATTCCAAAACGTTTGCTGGTCAATAGGGACGCACAAAAAATATGAAATGAAGAAAGTTTCCTAGTAATTTTTGAAATGCGAAAAACACGGTTAGTGTAAATTAGGGTCGTGTTATATATAAAAAAAACAGTTAGGCATATTACGCAAAATTTTGAAAACAATTGTTCCTGTTTTTGCGGGTCAATGAACCACTAAATACCGTGATTTTCTTGCCACCGTGAGGAAACCAGCACTATCATGACTGTATCGCTGGGAACTATGGTATACTTACACAATATTATTCACTTAAATGCCAAATTCGGTGTTGAAAACCCAGCGTACTCAGTGTGTACTGACCCAATACTACTGTTGAACGCTACATGATTGTTTAACAAAATTCGGTTAAAATTTGAAATCGTCGCAGTAAATAGGAAAATAACGCCACCGTTATAAAATAGAGAGGCAATCACGAAACTTTACAAGAGACATCTTAAATATGTACATGGCGGTAAAAAGATACTTCAAAGGATGGCAATCTATAAGAGTACTATTTTGAGGTCCCGACATCGACAAGTTCGTCATCAGGTATTTCTATGCCGTAAATCACAAAATAAAACATATGGAATATGGGAATCATGTAAAAAATTAACGAGGTCGCAGTTACAAGCTACCTGTAAAAGGTCACGATCGTTTAATCGATGGACGAAGCGTGTCGCCCTTGAAAAGAAATATTACTTTTGTGAAAGGCATGTAAAAATTAAATCCTGTTGTACATCTGAGTCAATAAAATTATAAAAAAATTTAGAATAACCGGTCGTAAGAAACGCGGTGTTGGAAAACATAGTTTAACAGAAATATATGGCTACCATTTTCTTGAAAGCTTAAGTTTTCTCAGTCAGCATACTCGCGAAACCAACAACAAAAGAGTAACTTTAACACTGACTTTGATTTACGCATGTTGTAATCAAATGTCAATCAAATTTTGGAAAAGCGTTCAAAAGATGCTAATATCAGAAAGAACATGCCAATTTGTGGACGCTTAAATCGTTCTCTCTCTCTCTCTCTCTCTCTCTCTCTCTCTCTCTCTCTCTCTCTCTCTCTCTCTCTCTCTCTCTCTCTCTAGCCGTTTCGATGTTTTTATTTTGCTAATATTAATTTACGGGTTCTCGGTCATCACTTAATATTTGGTGTCCCTTTCAAGTATCGGGTATGTCCCTGTCGTCACTTTAATATTTAATTCTTTCTGGGTTCAATGAATCTTCAACCCTACATGAATATATTTTTGGGATGCTCGACAATTGAAGATTAAAAAAAATTGAGAATATTATAAAAGCTATTTGCGTGTGCTTGTTTTGGTAAAAAATGTGTGTTTTTGAGTTTTTTTTCACTTAAAAAAGTGTAAGTACGAGAGGGTGATTTACTGCAATCGATAGCAGGGTAATGTGTGTAAAACTGTCTTGGAATTTTGATACTTGGCTTTGTTTTGGCACAATTAGCTTGAAAGTGGAAGTGGTTGATTCTGAATAAATTAAATGCTTTTGTCCATGCTTTCACGATATCTTTTGTTTTTGGAATATTATCGGAATTCTGAGACACGGTTTTGAAGAAACAGTCACTAACTACAACCTGTGCAAAGATAAGGCTAATTCGTCAACGTGGCGCTAAGTTACACTCTCCAGAAGTTGCGATACATCGTCTAAACAGAACGGAGGAAATTGCAGAAATGTGTATGCGACCCTTGATTCGCATAAAGTCAGCTAAAATTCCGGTTCGCTCACATTTTCGGTGGAAATTACCAGCAAATAATGAAGTACAGGACTTTTTACACAATTGCCTGAATATTTGGTATGAATGAAATAATACTTGACGTGAAAATTGGAAGAAAATGAACACTGAAACGGTCAGTTCGTGGCGTAAGCGCTGGGCTTTATTTACACAACTGTCATTCCGAGCTAAATCTTGGGGTAATCTTCTTGCTAGATACAAATTAGCGTATTAACTGTACACTGTAATGTGCCAGTTAAAATCTGATTATCAGCGAAGAAATGGCTGGCTGCGTATATACTTTGTAAAAATTCTGATTTTGCATGCCAAGTCCGATGGCATTTGTTTTCCTGTCTTATGGTTGTCAATCGTCAATCGTTTTCAGTTTCCTGCCCGGAGGGAGACATGTTACAATTAATTTACAATGTTATAATAATAATTTCGTACCTATGTATGCAATGTCGTACATACCAACAAAGCCGAAGTTCATTCAGACGCCGTGTTGCGTACGCTAGCTTTTACGTTCCGTACTGCATGTTGAAGTACGACCACAGTCCACCTTGAACACGGTATGGAGCTAAAAACGGACAGCTACATGAACACGGTTTCCGACCTCAGAGCAGCAGTTTATAGTGCAGGGCTAACTTTGTGTTGTGCCAGGTTAGAACCCATCGTTAGGCTAAACTAAATATATCATCAGACAATATCTGCTATCTAAAACGTTTGCTAATAGTAAACTAAAAAGTACCAACTTAATCGATTCTGACACCAAACTCGAACAATTCTAAAAGCGTCATGTTTTGGCTTTGCGAGTACATAAAACAGAATGATGCAAATCTGTGGCCACGCTGATAACTAAATGCGTCATTCTAAATCACGACGTTCGAGTCTTGTAAGAAATACGTGAACTTCAGTTTAACGGTTGAATATCGCATTCTCTGATATGTTAAAACGAGCATACATCTTTCTTCGCTGGCGACTGTCCGCTGAACTACTTTAATAACGACGATAGACAGACCAGAAGCACGTTGTTTTTCAGCATGATTAAGTTAATAAAAAGGAAAAAGCAGTTGGTGATTCGAAAAAAAAACGCTTTCGTTGTTGTTTAAGTTTTTTCAAGTTCATGGAAATTTTTCTGTTATTTTCTATTTTTTTTCTTTAAATTTATTGCATAAGTGTATAAATACCTTAGTACAATTCAACGGCAATCATTAGCTCGCGTGTGTAAACACGTGGGCTAATGTCATAGCGATGTCTGTCTGTCTGTCAGTGTGTGTGTGTGTGTGTGTGTGTGTGTGTCTGTCTGTCTGTCTGTCTGTCTGTCTGTCTGTCTGTTTACACGATAACTCAAAAACACCTGAACGGATTCAAGTCAGATTTGGTACACAGGTACCATATGCTACTTGCAAGAACTGATTAGATTTGGTTAGTGTGGCTTGCATATTAATGAAGTTATGCAACATCATTTTTTCCGTACAATGGTTTCCCTATGGAGACGGTAATGACAGTGTAGACATATATCAAGAAATACTGCACAAAATTTCATGAAACTTTTCACAGCTGACAATCTAAAAACATTATGATGATACTGTGAGTGTCATGTCAATTATCTTCTCATTTGCATATTTAATGAACTTTTGTTATTAGTGAGATAACTGTGAAATTCCTGCACCAAACTTGATGATACTTGCAACAAATATTGATCTGATATATATCTAATACACTTAGAAGCATTAGGCAGTGTCAAGTTAATAAATAGCTCATTTGCATATCTTATGAAGGTTTGTAATTAGTCCTATAACTCCGATTTAAGTTCACCAAATGTGATGAAATCTGCGGCAGACACTGATCCGATGATATCTAACTGTAGTGTAAAGCAGTTAGTAGTGTGAAATTAATTAAGGGTTCATTTGCATATTGAATGATCTTCGTAATTAGGTATATAACTCTCAAATTACGGCAATCAAGTCGGTGAAATCTTGTACAGATATTGATCTAATAAATATCTAATTGTACTGACAAGCATTTGGCCGTGTCATGTTAGCAAATAGCTCATTTGCATATTTATGAAGTTTTGTAATTAGTCATATAACTCCGAAATAACTGGACCAAATGTGACGAAATCTGCTGCAGATACTGAGCCGACAGATAGCTATTTGTGGTGTGAAGCATTTAGCTGTGTGGAGTTAAGTAAGAGTTCATTTGCATATTTAATAAACTTTGTAATTAGTGATATTACTCCAAAATTACGTCAATATATTTGGTGAAACTTACTACAGATATTGTTCTGATAAATATTTAATTGTACTGAGAAGCATATGGCGTGTCAAGTTAATAATTAGCTCATTTACATATTAAATAAAGTTTTGTAATTAGTGATTTAACTCTGAGAGTACTGTGCGAAAGTTGCTGAAACCTGCTCCATATAATGATATCACAGATAACTGATTGTTCTTATTACACGCCCCACACGGGTGTCGATAATATTGGTATGAATTGGGTTTATTGACAGGAATATTGAAAAACATAATACAATACGTCAGAGATAGCTACTCTGGCAGTAGACCGTATACACATCTAGTCTTATCAGAAGTCTGTCTTCCGGGTCGTTTGCTCAATTGAACTGCTCTGAGAATATACAATGTATGTCTTTGTTCTTGTGTTTTGGTTAGTGATTATCCTGAGGTCTGCAAATGTGTTGCATAACATCTCCTTGCTCGTTGAGACAGGTCAAAGGTGTCTGATAAATGTCAATACATGAGCAGTCCGCCAACAACAGTTCAATTGGTCGAGACAAATTATGTCTGCTCTATGAGAGCTCTGGTACAGATTGAAAAACAAATGTCTGTGTTTTTGTTGTTCTGGGAGTCCAGCTTGTTTTTTCCTTGAATGGGTGTTGTTGCAATTGTTTGTGTCTCATGATGTAGCACAGTCTCACTTTGCGACCATATTTGTTGAAATCCTGAAGCAGTTTTATTCTGTTTGGTTTTGTTGGTGTCGGAATGAATTTTAGGCCTTTCCCTAGTGCTATTATTTCGGTGTTTGTTAGTTTGAGCGATGGAAGGTTCTTGATGAATTTCATGTAATTGTCGGCTTTTCTTTGGAAGATGGCTGATTTATTCTACGGACATTTTGCCTGTTACGGTGTTTTATAATTTTGTTTTTTTAATGTTGTATTCTTTTTTGTTGTGTTTACGATTTTTGTTTATTCTTATACAGCATAAACGTTGAACTCGAGAATTCGCTGTCACAGAGAATGATGGAATAAGAACTACAATTTTACCGTCGTTCGGTCGACTGAAGTAGCAGTTGGTGTTTATACAAAGAGTTCAAAAGAGCGTCATGGATCTGGAGCACGCTTTTTTTCATCAGCTAATCCCAATTAACGAGGGCCATTAAGCAAATCTTCGAAGTTCTCCTCCGACTAATCCAGGAAAACCGTATTTGATAGTCCTACGTCATCAGCTACCGTCTCATTATGATGATTTTATGCCATATATTTGAATACATAACGAACCTGCGAAACCGGACAATTCCTGGTGGCATGTTTCTCATGCTCAAAGTGGTTTGTAGCATATGGAGCCCGATACCGTTTTCAATTGCCGATATCTGATCAATCAACTCGACAATATATCCGATAGCCACAAACAGTGTGCAGTTACTCATGTTTTCACGTCCGTCGTTGTTTCTTTATCTGCAAGTCAGTACCTTTTGTACTGAACAATGTAATATCGTATCGCGCAGTTACCTCCATTAACATTAATTGTGCAATCAGTGTTCGCATTCTCAAAGCTTGCTGTATTGAGAGATTGACACAGTGACAATGACATTTCCAAAATGTGAATGAGAGATCGACCGATGCAAAATAAATGATTCGGAGCAAAGCCAGCGCGAAAAGAACTGTCATCGCTGTCCTTTGGGCAGGCTTATGATTAGCTGACCTCAAATGAAATTGACAGATATGGCTACTTATTAATTTGACCGCACTTTGGGCTGTTTCACCTTTTGTGAATTGGAATATACTCCAATGTAACAATACTTCCGTCCTTGACAAGCGACGATGCAACTGAGCTGTCACGAACCCAATCCGATTTCCCCCGACGGTTGAATCGTGTCTATCCGAGTATGAATAATACCCTGTACCTATGGGTAACCGACAATTGCTGAACAATGCCGAAGATCTACCAAGTAACGTTCCCGGAATGGCAAGGCTGGGTAATAACGGGTAAAAAAAACTGGCTTTGAAAACGTTGTTTTCGTGTAGCTTTGTCAGACTAGGTCCGGTTCGTAGGTAAGCCATTGAGCTTTGAGCAAAGGTATTTTGCCTTTTTTTCTTTCATTATTTGAGTCATGACGTCGCCATTGTTGCAAATTCTCAACACGATTTTGTAGTCGCTCATCCCACAATCACATTGTCACACATTCCCTTGAAGAAGAGTAATCAGCAAATCGAAAGAAACAATCGCAAGTTCTGCAGTTGAATACTTTATCTCAGGCGACTGAATGGCTATGTCGCTTTCGGATATAGTTGTTATAATGGCACCGACCTTGGCAAAATGCAACTGCATCTAACTGCATCCTAAAGGTCTACCAAAGCACAGAAATAAAAAAAATCGGCAGTTCCGATTGCAAATATGTCTGTATGGTCCACTTTCTGTGCCTTCGATAAGAAACAACCGGATTGCAATTGCTTCGTTTTAGAGGTTTTTTTGCGCTCATCCTTGTTTGCTGTGTAATCAATGTCTTTTTGTGACAGAATTAGAGATAAATTTTGCGTAAATCCCTGCACTTTGGTTCATGAGTTTTTGTGCTGCGGATCAGTCTATATACCTAACTCATGCACATTTGTTGTGTACCTGGCATTTTACCAGCATTTAAAATTCGATCTGTGGTGTGATCATCTGAAAATGTTGTCTTTTGTGCGTGCCAGCATTTGTTAGCTAAGGCTAATCAGACACACATTTAATCACCTTCAACCGATCGAGCTGATGAGGTTGCACGTGTGGACAACGAACCATGTGGCCATACTGTATATTATGCTTGTCACCGATACTTGTCTTCTTTTGTAATCGAAGTAAATAATCACTTACAGCTTTTTATTCGCCCCTTTGCATCAAAGTTGAACCGCGTCAGGCATTTCTTGCATAAATGCATAAGAAATAAGCTGTTTACTGGTTGAAAGGGTCTTTAGCCGTTCTCTTCCTGGTAGCGTCACTTGCTTTTTTGCTTTTTTCACATTGTTCCTGTCGCCAATGGATCATTATTGATATCTTACTTTAAACGGTATTTTAGATGATACAGACTGTCAGTCTGAAGTAATAAGCCGACTGCAATCGCGGTCATAAAGCTTTCCCCAGATTGAGCGCTCTATAGAGGACTGTGTTCGATTCCCGATAGATTTCTTTTACAGACTGCCTCACTGACAAACACTACATGTTGTAATTTATGAAGCGTGTGTGTTTCACCATTTATATCCGTTCCGTTGGCTGAAGGGTACTCGAAACGTACGCGTACACACCGTCCCTCCACAAAGTTACATACATAAGCTCACTGTATGTGAATATACAGTAGGAGTCAGGTTTTGCTGCCACTCTCTACGATAATGCAATCATGAAGGTAATGGTACAACTATGTCCTGTAAATCGCAAAAAAAGCACACTCGCAGATACAGATACTAGCGTACACAACCCGGCGTCTGAATGAACTTGCAAATTCATTTTCACGTGCCACTCTCCGGGGAGGAAGCTGAAAACGCAGTGACGATTGCGCAACCAAAAGACAGCAAAATACAATGTCATCGGACTTGGCATGCAAAATCACATAATTTTTACTGAGTATATACGCACCCAGCCATTTCTTCGCTTGATAATCAGATTTTAAATGGTACACTACAGTGCACAGTTAATACGCTAATTTGTATAGCAAGAAGATTATCCCCAGATTTCGCTCGGAATGACAGTTGTGTAAATAAAGCCTAGCGCTTACGCCGCGAACTGGCCGTTTCAGTGTACATTTTCGTCCAATTTTCACGTCATGTATCGTTTCATTCATACCACAAATTCAGACAATTGTGTAAAAAGTCCTGTATTTAATTGTGAGCTGGGAATTTCCATCGAAAATGTCAGCGAACCGGAATTCTAGCTGATTTTGTGCGACTCCAAGGGTCGCATACACATTTCTTCAATTTACTCCGTTCAATGTATCGCAACTTCTGGAGAGTGTAACTTGGCACCACTATGACGGATTAGGCTTATCTTTGTAGTTAATGACTAATTCTAGAAAACCATGTCTCAGAATTCCGATAATGTTCCAAAAACAAAAGATATCGTGACAAACGTGGACAGAAGCCGTTAATTTATTCAGAAATCACCACTTCCACTTTCACTTCCAATGCTAAGTGTGCAAAAACAAAGCGAAATATCAAAAAACCACGACACGGGTTTTTACACACCTTACCTTATCGATTGCAGTAAACGGCTCACCAATGGCCATCACCCTCTCGTACTTACACTTTTTAAGTGACAAAAACTCAAAAACACACATTTTTGAGCAAAACAAACACAAGCAAACAGGTTTTGAAATATTCCCACAATTTTTGTAATCTTCAATACTCGAGCTACCAAAACATATACTACATGTCGGGTTAAAGATTCATTCTAACGGTGAAAAATGAGGTTAAAGATAAGTGTCCGCGAAGGTTTGTCTCCCCTTTAAGCAGTTATTCTGACAAGTGCAAGATTTAATAATATCGACTGTCTTATCAAACTTCATATCACTGTTGTTTGTTGTTTGTCTGGGCACACTATGGCACAATGAATCGAGATTAATGAAGGTTTCTTTAAATGAGAGTCAAGATAAATAATGTTCGTCAATTGAAAACATCAAGTTTAAAAAAAAACGTAAACCGACAACACTACTGTAGCTATCATTGAACGTTTCTACTATTACATCAACAATTGTAGTGCGTCTTTGCCTCAGTTTTAGCAAGCAAAGCTGATACATCAATATTTACATGGCCTGAGACAAAAATTATCAAATTAAAAACATTGAAAGAAGCGTCAACATTATGGGAAATACACAGGAACACTTCTCAGATACAACCAACATCATCCAAACGGACACGTCCGGGGGGACTTATAGGTTTGGTCATGCCGTGGTCATGCGTCCGTGCGTGCGTGCGTCCGTCCGTTCGTGCGTGTGTCCGTCCATCTTTTCACGCAGATATCTCAGAGACGCCTTGAGCGATTTTTGTTTAAACTTGGTACAAGGATAGTACCCTACCTCATTTGGCCGTGTTAGAGGACTTTTTAGTTTTCACCTCCATAGACTCCCATGTATAAGGCAGTCCATAGACTCCCATGTATAAGGCAGTCCATAGACTCAAATGTATAAGGCCAAGAAAAATAAAAATTTAGTTTCTCATCGTATTCATATTGCAAAAAGGATGCAGTGACACAGTTTTAGTCCCCACAGATAAAGTCCAGGGGGCTTATAGATTGGGTCATGTCCGTCCGTGAGTCCATCTGTGAGTCCATCTGTTCACGCAGATATCTCAGACACTTTGACAAAATGTCACGTGACCTTGGTGACCTTTGACCTCGAATATACATATTTGTCCATAACTCAGTAACCACAAGTGCTACACCCTTCATATTTGGTATGATGGACACCTTATGATGCCACATATTGTGCCTCATTAATTATGCACATATCTAATTTTGAGCGAGCCAATAGAGCTAGAGGTCTGATTTTTGGTATATAGGGATAACTTAGCAATACAATTTTTTTTACAAAACGTCACGTGACCTCAATGACCTTTGACCTCAAATATACATATTTGTCCATAACTCAGTAACCACAAGTGCTACACCCTCCATATATGGTATGATGGGACACCTTATGACGCCACATATTGTACCTCATTAAATATGCACATATCTAATTTTGAGAGAGTCAATAGACCTAGATGTCTGATTTTTGGTATATAGTTATAATTTATCAGGACAATTTTTCTGACAAAATGTCACATGACCTCGGTGACCTTTGACCTCAAATATACAATGTCATATTTTTCCATAACTCGGGAACCACAAGTGCTACACCCTTCATTTTTGGTATGATGGGACACCTTATGACGCCACATATTGTACATCATTAATTATGTGCATATCTAATTTTGAGCGAGCCAATAGAGCTAGATGTATGATTTTTGGTATATACGGATAGACTATAGGATAGAAATTTCTTGACAAAATGTCATGAGACCTCGATAACCTTTAACCTGAAATACACGATTATGTCAATAAATAAGTAACCACAGGTGCTATGTCCTTATATTTAGTAGGATGGGAGACTTTATGACAACACATGCTTTACCTCGTTAATTATGCACATATATAATTGTGGGCAAGCCAATAGAGCTAGAGGTCTGAATTTTGGCATATATGGATTAATTAACAATACATTTTTTTCACAATGTCACATGATCTTGATGACCTTTGACCTTGATTATGCATATGTATATGCATAACTCAGTAACCATAAGTTCTTTACGCTTCAATTTTGATAGGATAATAGACCTTAAGGTGTCACATCTTGTACCTCATTTATTATGCGCATATGTATTTCTTGGCTGGCCAATACAGCTAGAGGTCTGATCTTTTTTCTTGATTTAGAACCATAACTTAGACATGCCTCTTGTTTCAAATTTGGAACAATGACAAAAACCTATGTGTCTTTAGATCTCAACATATACACTCCAGTGATAGTTCTTAATGACCACATTTCCCTGCCCCATCAAGACTAATACTCCTATTAGAAGTGGGGGACTATGTCATTGTCAATGACTTGTTCCTTTTCAGACGTGTCAATCTTCGATCCTTGCAAATACCACTTGTGCATGTTATGTTCCCTGGTTGGTGTTCGGGTGTGAGTTGTCAGACTTCTAATTGACTTTGTGAAATACATTTGCGATATAAGTCTTAGCTCATGTTAGGTCAGACTGCAGTTAATGATGAAGATTAGATGTCTACATAAAGCACTATCTTGCCAATCTAGTATCGGCGCTCTGTAAATATAAGCAAATTCTCAGTTGAAGCCGACTGTGAGGGTCTGCAGGACATGGCTACATTTGGCAATCACAAATCACGCGACTTTGTTTTTTTAAAGTAAACAACTTAACGCATGCGCTGTCAGGGTAACTGTTTCGTAGAATGACATTTCAGGTTAGTGGTCATTCTATTTACTTATTGAAATCTATCCGGGCAAATTTTGCGATATAATACCGTTGACTTCAATCGTCTTACGAGCAGGATACCAGAGATCGACCAGAATAGTGGCTTGTGCATGACAATTATGAATCTGTTTTTCTTCTATAATGATGCTTACAGAAGAGCCCGCTGATGGTAAAAGGCTGCCCTATCAACTCAACACCTATTTATCTAATGCCTGAACTTAATTATAGATGGAAATTCAATTAAACCCATTACAATAATTCAAGGTAGAACTTAATTAAACAAACAATTCTAAAAACGATCAGCCGGTAATGAAATACAAATCTCAATCAGTGAAACTGTTTCATAAGTCGCTCTTCCGTAGAAACTCTTGTAAATTAATCCGACACTGGCGAAAACAATAGATATTACCAGAAACGGCCACCCGTAACCTTCCGACCCATTTATGCAAACATCCGCTCATGCAAACATCACCCTGTGCCGACATCTACTCGACAACTTTGTTGTAGTTCCGACAATTAAGAAATTAGATGGCACTTATGTGCTAAGTTACAATCAACTTTGTATTGTTTGGGACAGTGTCCAATTAACACATAACTGTCAGAATTCATGAAGTCAGGTTACGTAAAATTCACACGAAGTCAGTTCACGCCAGCTGTAATGGGTACTGAACTTTGTACCCCACTGAAAGTTTCTGAGAAGAAAATTTCCTCCGAAATACGCCATTGTGCAAATGTTAGATAGAAAAGACACCTGTAAGTAATGTTAAGTTCAACAAATCCATACAGGAGTCTCCAGTTATTAAAAATCTTGTTAATTTACTTTAATACAACTTTCGTATGTTGATACGAAAACTATTTTCCCTTTTTGCCCGGTGACTGAATTTTCCAAAGTGTGTGTTCATAGTGTGTGATTTACATTGGAAATCAGTTTGTTTCGGTTCATCGATCTTAGCATTATCATTTTGGCAGAGTTGGTTTCCCTTTCAGTTCAGAATGTTGTAAACGATTTAAGCACATAGTACTTTTTTATCAACAAAAGACAAAATGGTGTACCTCGACGTACGTTTTACGTATCTAAGTCCTACTACATTGCAAGGTAGGGATCGTCTAATATTCTGACGTATAAAGGCAGAATAGCATGTTTGCTTTGATCTGCGAAACTATAGAATAGAACCTTCAATTGCAAGTTTTATTCGTTTCTCTTCTGTCATACAGACGTCGCCTAAAAGCTTGCCTGTGTGGGTTTGAGTCTTTTGTGTAATTAAGTTCACAATATCGAGAGAGAAGTATTGTCTAGAAAGAAGCTCGATGAAAACGACGCAAATGAAATAGCTTTCACTAGCTGTAATCCGAATGATTCATTCAGTAAATTCTATGCAAAGGGAGTCATGGGGACACTGACTGCTAAATGATTTTATTTTAAAATGACACAGTAGCAGTTCGGTAAAGCTGCAGATCTTTGGATACATGTCCCGGACTTGGGTCATGCTTAGTGACCGGTTTTGCTAGTGTTTTCAATAGAAGGAGTTTTAGTAATTGTGGCCCTTCTTTGCTTCGTTATCCAATATTAAAATATATGGAATGACCTAAAGCGTCATTACTAGAGACCTGACAACTTTTGTCGGTTGTTGACAAGGATTTGCTCTCTTGTATTCAAGCTTTATTTTGTATTTTCGGAGTCGAACATTGTGAGGTCTCTCGAGTTGGATTATCTATATGGCAAAAATGACAAAGTATAGCTGAACTTGATATTGTTCTGTTGGCTTATGTTTATATGGCATAAAATGATAAAGTATAGCTGAGCTTGATATTCTTCTGTTTGATTATTTATATGGCATTAAATGATAAAGTATAGCTGAACTTCATATTGATCTGTTGGATTATTTATATGGCATTAAATGATAAAGTATAGCTGGACTTGGTAATGTTCTGTTGGGTTAAAGCGATGAAATTCTTTTCTTCGCTTCGATAAAGTGTGTATGTGTGATGTATGATAGTGAGCATGCGTGCGTGAGTGCTTCACGAACTCTACAACGTGTTGAGCGGTCTCAGTCAGAAAAATGTAACAACTTAGCCGGCTATTGAACCACTCTTTTTTGGGAGTGGAGATTTAGCCGAGTGGTTCTGTCTGTGGCCTCTCAGCTAGGCGACTGATGCCGTATGTTGTGGGTTCGAATCCGATTGAAAACTAGCCGTATTATATGGCATAAAATGATAAAGTATAGCTGAACTTGATTTTGTTCTGTTGGGTTATCTTCATATGGTATAAAATGATAAAGTATAGCCTAACTTGATATTGTTCTGTTGGATTATCTTTATATGACATAAAATGATAAAGTGTAGCTGAACTTGATATTGTTCTGTTGGGTTATCTTTATATGGCATAAAATGATAAAGTATAGCTGAACTTGGTATTGCTCTGTTGGGTTATCTTCATATGGCATAAAATGATAAAGTATAGCTGAACTTGATATTGTTCTGTTGTTTATCTTTATAAGACATAAAATGATAAAGTATAGCTGAACTTCATATTGTTCTTTTTGGTTTGTCTTTATATGGCATAAAAGAATAGCTGATCTTGATATTGTTCTGTTGGGTTATCTTTATATGGCATACAATTATAAAGTATAGCTGAGCTTGATATTGTTCTGTTGAGTTATCTTTAGATAAATAGATAGATAGATAGATAGATAGATAGATAGATAGATAGATAGATAGATAGATAGATAGATAGATAGATAGATAGATAGATATACTTTATTGTCCATAAAAACATGGAAAATTGTCTTTAAACATCAGGACCGCTATAAAAACACCAAATACGGACAACACTATACAAAACAATACAATAGCTACACACAAACACAACACTGTATTAAAAGTTCCTACTTAAAATGGTGTTTGCTCTGGTTCTCTTAATGGAATCAGACATATTCATATTTAAAACAGCAACTGCTGACGGTATAAATGACTTCTTAAAAAGATTCTTCCTAGCCCTAGGCACAAGTAGACGGCGTCCCGAAGGCATATATTGAAACTTGTCATTCAATTGGTGAGATTTATCACCAAGAATGGATAAACCTTTCCTACGAAGAGCATAAGTATACAGTTCTCCAAGATCTTTTAACTTTGTCCCGACAAGTCGACTACATATGTTTACAATTTTCGTTAATCGCATTCTCTCTTTAACAGAAATATGACCAAACCATGTGTCAATGTTATAAGTTAGAATGCTTTCAATACAGCAACGATATACAGAAACAAGGATGTTACTGCTAACATTGAAACTCTTTAGCTCACTCAGAATAAATATTTGTTGGTGAGCTTTCTTATAAATTCTGTCTGTATTCTCTTTGAAACTTAACTTCTGGTCTACTATGGACCCTAGATATGGAAATGATGATACTATTTCAACCTGTTGGTTGTCAATGGTAACAGATTCTACTTTTTCTAGCTTCCTGCCATTATTAAGAACCAACTCTTTCGTTTTTTTATATTTCAGGTAAGAAAACTGTCTTTGAACCATGAACACAGGCGATTAATTTCAGGAAAGTAGCGTGACAAGGATACTTCGCCTGGCGATTGGTTGGCTGTTCAGTACAATGACCTTACGTCATGTGACCTTCTACGCATTTGAAATTGTGAATACAGAACAAATAAGGCACTGATTTGTTGGCTGTTTGTTTGTTCTTTTGTGCTTCATTGAATAACGTAGAGGCACAAGAATGGTATGTCTTCAATTGATCAATTGTATGTACTTTCTCAGCCTGCAGTGCAGGCATGGATTTTGTTGAGTTTGACTTGAAGTTGGGATTCAATGTCGGATATCTAGCGATATCAATAAACTAGTTTGTATTCGAGTCTTTTCGATATAATTAAATTTAATAACCAACGTTTCCGTTACAATTGCTCTTCACAAGGATATTTACTCCATACCTACCTGACAGCTCTCAAGGACACTCTTTACTTACCGTTGAGGGCGTATGGTGTACGTGTTCATTGGAAATTATTCTCTCCTCAGTATATTACTAACATTTGGTTTCTTGGTAATTCATTAAACAAAAATTGTAACTTCGAGAGTTTACATTTTATAATTACGACATTTGTTTTGATTTTTCCAAGAAAATGGCACGAATAAATCTACGTAGTTTTCATATCTGATATACAAGCCTTCTGTGTGACATTTGGCAGTCTAAGAGTACTCTTTTCCAGATTGATTCACAGTTACATCTTTCCACGTGATTGTGTCCATCAGGACGGTGAGCGAGCTGCAGAATCGAAGCCAGTTCCTCTATGTTTTAATTCTCGATTTCCTGAAACAAAAGCGCAGCTCGGCTAAGGCCAGTTGGGCAAGTATTTACAGCCCGTTAGCCTCGCTGCCTCATTGAGCCTTGTTGTTAAGCTTTGAAGACCGTTGAGGGCGCATCATTGTTCGGTATAAGAAATAAGAGCTGCGTGCGAAACGACGAGTTGCACGATGCGTTTAATATCCCGTTATTTGTTTGTTTTGTTGGTTTTTCATGAGGGAAAATGCCAAGACGATTTGACCGGTTAAAAAGGGCTTGACTACGAAGTTTCTGCGTAGTGAAGCTTCATTACGTATTCATGGTGACCCCTGGCCAGCTGTCAATAACTTTGGGGGCTTTTGTCTTTTGGCCTGCTTTGCATATGCGTCGTTGGACACGACCTGCCAATCACCCAGGTAGTCAATTAAACTATTAATTGACTGTTTACCGACCCAATTAACACTATCCAGCAGTATCAGTCATATTTTAATCGCGTGGCCCGGGTGGGCACAACGTAGGAACGCGTGTATTTCTATGTGTACGTTTCACTTGTGGTGTTGTTTGTATCATCGTGCGTTTGAAGTCCTTGTTTCACCTACAACATTACCTTCAAGGTGACAGGCTTACTATTAATGTTCAGTATCATTGCACCGAGTTCTGCCCACGGTGAAAACCACCTGTTTTGCCTACTAATTACTGCCCGTCGCTGCCCGTCCTGAATGTAGCCTATCTATAGCTACAGTAATCAGTCAATATATAATACCCCGAGCCTTATACTTTTTATATAAACCACAGTCCCTCTATCCACGAGGGACTGTGTATAAACTTATAAAATCATAGTCCGAGCCGTAAAATTGTTGACGTTCGATCCGATATACAGGCTGATCGTTGAATCGCACCGGCGCATCCATGTTTACTTGCCCCATAAGCTTACTACTCTGCAAAGGGTGGGCCAGTGGGTAGATGGAATTCCTGGGCCAAAAATGAACACCGGGGCGAAACTTTTTGTGAACCCATGTGAAAACGTAAATCGTTTATCAGTTTTGATATATACTCCTAAATTGTAAGTTTGATTGTAAAATCGAGACCACATTCAACGGCTATGCAGACCGTCCATGTACGCACACACAGTGACAAGAAGGCGGCAAACACAAGCACATCGAATCGGCGAAAAGGAGCATAAAAAAGCTAGGCTTATCGCCAAAACAAACGCGCCAAGCGCTAACAAAAACCCATACCAAGCGGCCCTTTTCAGGGCCACCAAATACTCCAAAAAGAGAACTACCAAAAAATCCCATAAAATTACATAGAACACACAAACACTTAAAAGAAATAACAAAAATCGTACACATAACAAACAACTGTAACACAACATTAAATACAAAATAAACAATCACCGTAACGTAACAGAAAAAATGGCCGTGGAAATAAATCAGCTATTTCCCAAGAAAAGCCGACAGCAACATGAAATTCAACAACAACCTATCATCGCTCATGCTCAAACTATGAAACTCCGTAAAATAGTAATAGGCAAAAGCCTTAAAATTAATTCGGACACCAACAAAACAAAATAGAATAAAACCACCTCAGGATTTCAACAAATAAAGTCGTAAAATGTGACTACGCTACAGCGTGAGACACAAACAATCGCAACAACACCAATTCAAAGAAAAGTAAAATTGGGCTCCATGAACAACAAAAAACAAAAACTTGAAAGCTATCTGAAGCTGCTAAACTCGCACTTCTAGAGATACCCTTTCAAACAAGGAAACAAAACATGTCGCGCGCTAAAAGAATCGCAATAAACCAGCTTGCAAACAATAGACAAATTTCGGGGAAAAAAACCCTTCGACAAGGGTCGGGTTTTCGTCATTGTCAAAACAAACGATTACGTACTCGAATGCGAAAGGCAATTACGCAACACTCAGTATTATACACAACAAGCCAGAACAAACAGTAAACAAAGTAAACGAACTATTAATCAAAATGTACGAGAACAAGCACATCAACCAGGATACTTGTAAGTACCTAAACATAAAATCCGTACCCCGCAGTGGTACTTATTGCCAAAAAATTCAAAACCTCCGCAAAAATCTAAAAGACACACCAGTCAAAACAAAATTTACCGAAGTAAAGAACATAGAACAAACAAACCGAACCACCAAACGGACTCACAACGTGACCAAAAATTAATATACTTGCCTCGCTAATCGAAAAGCAAGACCACTAAAATGCATTAAAATAAATTTTCACAAACACAAACTAAGGAATGAATCTACACTGCGACTGATGAGAAACCACACTCGGGTTTCGAAACGCGAGCGTCAAAGGGCGACTCTATCAACTTTTGTAACAACATAGGTCCGGCTGCGTCTCGCCATAAGCTTTCCCCACACAAACAAAACATTACCGTACACACTAATCCAAACTTCTCTACAAATATCCAAAGCGAAACAAACATTTTTATTAACACACACAATGGGATAAGAATGTAGGAACACATTTTCGAAATGAATCAAACACAAACTCGACACAAAAACATTTAGAATAGTTAGATGGGGAGCCTCTTTCACATTTTTACATCTCGCTCCACTGTCTATGATTCTAAAAAAAGTCATTTGCCACTTTTTCTGTATACGCGGTTTGGCAAAAACTCATCTCTTCAATCGAAAGTCGGGTGATTCCATGGTTCTTTGGGGCACTTAAGTGTACGTCGAGCTTAAGGAATGTGGTTACATTCGATTTCTTCAAGGGCAAGTGCACGTAATTCATGCTGTTGGAAATACTGGCCGCTCATAAACAAGACAATAAACTCAATATCTGTGCATCTTTACTTTTATTGTCAAAGTACCACGCACCCACAAGAAACCAAATGGTTCATTCAACGTATTTGCAACTCTGCCATCCGACTGGTCAACAGGAAATCAACCATAGGTGTCTTTTGGCACGCGTATACGCCAGTCACCTCGGCGACGGTAATCTGCATCACTTATCACCATCGGGAAAGGTACTCCTCCCCCTATACCACTGGCGATCCCGCACTCAAGGCAATACGTCATTCGACCAAGCATTGTTATTGTAATTTCCTGCATAAAATTAACCGGTCAAAACGTCTTGGCATTTTCTGGCATGTTGGTGGTCCTCTTTCTGTACGCCTGACTACCATATAACTTTCCTTTTCTCGTACTCCAAGGTGGCAACAAAGGTGACAACATGACTCATCAATGTCGAATAAAGGACTGACGTCAATGAACCCAAAAAATCTTCACCTCTATGTGACTGTTGTTGTTAATAAAGCTGTGTAGATCGGAATTTTTTTTCACTGTAGCCAACAGTATATCGTTCAACCCAAGATAAGCATAAGATATATGAGTTCGATTCTGTATGATATGTGCGATACTCTTACTGGTCTTTTCCTGATGTTGTAACGACCATTTTGACAACAGTTTGTTATACTCAGTCAACATTGGATGAATATAACGGGCATCTGCACTGAAATCACAGCAGTGTAACATCGTCTTTACCAACGGTAAAAATACATTTAAATTGTTCTCACAATCGATGTTAGTTATACAGTGTCATGCCAACATTATCAGACAGCATTCGTGTAATTATTATGTCTGAAACAAAAAAATATAAAGGGCTAATAAAATATGTCTCAGATTCCATCAAATGAAATCGAAAAATCGAGTGTGTTAAATTAAAGACAGTTGTCTCACTAGATAAGACACCAGCGTTACTGTTTTCAACTTTGATCTTACTCTGAGTGCAATAAGGAGCAGACTTTAATTCGATTGCAAGTTTTACAGATAACCCTCAGTGAAGTCGTAACTGACAATTTTAAATCTCGTATAGTAGTTAAACATACCACGTGACGTCACTGTAAGATTAATAGTGAGCATGTTACTAACACACTGGTAATTTCTCGACACTGAATAATATATGTGATAAGTAATGATTTTTTCGGAGAAACACTTTGTGAAAGAGATTAATTCTGAAAATTTAACGCTCGAGAATTTACCATTGATGTTTATTTATACCACTCATACGTAATAAAGTAAATAACAAACACATCGTTCCACATTTTCATTCACTGTATATGGATTTACAATGTAGAGTGTAACAACGACCGTACCTAATCTGGCAAGATCATAATTAACATCTCCTGAAGTTTACTTTCTTCGTCGATGAAGTCAATGACATCGATCCTTCTGTTCAGTATAACAGATGTCGAATGTTATTTGCTGAAAGCAGAACATAGAGGGTGACACAGATACGTGCAAGCAATAAGCTGATCTGTAAAAACAAGTGTACTTGTAACTGGCTTTTAGAAAACGTTCGTACCACTCCGTTATTGCCTTTGTCATACATAGGTGCATTTTCCTCGAAGAAAGTTCCTTCGACATATTTTTACATGATTTAGGCTACGTTCACAAAAAACAGTTAGGGTTCTGGAGGAATTCAGGGGGATTCGAAATTTTTTGTGGTAGTAAAGGGGGACTTGAAAGTTTTGCTGTGCCTATAGGGGACACCTTATTTTTGGGTTCCCTTTTTTTTAAGATTCGAAGATTTGGTGGGTAATTCAATGAAAATTTGATGACATTATAATGTCATGCAATTGTTACAATTTTAGTAACATTTAAACAAAACCTAGAGCCATTTTGTCCCATTTCATTACTTTTGTCACAAAAACGAAAGTGTATGAATTTTAATAAAAACTAACAAACAAATACGCATGGAATTGGGGCAGAAGCTGCAACTGTTGATGATATTTTTCAATATTTCTACTAATTATATCTAATACAGTTTCTTGAGTCTCCCTACAGCATGCTGAAACACACAATATTCAGTTTGTCGACGAATGCTTGCATATATGAATATTAGGTGATAATCGAATTTGATTCCAGACTGAAAGTCATTTGTCAATGATACATATGCCAGGTATATATTCACAGGCTATGGTGGCAAGGTGAATACTGGACTATTCAACACATTGTAGGAAGTAGAACAAGAATGCAGTTGTATAAACTGAACACAATTACTGTCAAAATTATCAAAGTTAATACAGCTACTGCTCTGCTACTGCCCACGGGCAGTGGCACTGTCACTGCATACCGGCAGTGACAGAGATAGCTCTGACTATGAAGTAGCTGAAGAGTTCGGGTCATGTGACGCTCATGACAGTGAAACATACTTGTACACAAGATCAGGCAAGAGAGCAACATATGGAAGACCGGGAGACTTGGAAGTTATCAGGGATTTTTGAAGTAGCATTAAATGTAGCAAGGAATTCACAATTTGCACACTTTTTCATGATCGTCATTTTGGATGATCTTCAGCAGGTACCATTGGCCTTGCCAGATCGAGATAGACTAACTCAAGTCGGCTTTTAACTCATAAATCATAAATGTCAACTGATGTGTTTTAAAATGAATCGATTTAAGAACTTGCCTTAGGAATATTGCTCTACAAACTGCTAATAACAGGTAGTGTTGTATGTGCGAACAGAATTGCCAAATACATGTTTATTTTTCTTTCCGTGCATCCAAAATAAATATGCGGCTATATGATACATTTTTTGGGGTGTGGGGGGAATTGAAAAGTTTTGAGGGTAATGAGGGGGACTTGACAAATTTTGCGAGTATCGAGGGGAAGATCTGAAAAAAAAATCAATGGTGATTACTCCAGCCCCCAACTCTAACCGTTTTTGTGAACGCAGCCTTAGGGATTATTTTCAGGGTGGAACTGAAGGTAGACAATGTTTGAAACTGCTGTTCGGTTGCACTGGCCTAGCTATTGTCCAATATGTCTTACTTCTAGCAACCCTGCAGTCATGTCGCTATGCGTCACAAAGATCCAACAATCACTAGCTGCGCCAACTTGTGTTCGTTGGACAAAGCATGTATAATACGTAATAAACAGTTTCAAACGTGTCCGTGTGTCATCAAGTAGCACAACTTAGACCTTATTGCGCTGGTTTATTAGGGTAACGTTGATTTGATTTCTTATTGATGGAATCTAGCGCCACATTTCAATGACACTAAATACTATCTGACAGTAATAAAACACATGAAGTCATCTTGTCTCTATGGTGATTTCGATGATGTTCTTGTGCTGCTAGTTTGTTCTCATGATTAAATTGCAATATTGCAACATACCGCTGTATTGCACCTAACACGATTGAGAAATTTGAAAAAATACGAAGATCCAATTATTCCAAATCAGTTTTAATCGTGCTATGCATAAATTGACTTTTTGGACACTCAGTCTGAGCCGACTTGAGTTTATCCAACTCTGGCCAGACAGAGTGTAGATAGGAAATATTAAATATGTTCGCCATCACAACGCAAAATTCTGTACACGCGTAATGGATGTGTATTTCGGAGTCTTTAATTTTTTCCTTCATTTGCGCGGATAGCTTGGCGTCAAAATTTTGGCTTTCGTTGTCCCGGTGGCTCTGAAAACGTTCGTTTGCTGAATATTCTACCCCGAACACTGAGGGCATTATACTCAATCTTCTGTAAAAGGCAACGGATTGGCAATGTAAGTGCGTTGGCCCCATCTAGTTAATAATTGCGCGATAAGGAGCCCCGATCCCCGATCCGTTGTACCATGGTTGGCTGTAAATATTGTGGATTAAAGTTCGTTTGCAAGGTACATAAAGAATGCCAAATATGGCTCAAAACGGTACAAGATAAAAGGTGCGTACTTCGTACTGTGTAATGTGACGAGATCATTTATCTATTTGTTTGTTGCTAGCAATGACTAGTTTTGTGTCATCAAGCTATTGATAATGTTGTTGAAAGCTTTATCAACTTAAGGCTATTTCGAATTCATCAACGTTGACCTGATTAGAGTGACCGGTGTTTTCACATTTTTCTTATTAATAACCAGAGTACCTGACAAATTCAGGGCAAAAATGAACAGAGAATCGACATAATGTCTGCTAATGATATGTAGAACAAAGCTGACCCTTCTGGACTGATTTGTAGCACAGCAGAAATGCAGTGGCGGTTGTCGTTGAGAGAAACGCGATTTACTGAAGCATTGTATGTACTTTGACAGGGATGACATCTTAAAAAGTTCGGTGACGTAAACTCTTAAACACGTACGATTGGAACTAATTTGGTATAATCGGATTGTTTTAGTAATGTCGGTCCACTCTGCAAATGTAAGTCATCTGATTTTCTTTGGGCGTTAAACACTTGTTTTTATGAGTAATTTATAATATTGTAACATTCAGCTGAATAGAGGTTCTTACATCGGTAAAATCTGAAAATCCGGCTTGAAGGGCAATACGACACCATATCCACATATACATATATACACAATGCCATGTCAAATATCCTTCAGCTTGTAGGTTTTCTCTGTATTGCTAGCGTGAATAAGGAATTGACCTTTTAGCTGTGTTGCAAATTGCTCCCTGCACACGAATACATGCAGGAGACTACAGTTTTTATTTTTGTACTCGTTTAATCATTTACATTCCCGAACAGCGCCTAATCAAGAATGTGGAAAGAATCCCATCAGGTCAGGGGTTAGCTAAATTCTTGAAATCATAAGTTCTCTTTGTTTGAGAATATTGATTTATTATTAATTATACATTGATCAAACATATTCTTGACACACTTTGATATCATGTATACGTATTGCATGTGATATACCAAGAGTACCGCGTTAGTAACGGGTCAATGAACTCTGGGATGCATACACAGCTGAAAAAGCACATGTGCTTGTGGGAGATGCGTTACACTCTCCCAGCATCAAGTTGGCATCGTTGATTGGAACATTCGTGGACATGATTCAAGACGCAATTTTCAATCCCAGGTTCTCTCATCAGTGAGTTCTCCTCCCAGGCACACACTGGATTAATTAATTAATGGTTAATTTGCTCGAACGTTAGTTACACAATTTATCGCAGGCGTTTGTCACCTCTGGTAATCCTGCTGACATATTGCTAGTATTTGCCGGTTTATATTTTTGCTCTGACATCTCGCACAGAAACTGAAGCGCAATTGGAGAGTGTGTGGAGAGGGACTGTATAATCTCACTTAGGCCATGGAGCTGCATGTAATTAGGCCTACTACGTACCAGACTTCAGACCTGTGCTCTGTGACGTAAACCCTAACGTGACAGCGAACCACCGCTGAGAACAGATATCGGACTTCGCTCTAACACAAAGTGCATGTAGTGCCTCACGACAAAGATGCTAGATTTTGTGTAGTGACCGTGATTTTATAAATTCAGCACAAATGATACTCAATCTACTTAGAATTTGTATGCACCGATCTTTAATGATTAGACATAAATAGAGGAAAATATGAAAGATTTTCGAACGTAAACTTCGTCTTCATTGTTTTGACGATTAATGGCTCGTTGCCGACAAGCTTTTGTTCTGATAATTTTGAAGTCCTTCAAAATGAATGGTTGCTGCGGTCACAACTACGAGGTCTGGATCAATTCGCAAAGCCACTTGAAAGCTATTACTCCTAAACCTAGCCCACTGCTGTATGTTGCAGGTCGAATTCTGTCCTCTCGGATTCCGACCTATTAAAATCCATGTAGAGACAAGGAGCGATGCGTCGCTGGTTACCGATCGGTAGAGCATTGACGTAATTTGTTGCTTAGACTGATTAACTTCTCCGTTCAAAGATTTTATATTGTTTCGGGATGGTTAAGGATGACAAGTGCAGCAAAACTTTGCAGAATTTATTTGAAGGGATAGCTTTGGTTCTTAAAGTGGCACTCACACTTGGTAACATTTTTAAAGCACATTTTTTTAATGCCAACGGTCGATGTTTGACTTGGCGACTGCGCGCGGATCGCGAGATATCGATAAAAACATGTCATTTCCCGAGCGTATTTTTCACATCCCGAAGTTTTACGATCGTTCTAATTTTGACCTGAAATCCCCCGAAGGTTTGTTGTTGTGCTGATTGACGATATTCTAGGGAGTCTACAATAAGTTCGAACGACGCAATTAATTTTCTTCCCACTGCAAAGACTTTATATACAGCATTATGCCTTTACCTCAGGTAAGTTTTTAAAAACTACTCCGTAGTTTCTGTTGTTTTCATTATTCTAAATCGGTTGTATTATATTTTTAACCAATACCACATAAACGTCAGTTTTTACATGTCAAATATTAGCCGCCTCCGATGACTACATTTTGTCGTCTGCCACACAGTACGCCGCGCGCGTGGTATGCGCGCGTGGCATGCGTCTATGCATATCACGCGGCGGCCGCTATGTATCAACCGCACGTATCTGTGCTAGTCACCTTTGCCAATTCTGGTGGAATGATTTGCCAATTCTGGTGGAATCAGAAAAATTGTTTTTCGTTTATACGCCAAGTCAGTAAGACTCAGCTTTCTCCCACAGGGCATGACCTATCACCGACGCCAGTGGTACTGTGGCGTACAGCAGCGTCAGCGTAGACTCGTACTCCATAGCTTAGTTGACAATGGCCCCAGTGCCGAACGTTCGATGTTCGGAAGCTGAATTTAGGTGGGCCACCGGAATTCAAACTTTTACTTTTTTGAAGACATGTTTTTATCGATATCTCGCGATCCGCGCGCAGTTGCCTTGTCAAATATCGACCGTTGGCATTAAAAAAATGTGCTTTAAAAATGTTACCAAGTGTGAGTGCCACTTTAATGTACTATATTTAGTTGATTTTTTGTTGTTTTCGTCTACGCGGGCCGTCAAAAGCTAAGGTTGTCACGGTGGCAGGTGGACCTTTTGATGACCCTCACTGTCAAAAAATCCCGAAATATATGTGATAAGCTCCAAATCACTGATATCTTTGAAACTATCTTACTTTTCTCAAATCCTGATTTTGAAAAACTAGAAAAAATTTCCAGACCTATCTCTCCTATTGCTGAGGGACAGAGACCTGATCCCGATTCAGCTTCTTGACGTGGCCAAAAGCGAGTGCAGTAATTTTCGCCTTGCAATGAGGGAAATTACCGAATTTTTCCTAATTTACGCGATTTTTAGCACTTTTTTTTCTGATTCTCGGGCTTTGTTTCAATCAAAGTAAAACAGCTCAGAGTTAGAGGATTTGAACTAGAGTAGGTCGGGTAACACGAAACACATTCTTTCCAGGGTGGCATTCGATTTCGTAATACCAAAAAACTACAAACCACCGGAGTTGGCTAGGAGACGCGAACAAGAAAGAATCCGGCGGCAAGAAACTAATCGGTTCGACTGAGGCTGCACAGAAAGTTCTGGAACATGCCAGATAGTAAATTCCCCCATGGCGTGATCAGATATACCTTTCACGAAAATAGCTCCTAATGCGTGCCGATGATGTTTTCGTCACAAGACGCGCTGTTAATGCCTGTGTGCGTGACTTCCTTCATCCAATCTTTATATCCGAACGTGGGGTAGAGTAACCGTGATCCGAACTTGCCTTGGATACCGTACGTCGAACATCGCTGGATCAGCAAAAACAGTCTTTCTCAGGACTGCATACCAAACGACCCTGTTACATTATCTTAGTCCCTCGGCACGGAGGGACTTTGCCCGTATCACAGTCTCTTCTCGTGAGTGGACCGGATGGACTGTGACTGTATGTAAAATTTCGTAACTCAGCAAGAATGTTCGTGATCGTATCGACAGCGAAGGTACGTACATGTCCTAGCAGATGGTTGAACTCCAGAACCGTGAAATTTGTATGCATTTGGTTAGTTATTTGTCTTACAGAAATCTATTTATTGGTGTTTTTATAAAATGGCAAGTTGCAAAATAGCTTGTATGACCATCTTTATTATCCACCATGTATTTGCACAGTACATGAGAAGGCGATGTACGTGTTCATTGCTATGTACAATGACAGTATGACTGAGCGGCACGTCAAGTGTTTGATTGACAGCGAGTTGCAAACCGCCAACGGCCATTTCTGGCCTAGATTTTCGCCATCAACGCACGAAAATTCTAAACAATCCTCCTCATATATTTTCAGTTATTGATTGTAAGTGCATCTATTGAGTATATGTGACTTTTTGCGATCGATAAAAATAAAGGCCAAAAAGTCGCATTTACTGGAAGGTGAGCCTGTGTGTTAACCCTACCGCGTCCTCTTACACAATGAATGCTGCCATTGCCTTGCCCTAACAGATAGGCCTACTTTCAAATTTCTAAACAAAGATTATGTCACCCTACAGTTAAGGGTTGTCGTAAATATGCGACTAGGGTTGACAGTGGGCGGGTCGACGACAGTGGCGTTGTCGGGTGGAAACTGTATAATTGGAAAAAGCCCATCGTTTGCTAGACGATCAAAAGGTGCAAAGCGTATCTTCCAGTAAAGCAGTTAAAAGTAAACTACGCATAGCTAACAAATTGGGTGTAGAACGTCGTTTCATGCCAGATCGAAGATTTACACCCCATCACGTTCTGTTTGGGTGCAGGGCTGTCATGTTTGCTTGGATAATCGAAAGAATGCCCGGGATCGACGTGTAAGGCCAAAGGCCAATCCTCGGTACTTGTGTAAAGAATATGTATTCTTCGTATACATACATATCCTTAGATCTAGTGAAAAGAATATGTATCTTTCGATCGACTATCCAAGCAACGCAGCATGCATGCTGCATACTAGACCTATTAGGTCACGGTTTGCATGGGTGATACCATAGGGTACTGCAGGCATTATTCGTCTAGAAGTTATGAATGTGATCAATAAACGTATGTATTAAACATATTCAACTTTTTTTCGTTATACAAGCCTTACCTGTGTTGCGTGTGTACCTATTACTTTACCCTCGCTATCTCAATGTAGTATTTCAAAGAAAACAGTCCATATCTGTTAATTGGTCTTCCTTATCACCTTCATTAGTAATTTGTTCTGCCGATCACCAACGGGGGTTATCGCCCAGACCAAATAACTCGTTAGCAGCTCACAAGGGGAACAGGGTTGCAGAATCGAAAAGAGTTCCTCTGATGTTTGAATTTTCAATTTCGTGGACAAACGCGCTGCTCAGCTCAAGCAAGTCATGCAAGTGGAGCAAGTTTTTCAAAGCGTCACCAGCCTGGCTTGCGTAATGAGCCTGTCCAAGCATTGAAGGCCGTTGATGGCGCTTCGTTGTGTGAAATTAGAGCTGGGAGCGTTCGATTATTACAATCATGACTGATCGTGATTTGCCAGTCATAATTGTGATCGTATGTTCGTATACGACCAATTACAATCGTGTTTGACAATCATAGCAATCATGCTCCAGGGCGTGATTGCTGTGATTACAAGATGGCGGATAACACAGCCACCGATGCTGAAAGCGGAAACGGCAGTAATTTTTAAGTTTCAGAGAGTAAAATTTGATTTTGAAAGCAATATTTTCAGGCGAATTTAGTCACAAGATGCCGGTTTAATCGCCTCTGTTATTAAAAATTAAAATACCCTGATTTACAACGAAATCAGAAAAAAAATATTTGTTTATTTTTTCATAACACATTGCAGGCTAGCTGGGCGCACTGCCGTATAGGAGTGTATGTAGTAGGTACAATAAACTATTCTACGCGAAGATTTAATGGATACGTTTACAGATAAACTAGCTTGTAGGCGTCGCTACGTATGCTGCAGCTCTGTAGAAATGCGCAAACACTGAGGGCAGCCAAGTCAACTGAACACGTGATCAAGATAACCAGTTTTGCTTACAACCTCGATTTCGAAAATGATGTCACATAAATCATAATCATGATCGTGCAAATCGAACGCTCCCTTGTTTGCCGAACAATGGGTGTAGTGAGAGTTTAATATCCGGTTATTTGCTGTTTCTTGTCCTTTCCCTTTACGCCCGAATACCATATAGCGTTTTCTTTTCGAACTCATATCAGATTTTAAATGTTTCCCTCGTAATCCAAACTTCAGAGGACAAGAAATCACATCAATGTCGAATAAATTACTAAAGTCAATGAACCAAACTTAGTGAGCAGACTTTAGAATCCTTGACAACCTGATGATTTATGGTGTTGTTATTAAAACTGTCTTAATCAGAAATTTCCTCACTTTAGTTGGCAATCAAAACGAGCAGTCATCTTGAGTTGCCTATATCACAGTAACCTATGGCAGAATATCGTTTGACCCAAAATAAGTAAAAGCTATAAGGGTAGATCATGCATTGTCAATGTGCAATTTTCATTGTATTTACCCGATTTTATAATAACTAAATATTGTGTGCAGAAGGACATCCAATCTTTGACAATAGTCTGTTTTACTCGGACAGCATGGCAAGAGTAGGACAGGTATCTGCACTAAGATCACAGCCTGAGTGTGACATTTTAAGGTAAAACATAAATTTAAATTGTCCTCACAATGGATTTGAGTTACATGGTCCCATATGTCTGCATACTCGAACAACAGTCGTACAGCTATGTCTGAAATATAAATGTAAAAAAATCTTATTTATCATGTCTCTGAGTCCAGGAAATGAAATAAAAATCGAGTATTTCAATTGGAGACTAAACCTATATAATTGAATGAGACACTACATTAATTGTTTTGACTATAAGTCCACCACTAATAGGTGTACAACTTGTAAAATCCCGCACCTATTCTACGCAACTTGTCACGTAGATATGTGGATACTTTAAACAAGTTAAGCAGGGATTTGTACAGTATATTACTCTGCTTACAAGAAAATACTGATGACAGCGACTGACAACGCGCAACGTCGTGCACAGGCAAACTGGAATGAAAAGTCTAAAACATGATATTATTTTCATAAGTATTAAAAATAATAATTCGTAATTATGAAACATTGATATCACTAAACAGAGTTAGTATTTCATCCGGGTTGAGCTTCCTTCCTGTGGAGCAATAGTCGATAAAATCGCTGTAGGTGTATGAGTTGTGTATGACATGTGCGGCAGGCCGGGGTGTCCAGTATACTATCGAGTATATACAAGGGGAATCATTGTATACTGGACGCCCCGGCCGGCTGCCCATAGCATGCCATACACAATTTATACACCTACAGCGATGAAATAATGACTCGGTTTAAGTGATACCAATGTTTCTTGATTACGATTTATTATTTTTGATTATTATGAAAATAATATCATTTTTTAGACTATTCATTTCCAGTCTGCCTGTGCGTCGTGTTGTAATTTGGCTTGGTTTCACGATCTATGGTTGCTTGCTTTGGAATTTCACATACAATCGTGATATGAACATTAACATGATAAGCAGCAAAACTGACGCTCGCCTACTCTCTTTGATATAGTGGTAAAATACGGTCACCGTGTTTTTGTTTCTCAGTAGTAAGTGGAACACAAAACCAGTATGTGTCAGCCTTATCTGAAGGAGCGGGGCGTTTTCGCTGAAACAGTTTTAAGCATCAATGTGTCGCCATATAAATCTCCAACTTGTGACAAGTACTGAATAACAGATGAGTTTTGTTTGTATCCCTTTGCGCTGTTAATTAATCATCGTCTAGCTCGTTTGTTTACTCTGACCTTTTTGCCTTTATAGACCGGATGAAGGGTGATAGAATACGTGATAGCAATAACAGTTTGCTGACCTGTAAAAACTACTTTACAAGTAACGGGCGTTTGAAAAACGGTTGTACCACTCAGCTTTTACCTTTGTCATAAATATGTGCACTGCCCTCCCAAAAACATTTGCTTCGACATACATATATTTACAAGCTTGGGCAATACTTGTCAGGGTAGAACTGAACTTTGTCAATGCAAGCAACAGCTGTTCGGTAGCACTGGCCTAGCTCATTTGTCCAATATGTCTTACTTCTAGCAACCCTGCAGTCACGTCGGTATATGCCACCACAGTCGCCTGGGTAGTCGCTGTGCTAATCACCTATATGCGAAGTGACTAGTCAGACCCTGTATGCGCATTGCCGGCTGATTCAACTTGTATTCGTTTGACAAAGCATCATGATTAGTTATAAACTGTTTCACATGTGTCCGTTGGTAACCAAGCAATACCACTTAGACCTACTTATGGCGCTGGTTTAGGGTTAGCCCTGCGTACAGGTCTGTGTGTTCCCGGCGTTATACGGCCTCCAGCACAGCCCCGCAACGGTCCATGGAGATAACTGGGGACTCTGCGGTTAGGATCTTGACTGCAACGAAAAAAAAACAAACAAAAAAACTGTCTTTTTGGCCGAAATTCTGCTCTATCGGGGCAATTGCCTTGCATTTTTGTGACTGAAACCTAGCATCATATCCCGATGGCAATACATAATATTTAAAGGTAATAAAGAACATGAAGTCATCTTGTCTCCATGGTGATTTCAATGATGACCTTTGCTGCTTTTTTTTCAAATGACTTGCTTTTGAAGTACATTTTGATGGCTGATGAGAACTTTATACGCTGGTGGTACCCAGTACTGAGGGCGCTGGGGCGACTTGTCTCGGTGACCGCGATATGGAAGGGTGAACAATTTAACACAAGTCAGTCATATAACTTGCTTTTCTAGAGGCAGGAAATGCCTTGTGGACAGGTATTGAGTGGATCTCTATCATGTGTCTAGAGGTTTCAAGGATGGAGCATGTGTCAGTCTATTCCTGGTTTGGAGAGATTTTGCGATGAGTTGGAGAATCGTAAGTTGTGGGAATTCGTTCTTTTTATCCGAATCATAGCGGGAGAGCAGTCGCCAAAAGCGTTTACATCCCGTCCTTTGGTATGATTTTCCATCTGAATATCTGAGAACGTAGATGTAAATTTATATAAAAAATACGGCTAGTTTTCAATCGGGTTCGAACCCACAACATACGGCATCAGTCGCCTAGCGGAGAGGCCACAGAGAGAACCGCTCGGCTAAATCTCCACTCCCAAAAAAGAGTGGTTCAATAGCCGGCTAAGTTGTTACATTTTTCTGACTGAGACCGCTCCACACGTTGTAGAGTTCGTGAAGCACTCACGCACGCATGCTCACTATCATACATTGCACATACAAACTTTAGCGAAGCGAAGAAACGAATTTCATCGCTTTAACTGGGCGAACAATAACCTCGGGGACAATTCTGTCCACCAGCAGAGTTACCAACCCAGGATAGAAAATACGGCTAGAAAGCTATAAGCAGTCGGGTGATATTTGACATCTACAAATATTTTAGTCCTGAGTACATGTACGTTTGGTTACAAAGCAGTGCCTTGTCAGGTTTTTTTTTCTGACTGAAAAGAGGGTATTTCCGTGATCAAATGTGACATTGAGTTTTACATGTTTTCCTAATTTTTATTTTTCTTTTCTTTTCGAGTTTTAGACCATGGTGACATTATACATTCCTTATAATAGTATCATCAAAGCATCAAACACTTTATATATCATTTGTAAAGGCCAAGCCACTGGATATACGAGGAAGGTCACCAGAAACACATTTCGGCCGAACTTTACACCTAAAAATCCTATTGCATCTTTACTCCAGAAGCACCCATTTACGATCTTCAACACGTGAAAGCTGTGATTAATCCACGAATAAAGCATATGATATTTTCAGTCTAATCGACTTCGTCGACTCCCAGTGTTTGAAAATGTGTGCTTCTGACATGGTTCATTCAAATAAAGTCATAAACAGTTCTGCGTATCGGCTCAACGTCGAGTCGTTAACAATTTTGACTGTAATATCACAATCGGAACAATGCCTGATTTTAACAGCTAAGGTATTTAGTAGGCTTGCGTTGAGGTTATCAAAGGGCGTACTGTCGGCACATGTATGACTAAGTACATACCGGCTCTGCTAATTTTAGATTGTCAATGTTTTGTTGAATACCTTGCTGGGGAAAGCCTGCTGCAGATTAACCTTTCTATGACAGCGGAATATTGTATGCTCTCCTCAGTTACATTAATTGTTAAGGTCAGAAGCTGACATTGACTTGTTGAAGTGGTTGAGTGTGTAACATAAAGTCATCTCAGCAAGGTTTTGACGCATTGATGAGAAGGTATGTGGATTCGCGCACGCGTAGAGTGAACGAGATTGACATTATGTTTCTACCCTATCACCACCACATCGTGGTCAGTAATAAAGTTAAGATAACTCTACTACATCGCATTTTCTAATTATTAATTGTTCAGGAGGTCATAATCGTATTCCGTGTAACTTTCGGACACAAAGCAAAAGCTACTCAGAATGTCAAACGTCAAAGCTGACGATATACATATCTTTGAAGTGTTTTAAAGCACTGTTCGCGATCCCTGGGATCGCCTTTGTTCTAGTCCGTAAGAGGACTATGGAGATATGATAGCGTTTTGTTTTCCATTGAAATTGTAATCTGGTGGTTAAATTTCCTGATGAGACAATCTGTTACCAACACAGGCTTTTTATCATGTTGCAAAATGTGTTACAATGCTGTACCTACTTCAAGTTTTCCCTAATCCGGCTACAGCGTCCTTTTTGACATGGCAAATTCGGCATCTGGAATTCGAACGTCTAGAAGCATACATAAAACTTGGAGAACAAGTCATTGACAATGACATAGTCCCCACTTGTAATAGGGGAGTATTAGTCTTGATGGGGCTGGGAAATATGGTGATTAAGAAGTATCACTGGAGTGTATATGTTGAGATCTATGGGCACATAGGTCTCTGTCGTTGTTCCCAATTTGAAACACATGAGGCATGTCTAAGTTATGGTTCTAAATCAGGAAAAAAGATCAGACCTCTAGCTGTATTGGCCAGCCAAGAAATACATATGTGCATAATAAATGAGGTACAAGATGTGACATCTTAAGGTCTAATATCCTATCAAAATTGGAGGGTATAGAACTTGTAGTTACTGAGTTATGCATATATATATGTATAATCAAGGTCAAAGGTCATCGAGGTCATGTGACATTTTGAAAAAAAAAATTGTATTGCTAATTAATCCCTATATGCCAAAAATCAGACCTCTAGCTCTATTCGCTTGCCCAGAATTAGATATGTGCATAATTAATGAGGTAAAGCGTGTGGTGTCATAAGGTCGCCGATCCTACTAAATATAAAGGACATAGCACTTGTGGTTACTTATTTATTGACAAAAACGTATATTTTAGGTAAAAGGTCATAGAGGTCACATGGCATTTGATCAAAAAATTTCTATCCTATAGTTATCCCTATATACTAAAAATCAGACATCCAGCTCTATTGGCTTGCTCAGAATCACATACGTGCATATTAATGAGGTACAGTATGTGGCGTCATAAGGGCTTCCATCGTACCAAATATGGAGGGTGTACCACTTGTGGTTACTGAGTTATGGACAAATATATATATTTCAGGTCAAAGGTCATTGAGGTCACGTGACATCTTGTCAAAAAAATTGTATTGCTAAGTTTTCCCTATATACCAAAAATCAGACCTCTAGCTCTATTGGCTCGCTCAAAATTATATATGCGCATAATTAAGGAGGTACAATATGTGGCGTCATAAGGTGTCCCATCATACCATTTATGAAGGGTGTACCACTTGTGGTTACTGAGTTATGGACAAATATGCATGTTTCAGGTCAAAGGTCACCAAGGTCACGTGACATTTTGTCAAAAAATTGTATTGCTAAGTTATCCCTATATACAAAAATCAGACCTCTAGCTCTATCGGCTCGCTCAAAATTAGATATGCGCATAATTAATGAGGTACAATAAGTGGCTTTATAAGGTGTCCTATACCATATATGAAGGGTGTAGCATTTGTGGTTGCTGAGTTATGGACAAATATGTATAATGAGGTCAAAGGTCACCAAGGTCATGTGACATTTTGTCAAAATATCTGAGATATCTGCGTGAACGGATGGACGAACGGATGGACGAACGGACGGACATGACCCAATCTATAAGCCCCCTGGACTTCTGAGGGGACTAAAAACTGTGTCACTGCACCCTCTTCTAGAACAGCCTTATACATGGGAGTCTATGGAGAGCTGCCTTATACATTGAGTCTATGAAGTTGTAAACTAAGAAGTCCTCTAACACGGCCAAATTTGATCGCATTGTGAAACAAATCGACGTGCATCTGTATGGGGTAGGGTACTATCCTTGTGCAAAGTTTGAAAGAAATTGACCAGGGCATGTCTGAGATATCTGCGTGAACGGACGGACGGACGGACGGACATGACCCAATCTATAAGTCCCCCCGGACTTCGTCCGTGGGGACTAAAATCGACTTGTACAGCTAATATGTCCAAGCTGCATTCATAGATGCCGTAAAGCTGTTCGCTTCGTGCGCTGCGCAGCCACTCGATCCAGCACTTTTTTTTGTGATAGCGCGAAGTCAACATTTAAATTACGCAATTTTTGCTGTTTATCTTCATAAACTTTTCGTGAATGGCTGAAGATATTTTTCACAATCCGGAAAAAAAACACTGATAATTTTACAAACTCCAGCCTTCCTCTGACATCTACCGTTGTACGTCGTAAATATCACTAAACATGTGTAGTCAACTTAATGTTTTAACAATTCGTAAAAGTGTACCACAACCCATCCTGAAGTGGAGTGACCAAACAGCTGAGTAATATCAACAACTGATATGGTTAACATCACTCCTAAGTAACCAACTTTCTATGAGTACTGCAAGGAGAAAGAAAGACCAACTGTTTATTTGTCGCTAATTTCGGAATGTCGCGAGGAAAACGATCATGACCAAAGAATGAATGTGCGATAAAGGGTTAACTGCAATACAAATTGTCAGTCTTACTTATAGAGCGAGAAGTCCAATGACAAATTTCGTACACATAACGGTAAAATCCATTATTGCCCTGAGTTTGTTGACTATCAGTCTTGTGACGGCAACTGTTGAAATTTTGGTATAGCAATGTGTGGTAAGTTGCCTTATTTATAAATAAATCAACTTATAAAATGTTACGGATCGTGGAATGCAATCAAAAGCAAAAAACGCAAGGCACTGAATCACGCTTACAGTGAGGAACTTTATGCCTTCAAATTGGAATATTTAGACGTATTAAAACTGTCAGTGTACAGCCAATTATTACACAGACATACAGAAATGAAGTCAACTGATGACATTCGAAGGGTGGGAATTCCAAGATTGGGGGCGCTTTACCTGCACAGGGTGATACAAATCCATACAGGATTACCATCTGTGATGCATCCTGAAAACCATACAGGATTACCATCTGTAGGAATAATGCATCTTGAAAACAAAGAACAAGGTCAAAGGTTGCTGAGGAAATTCAAAGCACAAGAGCTAGAGGACAATGTGTATTGTAAATATAAAACAGACAAACGAGCAATAAAAACAAAAAGTAGGGAGACAACAACCAAATAAATATAACATTGCACATTTTGGAAACAGATAATATGAAGTAAGTAAACAAAAATAACAACAACAACAAAAGAGATAAGCTATTGATACATGCACTAAAAAGCTCATGTCATTAGTAAATATTTCGACCTTAGCCGCGGCAGAAGTAAGATTACTGTCCTGTGCGATTTCATATTTCTTCAACTGAGCAAATAGTTTTGATTTTCCATGAACATACTAGTTGGTGATGGAAAATATGCAAAGGCTTCAAGTTATGTCGTATGTTTTATCTTTGCAGTCATCATATTACCATCAGATTTTCATATCTGTTTTCGAAGAAAAATCGAAAATCAGTTAGCCGAATCGATTTTCAAAAGCACTACGCTCATGTTTAGCCTAGTAAGAAAGTTTTATATGATAAAATAACGAAGTAACATTTACAAATAATGGTTGCATTTCAGCTTAGAGTGAGTTCGTGAATCGTGTCAAAAGCAATTGTTTACTGTGTGTGACGCAACCGTCAATTCAATAGTAACTGTATTGTTAGACGTCGGCGATCGCATGACTTGTGTGTGAACTGTCGTCCGCCAAAGACTTCTGCTCTCTCCTCCTATTTACACTAATACCCTATGCTATTTGCATATCATTTTTGTCAATAATTAACTGATATTCCCGATGAAATCTGACTGATACAATTTCAATCGGTTGTAAAATTACACCAGGCTTACCCTTGCAAAGACTTGGCTCCCACGTACACTATGTACATCTCTGTGATTGCTATGCAGCAATTACAGGCCTGTACACAGTGTGAAATGAGCGTATGTGCTTACTTCGCTTCTACCTCCATTAGCCATAGACAGATTAACATTTGTATATTTATTCATGAAAAGCATTTACGCTTTAAGACTTTCTTTTCCATTTTTTACAGGAAGATAACACACGTTAAGGAAATACTGTAATTTCGGAAAGAAACTTGGTGGTGCACCAATGTCCATAGGTCTAAACCACAAGTCATTTGATATAGAATCAACATCAGCCAGCTGCTGTTTGAAGTTTTCAGGGTTTGGTCTTAATAATCGTACAACACTACTTCAGAAGAAAATTGCATGCTCCAGGCCCTTGAAGATAGGGTCGCGAAATAGATGAAATATATTTCATTTTCGTAGTCTTGACAAATAGTTTCTAAACAGCTTGTTGAAATTCAATATAAACAGTTTACGAGTGTAAGCTTACTACAAGGCCGACAATTCACTTCATGTAAGGGAGAGCCGCATAGTTATATCAATTTGACACTACAAATATCGGTCAAGGGGACAATTGAAGTTGATATTTTAGACCGTTCTACTTAAATAACGTCTTCGACCGGGAGACTTCAAGGTAGGTTTATAATATGTCAGTACATCACAACTCAACACAAATATGGCCGTACTGTGTTCTCTGAGATATTTGTCAAATGTTATCAAGTTGACCACAGTCTACATTTTTGCGTTGTCACGGTTCACTGTTGTTCACCAGAATACCCAGATATCTCAATGTTACAGATCGCCCGGTACTTGTGTCACTACCATCATAAGAATATTACGAACTGATCTCAACTTCTGTATCTATATTAAAAATCGCAATACTTGTCTTTAAACGTTAAAGGTTCTCATACAGTGCTTATTTTTGTCTTTTCCAGATAGTTATTCTTAGCAAAGCATTATATCGGTTTTCGGAAGTATTTCTTTTGTTCAAGGTTTCCTGCTGTGAGGTAACTTACATAAAGGAACCTTTTGCTATAACAACACTGACAAGATTAGAGAGATGTCAATATACACCCCACGATGTTTATTGATGTTTTCGATGAAATAGAATAACCAGAAGTTAATGATTGACCCATAATATACGTATCTTTGGTCACGAGACCCCTTGAGTAACGTTAACGCCATATTTGTTTCGACAGACTGCCCGGACGTTTAGAAGGTGCACGCCACTAACGAAGTTTGATGATCTCCTGGCATTGTCCATGGCATAAACATGGCTGCCAGCAAACGGAAGAATCCCAAGGTGAGCGGATTTCACAATTCTTTCGCACGATTTTACGTCAGTAGTATGTAGCAGGCAAAGTGTTCATTCAACTGTTCTAACTTAATTCAGTTTTGACGGACATGCAATGTTACCCGGTCTAACTTAAAATACAATGAATCTGCCAGACTGAAAACCTTGGCTGACGCCACTATACTATATATGACTAAAGCTTATTAACATGGCTTTCTAGAATCCCATAGAAAGATAAACAACTTTGTCTAGTGCATAACAAGGTACATTCACGCTCCTTCCTGACTATGGTCAACGCTATCCTTGAAGTAAAGGGTCACAGTCCGTGGTTAAAATATTCAGCTGTTTCAGATAATGGCGTTCATGGCTGCATTTAATCACGATATCGTTTAAACACAATGCTTCTGTATGGTAACAAAAGGTAAGAAACGTTATTAACCAAAGTCCTCGCGTATCGGTATTCTGATAGAATTTAAAATACGTTTAAAGCTTAGTCTATTAAAATACTATTATATATTAAAATACTATTATATTATATATATATATATATATATATATATATATATATATATATATATATATATATATATATATATATATATATATAGCTGCACAAGTTGTACTCTTTACCTATCTCCATCTTGACACGTGTCAATAAAATATTGTCAACAGTGACAATATGGTACTTTGAAATCAACGTGTTAGCCTTTTCTCTGTTCATGACTAAATATTATCTCTTCATAGCAAATCTAATGAAATGTACAAACTTTTGTATTAAGTCTCAGTAATTGCCCATTGACAGCACGCCGACAATAAATATATGTAACAACGGCAAACCTGGTGTTTCTCATTGTCCATTCTTATGGTTTAACGAGATTCGGGTCAAAGCTCAGTCGTTGACAACTTATTGGTATCAGAACTAGTGAGACAGGGATTCACATCCGAAAGACTCGTGA
The DNA here is from genome assembly GCF_041260155.1 of Ptychodera flava. Classification (NCBI taxonomy): domain Eukaryota; kingdom Metazoa; phylum Hemichordata; class Enteropneusta; family Ptychoderidae; genus Ptychodera; species Ptychodera flava. The sequence continues at coordinate 661,424 of NW_027248358.1, read as the reverse complement.
GGACTTTCAAAAAGTTCTACGGTCGATATGATGACATTGTTGCCAAATACGAAAGCTTGGTCACTCAAATGATTAGCGACAGCATTTCCGGCTTTGACTTAATACAGTGATTCATATACTGTTTCACTTCATACAATATTTAGATAATTTTTCGACCATTCCCGATGGATGTAGCATGCTAGCAGGGTACGCTTACCCTTTCCGGACACCTGGCACCACCACTAACTGTCAGTGGTTCAAGATGGTCCTACTTAAATTTGTAAATCTCAAATGTCCTGTTTATGTATTACCAGGACCTGGTAATGTATTATTTTCAGGAGCCGCAAACTGGTAAATTTCATCAATTTTGCAAATTATCACAACACATGTTTTGAAGGCTGATATACTGATTTTCCTGATTTTTGTCCTTGACCTAAAATCTTGAGGGGAAAGTAAAGCTGTTCGTTACTGCCCTCCCACTGGCATACACGGAAAATGTACCCTCCCACTTAATTTTGATATCCTTTGCCCTCCAGTATCTATGGTCGAACCCCCATTCCCAACAACAACAATGCAAGCTCCCAACTGCCCTCTCCCAATTACTGAAATGCCCCTATGCCCACTAGGCAACCAAGATCAACGTAAAACCGTGCGAGCAGCTAGCAGTATACCTTGGAATATTGCTCCCCTCTAAGTTATGCGCTCTATCCCCCACAAGTTCTATCAACCACGGCTTTCCCCTCCCTCTACGTATTTTCAGGTACCCACGGTCAAAAAGTTTCTACCCGCCCACTGAAAATAATTAAATTTCTTCCCCGCCCACAGTAAATATCGATTTTTTCTCCCCGCCCGCTGATTAGTTTTTAAATTTGCCAGTCCGCTGAAAAACTGCGCACGAACAACCTTTTGCAAGAACAGTTCAATTGGCGGCACCTGTACCTTGAATGGAAATGATTATTGGACCAGTTTGATGTCATATTTCCTTGTTAAGGCTATAATCGTTATTAGTTGAGTTATTAGATGAGTTCAGTTAATGTTCCAAATCACAAGGAAGTGATCAAATGACCATCTTGCGCCAGCTTTGCTGTCCTTCGTACTGTTGTCCTTGGCAATGAATAAAAGAATCAGAACGAAGATGGGTATAAGACAAATATAAGTTCTGTGTATTGTGCATCAGCATTTTCTGCATACCAATTTACGTGCTGTAAGATGATGATGTACAACTCACTAAATTGTATGTATAAATGTGAACAAGCCCTGGGCTTGGTACTGAAATCCATTTAAATCCATGTATATGTTTGTTTATCATCCAACATGCAGTCTGAATCTGAGCTTAGCAGTGTATACCTAATTGTTTACCATCACAGGAATCTGAGTATAGCAGGGTATAACTTATTGTTTACTATTACAGGATCTCATTGATGCAGCAGCGCGAGGTGATGTTGAGAGGGCTAAGTCTTTGATAGATGATGGATGTGATGTCAATGGTAGAGGTAGCTTTTGGGGTTTGGTGAGTATTATGAACATCTGTTTCATGTTGTAAATATGTACAAAACTAATTCAGTGAAATCCGCAAACAAAGTATATAAGAAATATTTTGGTATGTTAAGGTCGATATCTCTCATAACCGATCACTAAAATATAAAAATAAAGTAAGTTAAGTGCATCACGGAAGGGTCGAGATTTCCCTGAATCTCGTGTATCACGATATCTGTAAGCGATCGCGGTCGGCTACTCGGTTGCTCGAAGGGTGACCCCAACAAGTCATCACGAGTTATGTTTATTTTCGGAGCAATTTTTGCGTGAAATGTTAGTTAACCTCCGACTGGAATCAACCACGGACTGTGTTCATAGATATCTTCGTTATTGAAGAAATTAAAGTCCAACCTTTGTCGAAATCTTACGATGTATTGCCTACTCAATGAACCGATCTCGGACACACGTATCCTCTTAGGCCTAAAGCCTTTAGAAGATCGGGTAATAACGCTCACCTGCTCACCGTGAACTGACAGATACAATTTATCGACAATTCAGATGTCTTGCAAGTTTTATTTTATTCTCATAACAGAAGTCCAAACGTTAATAAGGCAACCGGTGTGTCAAAGCTTACCGGCTTTCCTAACACGACATGTCATTTCCATGTGTGAGAACACATGTACATAATCACAAACGATACGGTCGTTTTCAGGGCTAGTATTTATATCAAAAGCAATTGTAGAGTACCGGTACTTTTCGGTCGTAGGTGTGGGGGGGTGTTTTAAAAAGTGGCTCTCTTTGTAATCACGGTCCCTCTATTAGAGGGACAGTGCTGTACTCAAAGTATCGTAACTTTACATCTCAAACTTAAATCATAATCAATCACAAAATAAATGGAGCACTTGTAGGTCAAGTTGAGATACTTTTTTCTGAAAACATCTCCGGATTTGCCAATTTTTTACAGCGCGCGTGACAGTGCGTCGGGTATTAATGCTCAGTTTCTCGGGCCCAGTTGTCGTTCGCTCCTGAAATTTTCGGAAATTTTGACGGTTTTCTTGGGTTCGCTGATAATATAATGGAAATAACAGATTCCGCTCTGACCATTAACGTTTATTTGTGGGCGCGGGCTCGAGGAAAGCCAAATTAACGGGCTCGGCAAGCCTCGCCCGTTAATTTTTGGCTTTCCTCTCGCCCTTGCCCACAAATAAACGTTCATGGTCAGCGCGTCGCCCGTTATTTCTATAGTATCCGGTCGAAGCGAGCTCATTGCATAGTGTAGGCATGAAAGTGAAACTTATGCTTAGACTACTACCTTCATAATAAAGGTTACAGCAGAATGTAAAATGGTGATACGGTCTTATTATACATTCTGTTATAATAAAAAAGAACGTTCTTGGAAATCAAGATAGATTATGTTGGGGCCATCGATAAACATAAAACATACTGGTCCACAGAAAGTTGAACCTGGTGAACGCTGTGGCAGTGGTGAAACGTGGCAGCACTATTCAAACATACTCGCAGTTGGTTCAAGTAGGCTTTTCCTTGCAAGTATTCGACTAAGATATTTGTGATCAAGATTGGGAGACAGCTAATAAAGATATGAAAAAAAACTTTTGTAACTAAATCGCGGCGGTATGCATTCGCCCGTTCTCAAGTCGATTGAATGTTCTTTATTGGGGGTTTTTATATTGCATTGTGTAAATCGTAGGTGATCCGGTGTACACACACAGCAAATGTTGAATCATTAGCACATTCTGCGCGTCACTTTGTGATTGACAGCAGTTTGAATGGTCAATGGTTATGTTGTCGACGCCACTGACCATGTATCGAAACGAACTTTTCATCAATAATTCGCTTGAAACTGTTAAAAAGACAGTATTTAGCTCACAACGCTATGACTAAAGTATTCACAAAGGTAATGTAGATGATTCCTGTGTGTGTAGGCTAGATGAGGAGACTATTTGTTGTGAGGCGTGCGTGAATACCAGGAAGGTGTACAAAGCCATGACTTTTGATGAAAGAAAGCAATAGATAATGGCAAAATAATGAAGAATTGAAGTTCAATTGACGGAACTACGCGTAAAAACGTCATTGCAATATTGTTAATGTACGGCTTCTAATATAAGTCTTTTTGATGTCATATCCGCCATAGCTGCAACGCAAAGCCAGTCCAGATAGCTGGTACGTCGCGTCATGGCGAAGCGACGTTGATGGACGTCCGTTTTGTGGAGTGACCGTGCTTCACATAAGTCATTTCATCTGTCATAGAATGGTCGAAATGAATTATTTTAATCCAATTATTTCACTGGTGATTATAACGAATTTTAAAGGTCTTTGTTTACGAATGCTGCAAAGACGTACAATGGACAATGCAATGCGCATTGTTTTGTTTTGTTCGTAATTTTTTTGGTAAATGGCTACTATGAGTCAATTGCTTACGTTTCTAGTTTTTATTTATTATTTGATTTGTTACCTTAAATATCAGTATGCAACCTGTGTGTTTTGTTAATTTCTCATCACAATGAAAGCATACTCCTTGATTACTGTGCCTTTTTTGTTACAATAATATTGTCAAACGTTTTCGGTATATGCCTCATTCCATGCCGACATGATTTAGTTCTTATTGGTGAACAGCAATTTCAACATTGTTTCAATTTTTGAAGTACGAATCCACAGCATTGCATGCAGCTTCTAAAGGAGGTTACTAAATCGTACAATGCTATGACATTTTATGGTGTCCTTGTCATACAATCCCACTGCAATACCTCAAAATGTAGAAGAACAAATTATGCTAAGATGGCCGTGGTCAGTCCGCAAAATAGGTGACCCACCACTCATATGGCGTTCGACTTTATTCAAATAATTTTGCACGAAGACCGGTAACAGTGTATCATTATTTCAAAGTTGTATTTGTTCTGGTTGTTTGTGTAGCGATCTATTCCAAAACAATAACGTTCGCCTCGAAAAAATATAAAGGCAGAGAGACAGATATACAGAGAGAGAGAGAGAGAGAGACAGAGACAGAGACAGAGAGAGAGAGAGAGAGAGAGAGAGAAGAGAGAGAGAGAGAGATGTGTCTTTGAAAAACCTTTTATTCAAATTTGGAATATTTGAAAGCGGATTATTTAATGACTATGTCGTGCTCTTTAGACAGACATACTAAACAAAATGTGGTTTTGAAAAATTTACAAAAAGAGCTATTGTGTAGCAAAGTTTGAGAAAATTGAAATTAGTAGAAACTATCAATAATTAATAAATTACCCTCTCCTATTCCTAAAATGTTGGGCATATATGTCGCAATTTTGGTTAAAAAGTAAATATCGTGACTTTTTAGCTCAATTTTAATGTAAGTAAAATCTTCAAAGTAGTTTAAATTTATAATCTGTTTGTTCTTTTACAGTGTAAAAGTGAAAAATGCAATCATGATATAAATATGAAAATGATGACCTGTTTTATTGATTTTTAGTGATTTTGTGAAAAATCATGAATTTTTAATGTCATTTTGTAAAAAACAAGCGCGGTGACCCCATCTTTTCCCCCCAGTTTTGGACTACTCTCATGTGTAGGTATTCAAAAAACCCCATTTGAAAAAAATTACATTACTTTTCCTTTTTCCGATCGTACATCCTTAATTTCCCATCACAATGCAAGTATACTCCTTGATAACTGTGCTTTTTTGATTTCAATAATATTGTCAGACTTTTTCGGTATATGCCTCATACCATGCCGACATGATTTAGTTCTTATTGGTGAATAGCAATTTTAACATTGTTTACATTTTTGTAGTACAAATTCACAGCATTGCATGGAGCTTCTGGAGCAGGTCATGCAGACGTCGCTGAATTGCTGATTAAACATGGTGCAGATGTCAATGCTAAGAATCGGGTAAGTAAATGTGACTCGGTACTCGATATGGATATCGGAATCGTAATACTTCAACAACTTCATTTATCTCTCTTCCACTTTAACGTTACAGTCGACGTCACTAAATCTTATAATGCTATGCCTTTTCATGGTGTCTTAGTTATACAATCCCATTGCAATACTTCAAAATGTAGAAGAACAAATTATGCTAAGATGGCCGCGGTCAGTCTGCAAAGAGGGTGACCCACCACTCATATGGCGTTCGACTTTATTCAAATGATTTTGCACGAAGACGGTAACAGTGTATCATTTTTGCAAAGTTGTATTTGTTCTGGTTGTTTTTTAGCGATATATTCCACAACAATAGCGTTCGCCTCGAAAAAATATAACGGCAGAGAGACAGATATACAGACAGAGAGAGATAGAGAGATGTATGTGTTTGAAAAATCTATTATCCAAATTTGGAATCTTTGAAAGTGGATTATTTAATGCCTATGACGTGCTCTTTAGACAGACCTACTAAACAAAATGTGGTTTTGAAAAATTCACAAAAAGAGCTATTATTTAGCAAAGTTTGAGAAAATTGTTTTTGGTTACTTTTTTTCGGAGATTTGATCCGGCTCGCGGTTTTTTTTTTGAGCAAGCCCGCCAAGAAGACGAAGTCAACCTCTGGAATTATTTTAATGTAGCTCAAAACTACGTGTCACATAGTTAATTTATTTGAATCAATAACTTTAGGTAAAAAACTTTATAATTAGTTGTGGAGTTCGTAGGAGTATTCGATATCTACCACTAGGCATAATTCAGTTGAGGTATTGGGTATGTGCGGTGCGGGCGCTATGTGTCATTGTATTTACTTGGCACAAGCTTACGTGTAGGCCGTAGTACGGGCGCTTTTCATCTCGCTGTAACAGGTGTCGAATCTAGTACACATATACATGTATTTGAAATGAATATACTAAACCAGACATCCATGATAGCGTGATGCTAGCGACTGCTGACTCGGTCTACAGTAAGCGAGCATCAAGAACATAGTACGTCATATATGGAAATCGAGCCTGAACAGAATGCACATCCACTTAGAGGTATGAGAGTGGTCAATTGCAACCGGAAATGCATGATGACCGAAACAAATCGTGCTCCACCATGTTCCAATAACCGACAAGAACTGTTGACCTAGCATTCAAAGCTTAGAAAATCTCCATACAACAGCTAGCAAAGTTATCATAAATAAAATTTGGCCAACAATAGGCGATATTTGGCGACAAATAAGTTACTGTAAATTTACTAGTGTCAAATCCTGATTTATAGGAGCCGTACCTGACAAGGACAATCATCAAAGGTTGCAATTTTCGATGTACTAGTCATTTGTGTCGGTTGTCATGTCGACTGTACTGAACCATGTGCGTAATATCTATATCGAAAATTTACCGTGTGTTAAAAGTAAAGAATGTCTTTAGCCGAAAAGATCCGAAATCTTCGCAATCTACAAGCTTACATTTACACAATTCATTATTCATGAGGTTGGCGACTGACGTCCACTGATTAATCCATCCTACTATGCTGTAATTGAGACATAACCCGGACTGGTGCTCTCGTCACAGCTCCACTTTCCACTGGAGCGGAATTCGTTCTGATCTCATACCATGTGTGCCCTCAACGACGTAATTGGTCTCTTCTGATCAGCGCTTAAAATGCATGCTAAGATTATTTTTGTGTTCAGATTGAATTTGACAGGTGGATAGTTAAGTGATTCTGTAATGTAAACTGAGCTCAAACTTGGCTTTGTAAGTATGGCATGTGTCTTTTATTTTCTTGACGCTACTGTACATAATAATATTGCAGTAGACATCTCAAATTAGAAAAACTCAGGATATTGCTAATTTGTGCTAGAGTAATTAAACAAGAAAGTGTCTTTAAGCTTTAGTTATGAGACAGAAAAATATTTAAACGAAAAAGATAAAAATCGTAGCATTGTATCTCTTTGTACTCACATTAATATGCTTCCATTTTTTCGTGGCTGACAGAGATCAGTATTTACAATGACAAAAGATCAACAATACAATATTATCTATGGTCTGGTAGCACGCAGTAATTTACTAAATGTTACATGAGCATAGCCTTATGAACATTTTTGATTCTGTTACTGCTTCAATTCTTCATTCCATCCTTGCATCTGATAAAAGAAGAATACTCGTCTTTGAAAGTTTATGCTCCAGTAACTTTTAGTTGATCATAGCCTGCTACAAATACCTAGGTTATATTTACAATTAGTAATATCACATGACATGTTCTCGAAATGATGGTGTTCTTGCAATAAAGCGACCTGCGTTGCACTTTGTATGCTCTTGGTCAGAAGTGCGCCATTAGCGACACTCGTGCGAGAAAGGTTGGATACGAGGTCATGCTGAAACCAACATATTACAGTGCGTGTATGTGTACCGTCCGGAGTCCAATGTGACACTTCGATACTCGTTCTGCTCAAAGCGTAGGGCTAATAACTATTGAGGTACGTAGTTTGAGCAAATATAAATGGCTTTTTACTCAGCAAAATAACTGAGGCATCCAACTAAGGATGTTCATTCATTAGATTGCCGTATCTGATTTGAACCCACAACTCACAGCACCTATTCATCTAACGGAAATAGCAGTAGTCAAAAGTAATTGGCTAATTCCCAACCTAAAAGTGAGTTAAACGAACTAACTTGTAGCAATTCATTCTCAGCGCGACAATTCAAAACACTGTGAAGTTCATGAAGCATTTGAACTACATACAGAGTCGTGCATTACACGCAAACTTATGACAGCAATCTTACTAAGCAATGTATATATCGCTGAACAGGGTTTCAGGTTGTTGGCTGCAGCTTGAAATTCCACAGACATGGCCCTGGATCCATCGGCGGAATTCCCCGGTGGTGGCAGTCCCCGGGTTGGTGGGTACTCATGCGCGTTACCAAAATCACGGAAAAGGGTTTTTTTTCTTCAGTCATCTCGGAGATTCTAGGTCAGTGAAATCGAGAAAAAGGGTATTTTTCAGAGTAACCTCCGAGATTAGGGGTAGTCCTTTCATAATCTCCCAAGGACACTAAATCTGGTCTAGTCTCACTCACAAAGAAAATGAAAAACAGTACCGTACGTTTCTATGTTCATATGACGTATACATGCCCATCACATCTAAAATCTAAAATCACCTAAAATCAGGTGAGGACAAACATTTGTGATGTATGTACATGTATACAAAGTCAACCTCCAGGGCCAACCCTAGAAGTCAACATACTACCTCCTAGATTTCAAAAATAAGGGTATATTTTTTACAGCTAATTTCTCCCAGATTTGCCACAAATAGGGGGTGTTTTTCTCAGAAATATTCTAGGAAAGGGGTACTTTTCAAACTTGGGTAACAAGCATGGTTACCCACCAACCCGGGGACTGCCACCGCCGGGTGGAATTCGAACCTTATGCAAGTGTAAAAAACAGCCCGCCTTACGGTCCACCAATAGATCGATGGGAACAATTGAAATTTCCTTTATTGATTCACGGACTCGGAGAAATGCCTTCTCCTTCGCACTGGAGATTACTCGTTTGGCTTCTCAGAGGTACTTAGAATATATAGGGTATTGACTGCACGAGACATCCAGAGTTCTTTGGTACTACATTGTATTTATTTCAAAGAAGACAAGCTTACAGTAGCCATCACCCAAGTTTCTCCCATGTCTCGGCACAGAGCGACGACTGACATTGTTTTCGTCTCGCTCCTTATAGTAGTCATTCGTCTATCCATCGTATTGTCAGGACATGTTTAATGACTGAAAGGCGTCTGGCTTCGTTACTACAATACATTGGAATTTCCGAAAATAGATGCTCCCATTGAATAAACGTATTGCGTTTATTTGCATGATGCAAAGTAGTGACGTCATTCCATTTGAACTGTCAATTACACAAAACCCATGTATCTCGTAATGTGTCCCTAGTTATGAAATGTATCAATGACCAGCACATAGAAATTGTTTGATTTGTCATTCACAATTGTAACCAGCTCATTGACCTTTACGCAGACTAAAGAAGAAGAAAATAATATTCAAGGTGGAGGTCTCTGTATCACTACCTACACTGCACTTTGAGCAACTGTATGAATTCATTAAACGCGAAGTTACAGGATCGTGGGCGCACAATATGGGTATTACTGATGACGCAGCAGTTTGCATCGCTTTTACCTTATGATAAAATTAAATAATCATGATGGGCTCTTTTGTTACAAATGAAAAGAGGGGTCAAATGATCGTACAGGGAACACAATGTGAAACATATGCGCTCTCCTACAAAAACGGAACATTTTTTCAGTTTATTTTCGACTCAAGTTTAGTCGCTATATATTCACCGACATTATATGCAAGATCCAATGATAATGAACGCTTGAAACATGACAAAATTATGGGATTCTTGGACCAAACACGGCACGTCCGATCAGTAGCGTGTTTTTTTTTTACATTTGCATAGATTTACGATAATCCGGCTTTTATGGGGGAGTAGTCCCTTTTCACCCCAAGGACCCCGGTGTCTATATCAACTGTATACTTTGTCCCATTATGGATGTTATCCAAATATATCGTTATTAGGGAATATCCATAAACCATGTCATTCTGTATCGTGGTTCGACCGCCCAGAAATATAGTTCCCGTTTTCACGTTTCCTGACTATTAAGATTACGAGAATTCCAACAGTGTAGTGATGGAGTGTTTTTAAACACAAGTTAGAAAAATAAATGAGAATGTGTGAACACACGGGTTCAACACTGGTGTTGTTATACTCTTCGCATACAAGGGTCGGAATTGATGATTTTTTCTCGGTTAAGTTAAATACTGCAGGCTGCACCTGATCACCATAATGCTTTGAAAATGACACAATCTTCGGACCCTGTGCGTTGAAAGATTGTTACACAAGAATCTTTCAGTGCACAGGGTCCGAATTGTTTTGCCTGAACTAGTTATAAGGCGTCAATGGTCTCTTAGGGTAATAGAGACGCCTGTAAGACATGACATCAGAAACCATAGATCGCGATCGACCGCTGTATATCTAGTTCATTTCGTTTTGTGTGAACTAATATTCCGTAAAATCGTGTCATACGTAGAGGTCGACCCAACGATAATTCTAATCTGTCGAACGTGGCAATAGCGCTGATCGCAAATGACGTCACTTTTTCTATCATTAATATTCATAAATAAATATTTGTCAACTTTTTCCGCATAAACGACGACAATAAAACCTGCTACTGTTACCATGCCTACAATTTGTCCGCATCATTCAGGCGAGTTGTCTGAAGTCGAGCGCGTGCAGCTATTCTTTTTAGTAAGGCCAAAAAATAATAGGTTGTGTCTAGTCATTGACATGTGCAAAATTATGCGGCGAATAGATTTTTTTTCAGTTTTTTTATATTTTGGTGGAATTTGATACATTATCTTTTTTTCCGTGGGGAGAAAAGAAAACACACAATAAGACTTGACGCGCAACACTTCGAAGTGATGCGCGATGCGGGTGGTAAACAGAAACAAATCATTCTTTTTTGCCTAACAAACCTAAACGCGATCTACGCTATCAGAGGTTATTTGTGTACTGGAGATTTTTGATGACCGAATGATTCAAGGAATCTTCTATGAAAACTTAGCGGCAAATGGAAAAGACAAACAAACAACAAAAAACGGCAAACAAAAACAACAACTCTACATTTTCCCATCTATTACTTCGAGGAGGATTATTTTTTTTTTATGGTTATCCCGTTGTCACGATCACCTCAGCACTGCTGTCAGACAACCCTACACACAATATAATTTTGATATTGAATCGCTGATTAAACTACAGCATTAAATATCCTATGGAAAACGCATGTAAGGATATCACTTGCTGAGAATATGATACAACTAATCCTTTAATATCGTATTCTCAGCAAGTGATATCCTTATCTTACTCTACGATTATCTCAGCCAAGTTATATACTGAGCCGTTGATTGAAAACTGGCGTTGACATACACGACCAACACAATAACTGTCACCGACACCAGACAAACACTGCATAGACAATGCAATGGTTTTCGTCTTTATCATTTACATCAAACTGGTGAACAGAATTATTCTATAAAGCGTGCGTAAATTATGTCTTCTGGCGCCCTCTATTCCTGAAACTGAATTAGTGACACATGATGGCGTTGCAGTAAATAATAAATATAGATGCAGGGCTCCATGGGAGTGATAATGTTGCCAATATCCCTGTCAATCTACCTCAAGTATTAGCCAAGCCAATACAACGCTGAAATCCAGGACTACTTCATTGTCCTAACACGTTGAATTTTTACATGTAGAAGCAAACGTTGACTTCTACTTTTCTATTTGTATTGGACGTAATTAATTGATAAAGGAATGACAACCTTTGATACAAGATATGAAATTGCAATCATTTTTTTATCGTCATGTGCATTATTTTTGGTAGTACTATATCTTCTGAAACATGCGTTTTACAAAATAGTTAATTTGACATATTTGCATATGAATGCTAAATAGCTTGTATTGTTCTAAATGACTCATATACGCTTCGTTTCAAATACTCGGACTCTGAAATGTCACATTCTTTTGCTCGTTTCTGCTTATATTTTGAAACTTTTGCGTGAGTTGAACTTTTGCACACGTAAGATTATTTGATAGATTGAAGTTGTGCACGGGTCTTATTGACTTTGAAAAATCGATAATTTTGGTGATTTGTTTCTCTTTTGCTAAAATACATTCAGGTCAAAACAATGCGGACTGGCAATGAGAGATGCGGAAAATTGCCCGACAGTAATATTGACCTGCCTTTGGCATGTATCAGTCAAATTCAGTTACCAGAGTAAAACTTGAACTTTTGAAGGTATTTTTGACCGTTCGACGTTACATTTTTAGGACAGATGTTATATTTTGTTGATCTTAACGTGGTTTGGACTTTCCGCCAATTTGTTGTGTCATAACTTCTATTCTTAACACTACCACGGGTAGGCCTTCGGCCTTCGATCGATGTAATTATCCTAAGCGAATATATTATCCCTCTTTCGAACCGAACCGAACTGAACTGAACTTACTATTCAAGCAACACTGCATACACCTGTGAATGAAGGCACCGGTACACTCATCATAGCTCACAGTACCGGTGAGGTGGATTCCTCACACTACGAATGCAGCCCGGCATAAACCCTGAGTGAATAATCTAGCTGGGAGCTTCGGTCTGACAATCACTTTAGGAACTTTAAGAAAGCTGTTTGCGCATCGCGCCCAAGAGTTAATCGACTGACGCAAAATTGACAGATGACGTTTATTACAGTACTAATATGATAACAATAAAGACTAAGGAGACTAGGAAATTCGAACGACTTTGATTTCCATTGTGATAAACTTTACCTCAACACTTGTAATGTTAACAAAGTGACTATACGGCAATACTTGGCAGATGACAGGAAGGGACTGACACTCTTACAGTGTCCCGGTCCATAAAAAGATGTTATGTCATCTTGAATTGATTCATACCGGGTCTATACATTGATCACAGTGACAGCTCATATTATCGAAGTAGTTTCATTTTATAATACATGCGGTCAGGTGGCAACTGTGAAGACTTTTTGAAACAAGGCATTCGAAATGTTATTCGGAAATGGCTAAGTGTGTACACCTTTTAACAAACGGTACAAAGCGTGTGTAGTTGTCTATAATGGATAAGTTGACTTTTGTTTTATAAATGCATCGAAAAGGAGGTACAAATTTACAAGACTATAGGGTAATACGATCGCTTTTTCGAGCAATGTCAGACTGACAGGCGCCATTGAGTAAGATATTGTATCGTGACTATTTGTACAAATGCGCCATTTCTGCCTGGCGAAGATAGGTTTGAATATAGAATGCACTTATCTCATATTCAGTTTCAATGGATCATTGGCAAAAATAATGCTTTACCAACTCCACAACATGAAGAACACTTTGCAGTGGTGGTCACTTTTCTTAAGACTCAAAGTATACCCCGTTCAGTAGTGTAACCGTCATAATACTACATGTTGATGAAATACTTTTTCGGACACTTGCAATCGATTTTATCAAATTGTTGTATAGAAGATATACTTTCCCGAAATTCGGAAGTGTTACATCTAAAGACTATGCTACTCACTGCAAGCACACTGACTGATAGTTGTCATGAAGTGCTTAACCAAGGAAACGACCACAGCACAAACTGTTTACAAAATGTATGCTTAACAATATTTTCGGAAATTGTAAGGTTGCACCATTGTCAAGAGAGGAAAGTGAAAATCTGTATATTGAATGTACATCTATACGCAACCAGCATATGATAATCCAATGACATCAAAATTTTTTGAAACCTGATTATAACAATAAAAACTTGATATACAGTATATGAATATCATTCAGCCAAATTTCACACCACTTATCATGTTATTCCAGGCTTTATTTTATCTTTTCCTCGTAACGAATGTATAAATAATAGAAACCCATGGCGAGACAATACAAACAGTTTGTAGCGGAGCATTTGCGCTAGCTTTATATTAATTCTGCAGCCGTACGCACTTGCTAGACAGTCGTGCGAGGACGGCCGCATAGTTACGCAATAATTTATTCATTGGAAATAGTAACAGGCCATGTTGCGTCTGGTTGTAAACTTTCTGTTAACGGATAAGATTTGCAAAATTCCAATATTCCTAAGGAGCACCAATTGCAATGTGATGCTTTTGATATAAAATAGCTTTGACTGTAATTATAATAGAATAATGATGTATTTCCCCTTTCGTCTGTGTTTTAGCCTATTTTTATTGTACAGGCGTCATGTATATTAAATTTGCAAATAAATTTCAAGAATATGCGTCGAGAAAATGAATCAAGGTTGAGTTTTTGACGGGAAATCATTGGGACACTAAACGCTATAAAATTGTATGTTGCTAAAAGTACATATATTTATATTTGGGCTTTGTCATGTTGTAAAGTATTCCATGTTGTTTTATATTGGGGTTTTATCATGTTGTAATGTATTCCATGTTGTAATTTACTCCACGGTGCGTCTGGTTGTAAATGTCCTCGTCATGAAGAAAATTTGCGAAATGCAAGTTTCTCTGATGAGCACCAATGTGATGCTTTTGACAGAAAATAGCGTTGATTGTGTTTTTAATGGAATTTTGTAATTTCCCATTTCGTGCGTGTTTACGATTGTGTTTTTAACCTATTTTTGTATTTTACGGCATCTTGTAAAGAAATGTCAAAAATATATCAGATTTCAAAAATATGTCAAATTAAACATGGTATATTTTTCAAAGTACTCATTTAATGGAGTAAAATCACTTGTCACGTTTTTCCAGTTCATATTCTATGGTAGGGAAACCATGCAAGGGACTAAACAAGTCACACCTAGGAGAAGACTTCCAAATAACATTCTTGTTTTCGGCTAAGTCTCCTGAAATTGTTCATGTTCTTAATACGCTAAAATTTACGTCAAATTGTGATGCTACATACAAAATAATCTTTCATCGATTAATTTTTGAACTTTTAAGGTTACCTCACAACGATCTATTAAAGGGAAACAGTGCATTCCATTATCAGGAAAAAAATGTTTACTCCGAACCAAGCGCATCAACATAAAGAAACCCCAGGACGATGTTCATGTTTAAGTACATGACAATACACATATTACTTTTTATCCCTTTTCAAATGCATCGTAATGCTTATTACACGTTTTACATTTCCGAACAGGATGGATGGACACCATTATATCTTACGGTGTATATTGACCATGAAGTCACTTCAAGATTACTATTGCAAT
Organism: Ptychodera flava; assembly: GCF_041260155.1. NCBI lineage: Eukaryota > Metazoa > Hemichordata > Enteropneusta > Ptychoderidae > Ptychodera > Ptychodera flava. The sequence continues at coordinate 646,270 of NW_027248358.1, read as the reverse complement.
CTAAAGCAGATATTGATGCACAGACCAATGTAAGTAATCTCCACTGCAATGTCACATTGTAGCTAGCAAGTCACTCATAATTATATATATATATATATATATATATATATATATATATATATATATATATATATATATTTATGACATGGTGATGTGATATCGAATAGTTAAACGTTTTGTGAATAAATTAATCCTTTCATTAATTATGACGGCAAGCAGTATTATAAAAAATGTTTGCGTCATCTAGTGAAAACAAATATTAATGCACATACAAATTGAATGTAAAACATTGAAAAGTCTGCATATTAATTTTTGTCAAAGCTGAAATGAAGGTAAATGGAAGTATTATGCCCGATTCGTGTCAGTAACACACTGGAGTGCTTTCGAGAAAGTGAATTAAAAGTTGCATTACTGTCACGAAAGCATGGTGCACACTAAACGCTACACAATTGTATACACACATTAATGTGTGATATCATGTCATAAAGATATCAGCACGACTAAACATCAATATCTATATTTAACAGGTTCCGGATTAATTTCGGAATTTCTATTGCGTTTCGGAAAAGTACATTTCTCAGACTGTTTGAATGTACATACATTTTCTCCTCAATGTGGACATATCAAATCATGACATAAACTTTCTATAATCACTTTCAATTTTAAGAGTAGGGTAGGTTAAAAGCTGCTGTTTGGCAAATAAATTTTCCAATTTTATTTTATTTGCAAATGTATGTCACAATGTTTTTACATGTCCCAATAATTCAGGCAATATTTATAGGATCTGCAATATATTTGAAAACCTTCTCCTTGTTGACCAATATATTAGTCAATATTTTGAAACTATACTATATATTTGAAAATATTTTTTTAAGTTCAACAATATATTTGACAATATATTTTGACATAGCAAATAAACTGCCAAATTAACATCTTCCCATTCATCTGATTTCCTGTCTTCACCATTTGCATTTTTGCTTACAAATTTACACTTTGTTGCTTCAACTCCTTATTTCATTTATTACTAATTATTCTACCATTTGGTGTTTTTCACAAAAATATTAGCTGCTTTGCAACACTGCACATCATGCAGCCAAAGAAAGGTTACCGAAAGAAATTCAAGACCTGTAGCATAAACGTCCCTTTCACTTTCATAATATCCATACCATGTAAAAGTCTGCAAGCATGAGTGTGTTTTCAGTACATTTTACAAACTCTTTGGAACAAAGATTTGTGGGTAGAGAAGCTGGGAGGTCAAGGCCTATTAATCCACTGTTGGTTCTCTGTCAAGAATTTGCCAAACATTTGCCAAGGTGCGGACACAAAACAAAGAATTTCTGAATACTTTGGCCTTACTTTTATAAAATGTAGTGAAAATCATTAAATTCAAAAAGTCTTGTGTTTGTCTTGAATAGTTTACAAGTTGAAAGTACCGGTACACTGGAGACAGCTGAGAACTTAGATTTTCCCAATGACATTGAAGAGCTCACAAGGAGACAAATCACACGTAGAGTTTATACTATCAGAGTCTCTCTAAATTTGACGACTTTCCTGTGCTTTTGTCAGCAGCTTTCCAGAGTATATGTGGTCAAAATTCCATTTTGTATGAGTATGCAAAAATGGACCTTTCCAGAGGCATAGAAACCAATACACAAAAAAAAACACATGATGCTTAAACTTCATTAAATTTTATTTATTTAAACTTTATTCCTTCCTTACATGTAGTGCTTTCCAATGTATACAGTTCCCAACTTCTCTACTCCTTGCTATGATGAAGCAGCTACCTTTAACATCCTCCCCTCATTAATTTTACATCAACCCCCACAGGTGATATGTTGTTCCATTATTTTTGTTTATTATTTATACTGAGTCCGGTTGGATCGTCCCCATACAGTTGTATTCCAATAGGGTATAGTGATATTTTTGTTTCTAACTTCTACTCAGTCTAGTTTGATGAATTGCAGCTCCTTGCAAGATATGAACTATTACTGTTTCCCCTGAGATCTTCAAGATGTGGCTGACAGAGTTCATCGTAAAACATGACAATCCAGTCCCCCTCCTTAAAAGTTCATCAGTCATGACTTCTTTAACCTAAAAGAGAAGCAAAAAGGACCTTGCATTATTGGTACCGTTAAACTGAATTTACTTATAAACTGGATCACAATTCATGGAATGTCTATGGCAAGCTGCAGTCATCACAAAATAACACACATGTTAATAATGAAGTCCTGAGGTAGAGATCAAATCGTTATTTCAGACCTGTAAGATGCATCAGCTTAGTCCGCAAAGCTTCAGTTATAGAAGATAAAGTTCGTAGTAGGTCAGCGTAATAAAATACAACTGTTAGTCATATTCATATTTGTTGATCATGTTCCCTACAACCACCTCAATAAAATCAGAAACCACGAAATGAACTAAAACAAAGTCATGTCAGTACTCATTTATGTACCTTTTGTATTCTTTATACAATGCGCATTCCATACCAGGCGATAGGAATTGTCAGCCCTGTGCAATTGTATGCATTTACTGTAAAGACAATTACCTTGCTTAGGTCTCTCTTTCAATCTTAACTTGAGTTGTGAAGCTTCTTTGGCTCAAATCTGTGAAATGAAGAAAAATAGCGTCAATGACACTGTAGCTCCCATCCTGGACTATTTAGTGTTTGTTCTCTGGTCAGATATTTGAACATGTGTGAAAGGGATAAAGTGCATGAAGTGAAAATACTAAAATGTAATGTACTGGAGACAGTGAAATATGTTTAATGTATTTATTCAGAATATAAAATGGAAAAAATACAGAATTAGAAATATCGAATACTGTGATACAACCATTAAATCAACAAGTCATTGACAATGACATAGTCCCCACTTGTAATAGGAGTATTAGTTTTGATGGGGCAGGGAAATGTGGTCATTAAGAAGTATCACTGGAGTGTATATGTTGAGATCTATGGGCACATAGGTCTATGTTGTTGTTCCCAATTTGAAACACATGAGGCATGTCTAAGTTATGGTTCTAAATCGGGGAAAAAGATCAGACCTCTAGCAGTATTGGCCAGCCAAGAAATACATATGCGCATAATAAATGAGGTACAAGATGTGACATCTTAAGGTCTAATATCCTATCAAAATTGGAGGGTATAGAACTAGTGGTTACTGAGACAGGGCTTGACAATTTTTTTCCTGTTCACTTGTCCGTGGGACAAGTGGATTTTCAATTTCATTTGTCCTAACAAAAATTTTACTTGTCCTCCATTTGTAATAATCAGGACCAAAATGCGACGAATTCCGTAGCGGCTTTCAGGGCTTTCTTATTTTGGTAATTTTCGCCGATGTTGATGCCGATTTCTCTCAAAAGTTCACATTGAAATAGCCCTGCGTATGGTCTGTGTGTTCCTGGCGTTATACAGCCTCCACCACAAGAGGCCGTATAACGCCCGGAACACAGACCTGTACGCAGAGCTAACATTGAAGTTACATATCATACATCGGCTTCCCGTGTTTGGCAAGCATAAATGCCATCGTAAAAAGATATGTCAGTTTCTGTCTCTGGTCGTCGTCATTCGGTTTACGCATTGCGAGTGCATGCGATCGGGGTGTTGGCAAGTGAAAACTAATCGGGCTCAGCGGGACCCGAAAATTTCCACAATAATTGTCCAAGTCACGATCTCATCTGTGATGCGCCAAACAGTCCAAATGCGGTTGACTAAACTTGTGAGACCTTATCGATTCAACGCGAAACATGTAGCATCCGTCAAGAAAAGCATTTCGCTTCCCCAGTGGCTTGGCAATGGTGGGGTACTTGAGACACGACGTACAGAACATTGTGGAACCGTCATATTTCAACCAAGGCCACTGTGCTTTACATTTCGGGAGTAACATCTACGGCGACTTTCCTCATCATAACGCTTATGTTTAGATCTTTTGTCAGAAACATTGTTCTAATTATCACATCGAGTCGTCGATTCTCAGATGATCCCACTCACGCTGGCCCTCGTGGTGCCGTCGTAAATCATCACAACGTCGTTTTTCAGAGTTACACAGAGCCCATCGTCGTAAACCACGCGCCTCTTTGCGGCAACAGCTTTGCTTGATTTTTGCGTAGGTCTGCAGAGCGGAAATTACGCTCTGGCTCGCAAAAATGCACAATGCCTTGTTTGCGTTTAAGTGGAAATATTACTGTAAAATACTCATATTTACAGTGATCACTCCACAAACTATCTGCCAACAATGTTTGTCTACCTCGCAAGGCCGCTTAAAATGATTTTGAATTACAGCATGGTCGATCGCCTTTAAGTAATATGATTGGGTTTTTACCTAATTTGTTGGGGCGGAGCAGTCAGCATACAACAAAGAAATGCTGTTTACGCCAAATTTTGAGCGACTTATTAAATAGGAAGATGAAACAATTTCATGACGATCATCGAAAAATTGCAACATTGTGTGAGTCGGCAAGGGAATCTCAGAAAAACATCACAGTTGTATCTAAAAAAAGTCAGTGATTGACATTTATTTTGTGTGAACGACAACGCAAATCGGGCAATATGTGCACAAACCCCAACTTATGTTCGCGTTGATTGCGCCAGAAGTTGTATAAACAACTTGTCCGGCGGGAGACCACATTTTATTTTTGACTTGCCTGAACGTAAATTTCACTTGTCCCGGGCGTCGGGTGATAGGAATTGTCAAGCCCTGTGAGATATGCATATATATGTATAATCAAGGTCAAAGGTCAACGAGGAAAAAAAAATTATATTGCTAATTAATCCCTATATGCCAAAAAATAGCTCTATTTGCTTGCCCAGAATTAGATGTGTGCATTATTGATGAGGTAAAGCATGTGTTGTCATAAGGTCTCCCATCCTACTAAATACAAAGGACATAGCACTTGTGGTTACTTATTTATTGACATAAACATATATTTTAGGTAAAAGGTCATCGAGGTCACATGACATTTGTTCAAAAAATTTCTATCCTATAGTTATCCCTATATACCAAAAATCAGACATCCAGCTCTATTGGCTTGCTCAGAATGAGATATGTGGATAATTAATGAGGTACAGTATGTGGTGTCATAAGGTGTCCAATCATACCAAATATGAAGGGTGTAGCACTTGTGGTTACTGAGTTATGGACAAATATGTATATTTGAAGTCAAAGGTCACGGAGGTCACGTGAAATTTTGTCAAAAAAATTTTATTGCTAAGTTATCCCTATATACCAAAAATCAGACCTCTAGCTCTATTGGCTCGCTCAAAATTAGATATGTGCATAATTAATGAGGTACAGTATGTGGCGTCATAAGGTGTCCAATCATACCATATATGAAGGTGGTAGCACTTGTGGTTACTGAGTTATGGACAAATATGCACATTTGAGGTCAAAGGTCATTGAGGTCACATGACATTTTGTCAAAATATATCTGCGTGAACGGATGGACTCATGGCTGGACGAACAGATGGACATGACCCAATCTATAAGCCCACTGGACTTCATCCGTGGGGACTAAAAATTGTGTCACTGCATCCTTTTTGCAATATGAATATGATGAGAAACTAAATTTTTATTTTTCGTGGCCTTATACATGGGAGTCTATGGAGATCTGCCTTAGACATGGGAGTCTATGGACGTGTAAACTAAAAATATTCAAATTTTACCACGATTTGCCCAAATCTGGGAAAGGTCACTCCTATGCACTTCCACACCAAGTTTCAAATCAATCGGACTTGTGGTTTCAGAGAAGATTTTTTGACCAAAAATGGGAGAAAATTACAAAAAAATTCATGAAAAATAGCAAGTCAAACATACTGACCCAAGATGCGCACAATCATTTCAGGTCAGCCCAAAGTACTTACATGCTAATTTTTCATGTAATCTGCTCAGTGGTTATTGAGTTTTTCAATTTTGAATGTTTTTACATTTTTTCACTTAATTTGCATATTTTTGGCGATGACAACTTCATTTGAACAAAATCTCATCTAAAGCCCATCATCCATGTACACACCAAATATCAAGATAAAATGTGCAGCGCTTTTGGAGTTTTTGATGTTGACGGACAGACATACAGACAGTTCCCTAGCCTATAAGAATAGCTTCCATTGCCATATATACATATGGCTATGGGAGCTAAAAATTACATTAATATTACTCATAAATACCATACAGCTCATTGTGTATGGAAAATGTCAGGATTTAGCAATGTAGCATCTGCAGAACACAAACAATGCCTAAAAGATATCATGAAGTCTTGAGTTTAACTTCAAAAATTTCATAAAAGACCTGGAACTGTCCACTGTTATATTCCCATTTCACAACAAACAGTGTGTGTGTGCGCTATAGCGTATGAGCAGGAAATAAATTGACTATGTCACTGTAGTCATGACTTTTGGAAACATTTCGGCTTTCTGTCATTCATTTAGAATAAACAAATGTGAATGATCTAAGAGGGTGACAGGCTTTGAAGTGCATATGCATCCAAAACACATTCTGCGTAATTTTGATAATTCAACAAAAGAATTGTGATGTGACTTTGATACCTATTTAATTTGACACCAAATCTTGACAATCAGGTGAACACTTACATCGAACCACTATCACAAATCCCCTGATAACAGATTAAACTATGTCTTACCCTTGTCTTTGCAGTTCCTCTGATGCCACTTGTATGTGGTGTACTCTGTGACTCCTCTGTAGTCATTTGGCTATAGGGTATACTCCGTGACTCTTTGTTGCTCTTAGGTGTATGGAAAATGGAAGATGCATAAAGATTTTTCAGAATGAAATGTTTTGCACTTCATGTCAAAATATAGAGTACCAAATTTTAAGGGAAGCATACAAATTGATGATGAATAAAGTCATTTTTGTTCTGCATTTTTGTTCTAATGATAGCAACATATCGTAAGTGCATGTGACACTGGATTACACATTCAAGTGGAAAACATGCTTTAAATAAACATTTACCTTGTTCCAAAGTGATTCTGTATAGTGCAAGTGAAACACCAACAATTATCTCCATGATCACAGGCACTGTTGTGAAGATTAATGTACATTTGCAGGATTCTAAACTCGGCTTGTACGTGCAACTTTGAAATACAGTAAATTTTCCATCAGGTTCAAACTCATATTGGATGGTATCCAGTCACCTGGCGAAGATGCCACAGCCAAAATAAATGTCAAAAGCTATGTGTTTTCACATGTTCCTAGATTTACTTACAGTCAGATTTTCCATGTTGTGTACACTACATCTGCAGAATTCTTGAAAGGTGTTTAGAGCCCCAAAGTTAGTGTCTGAAAAGGGAATACATTTTTGTCAAAAATCAAACAACATTCGTGAAAGATTACTATTCACATGTGACACAACACTATGCAACATGTTTTATGGTATGGTATACCACTGTAGCATAATTTTATTAATTACCAGAACTGAAGGCAACACATCTTTGTATAATTCATTGCTTTCATTCATTCATTCATCAGAACTCTGATTCTTTAATCATTTAATCACTTTAATTATATAATTTTCTGTATAAATATTATCATGTAGGTCTGTTGCTGCTAAATATACCAAGAGAATGGATCTGAATAACTTGCCATGCTTGAACGTATTTTGTAACCTTGGTCAATGCCAGGCTAGCATAAGGATGACCAATTAAGGTTAAAATCTGCAAATTCTGGGATTGCACTACACCTGTCATTTCATCTGCATTTGCTTGAGCGTTTGGATGACATAAACATTTGCATATTTCAAAGCAATTACATTCACAAAGAGATGCTAAAACCCAGGGTTCTCCAATGAATTTTTGACGGAGTAGCAAACAATTTGTACTAAATTTGCTTAATCGTTTACACATATTTGCACAAAATTACATCAGGAGATGTTGCATCTAGGCAGAGTCACTTGTTGTAGAGGGAATGTGATCTAGGGTCAAGGTTAACTTTTTGCTTGGTACTTTACATTTACTTGGGGGCTGTGCATAATTAAAGTATGCGTACAGTAAACCAAATTTCGGTTTTTAGGCGGGTGGGGGAAGGGAGTTTGACTGTATTGTAATTACTGTGCGCAAAAATTACACGACATGATTTTATATCTCTACATCTCGCTACATGTTCTTATAATCGCAATATACCACGCTATTCTGTTCCTCCTGTACCAGGCTAGTGCATTGTGGCACCAGTGCTACATCAGCATTTCTCAGACAAACATGTGGTTCAGTGCACATGTATAACTTTAAAATCATACACTGTTTCAATTTATTTCATTCTGATGGTTGCGTCATTGTTGAGTTGGCAGAAAATGAGTCAAAAAAGGAAAGATTTGCAGGTGATTCATCATATTACAAAGATTCGGTGCAAAACTACATTGTTACACATTTGTTGCAATGTCATATTGACATGATTACCAGTTGTAGGTATGCTGATACTGGATGTGTCTTGGTTGGATTTTCACAATTCCAAACTTTCATTTGAGGTCAAAGGTCACCGAGGTCACGTGACATTTTGTCAAAATGTCCGAGATATCTGCGTGAACAGATGGACTCACGGCTGGACATGACCCAATCTACCGGTATAAGCCCCCTGGACTTACTCTGTCACTGCATCCTTTTTGCAATATGAATACGATGAGAAACTAAATTTTTATTTTTCTTGGCCTTATACATTGGAGTCTATGGAGAACTGACTTATAGATGGGAGTCTATGGAGAACTGCCTTATACATGGGAGTCTATGGAGGTGTAAACTAAAAAAAGTCCTCTAACACAGCCGAATTTGATCACATGGTGAAACAAATCGACGTGCATCTGTACGGGGTAGGGCACTATCCTTGTGCAAAGTTTGAAAGAAATTGACCACGGCAAGTCTGAGATATCTGCGTGCACAGACGGATACATGGACGCATGCACAGACATGACCAAACCTATAAGTCCCCTCGGACGGTGTCCGTGGGGACTAAAAACAAGTAAACGTTTCCACACTTACATGTACATGGGATTTTCCTTCTGCATCAGACCGCCGATGCTTCTCTGCAAGCTCCTCATATTTTCTTATTTCTTCAAACATCCTCCTGCGAATTAAATTGAGAAATACCACAATATTACAGCTTAGGATATCAAAAATTTAGGAACATGGTACTTAAGCTGATATTTATACTAACAATATAGCTGCATGTTTCATGATGGTTATCTGGTTATTTGGGGTGCACCTACAAAAACCTCTATGCTCTGTGTTAAAAGCAGTAAAATTTGTACTTTGCATGCAAAATAAAAAAACATAAGAGGTTGAGGAGAATTACAGTATTCCTAGCATGCCAGACATATGCACAATATATACAGTGCCATCATCTTGTTAAACGTCGTACCAAATATAACTGTTCATCTTCGAAATAAACTAGAATTCAAATCCAATACTTTGATGATGTAGTAACTTAAAAATTGATTGCATGGAAATTGAACAGAAAATCATCAGGAACATTTGCTCAACACATAAACAAATGCTGTCGATCACTACGTAACTGGTCAACTGGACTCAATGTCAACTGGACCCTGCATCTGAGTCAACAGGAGTGGATCCTAACACATTTTGCCGAAGCACCCTGGCCCTAATCAATTTCACTCAAAAGATGAATTTTTTCATGTTATGATCTACTACTTGCAGTGACATTCTGGAACGTGATGAACACAAATCAAAAACTAACCCCTTAGAACTTGACTGTCATCGTACAGATGAATAGGTATAAATACATGTGAACATCAGAATTCAGTGAAACTTGTGTTGGTAAATCTTACAATAAGAATAGAAGAATTATGATTGAAACTCTTTTTTTCTGATCCCCTCTAAACTTTAAAAAAATGTGTAATCCCCCTATACAGTTTATATGATCATGAATTGTCAAGTCAAATACTAGCAAGATATACGTGCCGAAGCAAATAAACATGAAATGTGAAGTTCTGCTTGCATATGTTCAACGTTCCCTTTTATTGTCACTCACATTATTATTGTGTAGTCCAGTGTGCACTTAAACCAACATGTATTTCAAGACACTCTGTGTCATTTTTATGTATTGCTGAAATTTCTGTGTGAAAGCCCTATATCTACAAGTGAAACAGAAATTTTCTTGCATCACCAACTACCTGTTTGCTTTTTGGCACATTATATTGGCAAACTGCTGTTATAGAAATTTGGCAGCTATTTGTAGAGCTACATGTACACAGGCAAGTTCTTAGACTGATTCTTTTTTAGATTCATCGATGGACATTTATATTTACATGTATCAAACTAAGCTAACTTGAGTGAATCAAATCTGGAAAGGTCACACATTGTAGCCCACTGAAGAGAACCCAAATAAAGCTTTGCCGAACTGTGAAAAACTGCTGACAGTGACCTACAAGGGTATTGTTTTTTACAAAAAGTTAGATATACATGTATATACTACCAAGATGCTCCTTATAATAGTTTTATAAAGTTGACAATACTGGAAGGTTAAAATATTCAATCAAATAATTTTTTTCTATTTTTTAAATTTTGAATGGAATACTAGGAAATTTGGTGAAAACCAAAAACATCAATTTATTCACAAGTGATTTCATTTCAATTAGTTTCTCTACTTTCCAAATTTTACTGAAAAAGTGGTGTGTCATTGTACATTTATAGAAAAATCAAGCACAGTGGCTCCATCTTTTGTATTTCACATATTATTATAATTCCCCAGAATTCATAAAATATATGCAAAAGTATAATAACTACAATTTTTCTGATCATACACTCTGATGCGAACAATATTACAACAACAAAATATACCGCAATTATACAGTGTCGCTCAAATTTGATCAGATTTGGTACATACCAAAGATCAACAATAAGTGTTATTATACGTTGATGTTATGACAATTTCTGAACAGTACAACCAGAAAAACAACAAGAAATATTAAACCAGAAAATGAAGAATGACAAAAGTAAATAAGGTCTGAAACTTTAGGTACTGAAGGTCAACTTTAGCAACATGCATAGCAGAGAATCTTTCTACCATGGATGTACAAAAATAGACATCCATGGTTTCAGCAGATCTGTTAATATGTCTCAGTTCATAAACAATGACAGGAAATGACCAATTAGCTGTTTCAACTGCTACCACTCCCAAACATAATGTAGGTATCCTGCATACAAATAGGTTAAAGGTCAAAATCCTCTTATCAGATGTGTGGGCTGATTCAGTTCACTGCCACCACTCCTGCACACTTGCAGTATTTCCCTTTTTCTTACCTCATTTGCACATTTTTGACACTGATGTGTACATTTGAACAAATTCACATCTCAACCCTTACATCTACCTGTACACCAAATACAGAGATGGTAGCTTTGGCGGTATGGGAGCCTTTGTGTGTGACGGACATACATCCGCACATACATACCCACAAATATACAGACATACAGATGCCACTCAGACTCATCATATAAGCTCTTTTTGGTATTTATATATAAAACCAAATATGAGCTAAAAAATGACATTTTCATTGTTTGGCTTTTTTTGTATTAGGCCTATTATGTATGTTCATCCTCTATTTTTGAAATTACTAGTGACGTCGCGGTGACCTCTCAACTTATAAAAACAAACTGAGTACATGTAATTCGTCCTGTGATATCGATGACCATCGTTTATCATATGGACATTGCCAGTCTCACATTGAACTGAAATCAAACTTTAACTTGGGGAAAAAATCAGTCCTGGGATCTGTGATTGTTCATGGGGAGCGGATGCCGGCCACAATATCTCAGTTTGTGTTTAGAAGGTGAGAGGTCATCCTCCGTTACTGTAGTGACGTTCTGCAGAGAGCCTCGACACTGTTTTACGTTGGTTAGCAAAATGGCGGCCTCCGGGTAGTCATGTCGATTAAAGCTAGAAAAAGGTGGTATTTCAGTGAATTTTAAGCGGATTTCTGGTCGCGGTGAGTCCCTAATAACCAAGCTGTCGATGAGTGTTGGTAGTTGGTATTTTGATGGAAACCTTTCGAAATATCGCCATTCTACGCAGTTTCCCATAGCTGTGGTGGCGGGGTTAAAATCGTAAATCAAAACCAGCCCGTAAAAGGTAGGAATCCCCTCTGAAAACACCACTGCTATGGACCCACAGCTAGGCGTAAACAATGGTTGTCGGTCTCGAGATGCGAATAATAGTTACGCCCGATAAATAATGCCACTCAGGTCCAACCCCGTGATAATATACCAAATACGGAACACAAACTATGAGCGGGTTCAGAAAATTACAGTACATACTACTAGGTTCGCGTAACGTAAACAATAGCGAATCGTTTCTGGAAGCGTTACTGCTGAGAGGTGGACCGCGGGCACACTACAAATCAAGTGCATAGCGAAAGGATGAAACAAGATTTGAATGAATAAAGAATACATACCTTTTGATGTGTGCCAAGAGCGGAATGCAACAGAACAAAATCGCAATACGCGAAGCGACGCGACATCGACAGTTCAAAAATGGCGGCTTGGCTTGACTCGACTCGACTGGGCTTTGTTCGTGACGTAGGGGTAGGGTCACGTGACACTTGGCTTGCTAACTCCTTAGGTAGCCCGCCGGCCGTCCGTCAAGATCCAGGTAACTTCGCAGAGAAGAAGCGATTATATGCCCGACTTTCATCTAAAAGATGAACTCATACAGGAAACCGGCATTTGAAATTATTAAATTTACAAAAGTAACAGCATCTTCAAGAAATAAAGGCATTCTATTTCGACCGTTGTAGGAATCGCTCCCAATCTGATTCAAATCAGATGTAGAGTACGGCGACGTATTTTCTAGCTGTCGCCTCTAGGCAAGAGAATACCGCGCAAGTACAGGCGTCGCCGTGTTCTACATTTTAATCAGATTGGAATCCGCTCCTCACTAAGTCTTGTCCATGGTATAATGAGTTTCATGCCACAATTGAAAGCCTAGCCACTTAGTGTTGCTATGGCGGTATTTGCATTTCGGGCACATAAAATCACAGTAAAACAATTTTAAGAAGGACGAGGTATCGCTACCGTCAACGCAATAGATTACAAAATTAATATGCTAAGGTCAAGCATTCAACACTCAATACTTCCATACTACACATAATTGAATGCAGATGACACTCAACAAATTGAGGATGAAGAGAGCACACCAACTAACTCAATGTATGGAAATAACAAAGAATTGACTATGGCACAATTGATTTCTATCCCCCAAAACAAACAACAAAAAAACAATCCAAACTCCACAATGTTGTAAAATTCATAAACCGCGACCAAACGATTCAACCACAGACAAAGAAAAATACTGTATGCGATTCAACATTCGCCGGACAAACAATCAGAGAATGTTCAAACCCCACGAACAGAATCTCGGAATACATAATTTTCTTCATAAAACAACCTGTTACTCGAACAAACTAAAGTCCCCCTACACGCAACCTTGCGAGCGCTTGGTGTTCTCTCAGTCTATGTACGCTAATTCACTGCATCATGAAGCGATCTGCCTGGAACACAAGAATGCTAGACTCGGAAACTCCGAAAACAAACCAAAAAAGTTAACCAACCAAATCAAATGCCAAATAGCTGTGCTATCGCTCACTCTCAGTAATGACAGGTTCGAATTGAACGACAATTTAAAAAAAAAAGAAACATGTGGTAGTAGCATACGAGCTTGAAAACGTCACCAGATATCATCGAAATTACTTTTCATTGAATTGAAAAGAAAATCATCTCAAATAATGACACAGAAATCTACTTTTGGAAAGAATCAAAAACCGACATATTTGCAATATCACGGTTACTCTACCCCACCGTGACAATATATATCATAATAAAAACCGATCTACCGACTTTCATCTCCAATGAACCTACATTAAATTGTCTTTTGAAAACTCACAAGAAATAAAATAGCTTGAAATTGAATATCTTATATAATGGCAAAAATTCCCAAAACACAAATTGTCTTTGCACAAGACCAACACACATTACACTGACAGATTCATTCGGGAATACGCATGCATAAAGTCCGGCCATATCTCAACAAGGTACAATGGAGAAATGAAAACAGAAACAAACAAATCTGTACAAGACGATCCAAATTAATGTTGACATCGTATCTCTTTTTTATGAGAAGAACGACAATGCTGACCCTTAAAAAGAAAAAAAAGATATCACAAGCAGTTGTTCAACTCCCACCCCCACCCCCACCCCAAAACCCCACAGATTTCGAAAGGTAATCGTCAAAGGATCAAACAATTAACATTTTCTACACTCAAGATCCGTTACATCTCGCCTGGCTTTCCCTTCAAAAGCACTCAAATTCACTACACTAAAATTCAGCTATGCAGACCTTGAACGTAACAACACAAAATTAACAGATACAGCGTAACAGAACAGGCCGCTTTCAATTTTAACATACCATTTGTATTTTCCTAAGGAGATGCAAGGCGGTGAGATAGAACACGTTACACCTTTGTAAACCGAAGTTTAAAATACTTTCAGCAACGTGAGGAATATTGCACTGTTAACTGTCTCATTCCCACCAATATAAGACTTTGGGAATACTGCTACACGAAACATGATCTGCTTCCGGGGCTAACTCCCATAGCAAGGCGTAGATGTCTCCCCCGGCGAACGAGTAACTTTTTCACCACAAAAAAAACAACAAAACTTGAGCATGGGTATATTTGATAACACAGCTCTCTATGGTTCAGTAACAAATATAATGTACCCAAGCTCTATAAAAACCTTCAAATGCTTCTACCCTCACAGAATAACTGTATTTAAAATTCGTGCATTTTTTAAAATTAAAACTCTGACAATTGAATGGGTCATTTATATACTTTGCAAGATATTGTCAACTTGCGTGGCCCATTTTTCGTGAAGTTGGATATGAATAATGGAAATACGGTTGACAAGTAACTGAACAAATATTTCTGAAATTCTGCTGAGATTAAATAACACAGCTAATATTTAAAAAGAATAAAAAGTATTAAGCTTGAATAGAGATACATATATTAATGCAGGCATGAATATAGATACATAAGAACATCCTGCCTCCGAATGAAAGATAACGCGAAAGATTATCATTGCGTAAGGAGCGGTCAAATTGCTGGTACTGGGCACAGCTCGAGATGGGGGGTTCTGTATTAGAATGCGTAGGTACCTACCCAGGATTTCAAATTTGTTCATGGCATGGATATCACTAAACTTTGGCTTTGGCTTTACCAAAATCAAAACAAATGCACATGACAAGCTCACAGCAAACCGGCATTGTTAAGCCCTACATAAAACGCAAGTCATCTGCATGACGATTTGCATATTCAACAGTGATAGTGACAATACAGGCTGACGACATCTTGTCTCATCTGCCAGTTACGATTTACGTAATTCATTTATATGAACGATGCATTTTCCTTCCTCAAACCTTGGAGCAAGAAATGTTTTACGTTTCTAGCTCCATGCTCAAATCATGGACCTAGCTAAAAATAGTTACGTGTATGCTCAAATTACAGGTACGGTTTATAGGAAAATGAGAGCTTGTGTTGGATCATTTGTGTCAGGAGCCAAGTCATTGGTTGATCTTTTTGGTCTTTACACGACATTATTACAAGACATGGTTTAGAGACAATTTTCTACGCAGATGACTCCAAGCTTTATGTTACCTGTTCTCATGCTTCTGCCCCCATTTCACAAATCGAAAATTGAATCGAGGAGATACGGCAGTGGATGAGTAACAACATGTTGGCAGTGAATGACAATAAGACAGAGGTTATAAGGTTTTCCTCAAAGTTTAGCAATGGGGGTGGGGCGACCACGAACTTGTAATGTACAGGTTGGCGAAATCAGCATTAACTCCTCTCCTGTAGTTCGTAGCCTTGGTGTAATTCTAGATATACCAACATCTATGTCAGCTCATGTTAGAAATATTTGTACGCAAACGTCTCTATATTAGTATCTCAACCGAAAAATAAGTTCATGCATTCATTACATCCTGGCTCGGAGGACACCGTGACATTTCACATTTCTCTGATATCCGATATTTACGGCTACTAGACTATACAATATCGAAGTTACATTGGCCTAGAAAGATCTAGAAGGAGCTGAAATCTCCAATATATAACGGATATTTATGCGCGATTTGACAGAATAAGTATCGTCTAGTATAGGAAATAGAGTCAGTCCTTGGAAGTCGGGTTTGACAAAACCCGTAAGGTGCACCTGCGATTTGACAGAATCTAGTATCGTCTACAGTATCAAAGCTAGAATCAGTCCTTGGAAATCGGGGTTGACAAGACCTACAAGGTGGTGAAATTTCCGATATATATCGGATATTTACCCGCGATTAGCATGAATCTAGTATCGTCTAGTATTGAAGCTAGAGTCAGTCCTTGGAAGTTGGGTTTGACCAGACACAGTCCCTCTAGAGGGACTAGTTACCTGCGATTTGACAAAATCTAGTATCGTCTAGTATCGAAGCTGGAGTCAGTCCTTGGAAGTCGGGTTTGACAAGACCCTTAAAAACTCCAGTATATATCGGATATTTACCCGCGGCTTGACAGAATCTAGTATCGTCTATTATCGAAGCTAGAGTCAGTCCTTGGAAGTCGGGGTTGACAAGAACCCTAAGGTGGTGAAATCTCCGATATATATCGGATATTTACCCGCGGTTTGACAGAATCTATTATCGTCCAGTATCAAAGCTAGAGTCAGTCCTTGAAAGTCGGGTTTGACCAGACCTGTAAGGTGATGAAATCTCCGATATATATCGGATATTACCTGCGATTTGACAAAATCTAGTATCGTCTATAGTATCGAAGCTAGAGTCAGTCATTGGAAGTCGGGTTTGACAAAATGTTTATGTCGCGATAAATAATCTCACAAACATTACACAAATTACCACGAAACCCCTCGACAAGGGCCGTGGCATCGTCATTGTCAACACAAAAGATTACATACACAAGAATGCGAAAAATAATTACGCAACATTCATAAATATGCAGATCGCTAAACGCATTGACAACGCGATCCAAACATTTATGTACTGGCTTCGCTACTTGAAGAACGGTAACATTGAATTCACTAAACATTCACGAACACAAACTGAGGAAAGAATGTACACAGGGACTGATGAGAAACCACACTCGGGTTTCGAAACGCAAGCGTCAAAGGGCCACTTTATCAACTTTTGTAACACCATAGGTCCAGCTGCGTCTCGCCATAAGCTTCCCCTCACAAACAAAACATTACCGTATACACACTAATCCAAACTTCCCTACATATCCTAAGCGAAACAAACATTATATTATCACAAACAATCAGATAAGAATCTAGAAACACATATCAGAAATGAATCAAACACTAAATCGGCACAAATCATTTTGTATAGTAAGGTGGGGAACCTCTTTCACATTTTTTACATTCACAGATCCGGCGTGCCGAGGCACAGGGCAAGTCATTTTAGTATCGTCTGGTATCGATATTAGAGACCCCAAATCCCCGAAAAACATCGGGTAAATATCGGCGATTTCACAGATCCGACGTGCCAAGAAACACAAGGCAAGTCATTCTAGTATCGTCTGGTCACAGTCCCTCCACGAGGGACTGTGGTCTGGTATCGATATTAGAGTCCCCAAATCGTCGAAAAATATCGGATAAATATCGGAGATGTCACAGATCCGGCGTGCCTAGGCACAGGGCAAGTCATTCTAGTATCGTCTAGTATCGATATTAGAGTCCCCAAATCGTCGAAAAATATCGGATAAATATCGGAGATTTCACAGATCCGGCGTGCCTAGGCACAGGGCAAGTCATTCTAGTATCGTCTAATATCGATGTAAGTGTCCCTAAATCGCCGAAAAATATTGGATAAATATCGGAGATTTCACAGATCCGGCGTGCCTAGGCACAGGGCTAGTATCGTCTAGTATCGATATTAGAGTTCCCAAATCGCCGAAAAATATCGGCGATTTTATTCACGCGGCTTCCATGGGACAACCGCAGTTCATTCTAGTATCCTCTAGTATCGATATTAATTCCGAAATCGTCGATATGTCAAACTTCGATACTAGATTGTAAATATGAGATATTTAAAAAGTGTGCAAGGTCGCGCCTTCATGTTTGCTCGATTATTGTAACAGTTAACTTTTTGGCTCACCAAATTATCAACTCAAGAAATTACAACTTGTTCAAAATTCTGCTGCACGTTTGGTCTCATTGACAACCAAAGCAGATCATATTCAACCTGTACTGTAGTTTGCACTGGTTTCCTGTTCATAAGCGTGTTGAGTTTAAACTTTTACAAAGTTTTACATTACATTGCTCCTCTATATTTGAAAGAACTTTTAAATATCCGCGTTCCTGGTCGCACCCTTCGGTCGACTGCTGAAGGTGCACTAAATTTGCATCAGCCAATCGGTAAAACCACTTTTTATGGCTATAGATCATTTGCTATTTCAGCTCCACGGTTGTGGAATAAGCTTCCTCCCGAGTTCCGCTGTTTTAACGACCATGTTGTTTTTAATTCTCATGTGAAAAAATTTAATTTGTAACTTACTTTTTACTTTACCTTGGTATGTTCTCCGCCTTGACACGTTGTTTTTACACGGAAGGCGTTTTTTTAAAGAAATAAATATTAATAGAATAACGAGCAACGCGCTGACCATTAACGTTTATATATGGGCAAGGGCGACAGGCTTTCCTCGAGCCTGCGCCCATAAATAAAATGTTAATAGTCAGAGCGGAGTCTGTTATTTCCATTATATTATCAACGAACCCAAGAAAACCGTCAAAATTTGCGATTATTTCCGGAGCGAATTACAACTGGGCCCTAGAACTGAACAATACGCGACGCACTGTCACGCGCGTTGTAAAAAAAGACAAATCCGGAGATCATTTCAGAAAAAAGTATCTCAACTTGGCCCACAAGTGTTCCATTTTATTTTGTAGTTGATTATAATTTACGTTTGAGCTGTAAAGTTACGATACTTTGAGTCGTTAATCTTATTATTCATATTCACGGGCATGTAAATAAACCATTACTGTGTATTTGTGGTCAGTCACGTGGTTCAGCTCGACCAATCAAAATGCGACGGGCAGTGCATGATAGTATTATTGTATGAAAACTGACACTAGTTTGTAACGCTGCATGCTGACAACACAGAGACCATACAGGCAATGCAGAGATCAACTACTGGTACATTTACTCCCATGCGACGAATTATCTTTCCAAACCGAAAAATGTATTTGCATTACAAATAAATGCGGCACACATAGCTTGTATCCAAGGGAAACTTGATCAATGCACGGTTACTCTATATGAAGTAACAAACAATTTGACTATAACGGTATGAGTTGAAATCAAAGAGATGGGTCCATACCAGAACAATGCATTGAGGTAATAGACATACCAGGGAGATATGGAGAGCATGCCCCATGTCGATATTGTCTATATTGAACGGTTATCACACACCTGTCAATAAATGTCGACCAAATAAATATGGCAAAGAGCACTAGTTTTGACAAGAAAGGGAGAGAGATCTTTTCGCAAGCGGGAGTCAAAGTCAAACAGGGGTTGCATTTCCATTTGCGATGTTGGCCTTGAGAGCTTGCGAAAGTTGGAATTTATTTTCGCAAAAATGTTTGCAAAAGGAATCTTCAAAACCGCATTTTTATCTTTTATTTTTGTGCACGTATTTGCGTTGAAGGTCTTTTGAATGCCACATGCCTGGCACAAGGTTACTATTTATTTCCAAGCTGCCACACGATGCCAGCATTTTCGAAGTTCAGCGAGTGGTTCGGTCGCGACGTGTGACTCACACTTATAATCGCAGCCACTGACTTGAATTAAGCATGACCGAAAAGTCCGACTTTTCGCATATTGGATTTGTACCTTAAGAAATTACACCTTTCATGCTCATAGTGTTCATGAAGTAGCCAAGCTTTGAGTCAGTCTCCACACATTAAACATAATGATCGCATGCATTGTGTTGTTGTAAATCGCTGACTGCATCACGGTTACTCTGTGGG